>NC_134648.1:6677805-6994055 GCF_030463565.1 Pelecanus crispus
ACCTCAAACAAAATCTCAGAACTGTGCTCCTCAAAAGAAGTGCTTTTCTACATTATTAGATATATCAGTTTGCCAACCCGGAAAATGCAAAAGGTCAGCTGCCTTGTCTGATAACTTTCTGGTATTACTTTCTTCTCGTCAAATAGAATGGAATATTAGCTTCATTCATTTTAACCATCAGACTTCCAGATCTGACTACACTCTGAAATGACAGTATTTATTGATGATTATTTTTCTCCTTAGAGGTGGTGAAATGGATCAGTATAAATGTTTTGTTTTGTTTTTTTTTTTTTTAATTTTTATAGGGGATGTTTGATTCATTCTGTTAGGAAACTTTTTGAAAAATCATACCATTCGTAAAAAGATTCAGTTATATAATCACCTGTTTTCGGCTGGAATGACATGCAAGAATTTTTATTTCAAATACTAACAGATTTTTGATAAAAACTGAAGTTGCATAGCCTCTTTTTCCATTTATGAGTCTATAATATGATGGCAAGGGGAATACGTGGGTAGCAATGGATTTTACCCTTTATTAATCACATATCCCATTTTGCGAAGCAAACCTTATTCTCCACCATCTCATTTGCCTAATTGTTTTCAGTTTGCTTTTCTCTGGCATGATGCAACCATAAAGAGGAAAGAGTTAACAAAAATATTTTGCTTTCCTTCCACTTAGCAGGAAAGCCTAGGCTCAGTTATAGAATTTTTTATTATGCTATATTCTGCAAAATCTGAACTTCTTGCTCTTTCTGTGTTTGAAATTACTGCATTGAAGGCTGGACTGCGGAAATCAAGATCCTAATCATGCAACCAGTGATTAATGACATTTGGACTGGTGTTTAAAATCTAGGCCCTATGGCACTCATATGCATACTTAAATGTGTAAGTAGGTGTTCATAACATCCAGCCTAAATATATGGTATTTCTATTTACAAGCTATTCCATTTCTAACAGTTGAGTATCTCTGCCTTTTACTTTCAGCCATCACTGACAGTAATCAATATTACAGTAGGGAAATTTCAATAGGATCATAGCCCCACTGAGTCAATGGGACCGTGACTTGATGGTACTTTCTTGGAATAAAGGAGCCATGTGTTACAGCATTAAGAATAAATATGAAGACTAGGACCTTACTCAATCGTACGCTTGTTTGATTTTCAGTGAGCAAAGATGACACTTAAAATTTTAGTTGAAAACAAATCCTGTTTTTTTTATTTCCTGTGTAAAAAAGAAAAGAAAAGAAAACAAAACAAAAAAACCCAAACCATCTATTTCTTCATATTATCAGTTTACAATTGTTCAGTCACAGTGATGGCATCTGTATTATGTGTGCTGTGCTGGTAATGATCAGAAGACGTTAAAAGTTCCCAGATCATATACTGACATTTAAAGGAAAGTGAACTTTCTGCCTGTGCTGATACTATTATTGTTTCTACAGTAAACTTCTACCTAAGGTATGATGTATATAGGTAGTGCTATTGCTATTTTATTTCTACCAGTTCTTGGTGAAGTCTGTTGTACATGACAGGAAATTAGCTGCACATTTTTATCAGCTACAGAGTTACCACAGATAATGTCACAGACATGATATGTCTGATAGCGTGACAAAACATCTGGAAACTGCTGTGTCTCCTCAGAGCCCTCAGCAGGGAATGAGATTCTGTATGGGCACTGTTTGCAAAGCTGCTTTCTGTCTATAATTAAAATGTTTTCCCTTACCTCTTTCACATATTGAATGTATTGTGAACAACAACCTCTCATAACTTCCCATCACAAACACAGAGGTCGGTTGGTTGTTTTTAAGTATCCAGGGCATGACTGGTTTTGAAAGGCTTCAGTCTTGTCCACTGGGAACAATAACACTATTCTCCTAAATTTTCTAATTTAGCCACCAGAACTAAACCTGGCGGCAAAGTTTAGGTCCAGCCATTTAGGTTTCATACTTTTTTTTCCTGAAGTATATAAGTTAGGGATCAGTCCTGTAAAGACACAAAACTTTTTTGTTTCTACAATATAAACTGCATTTTGATGCCAGGACAACACAGAAAATATTACAAAGAGCTATAAAATATACTTGTAGAGTACTACATAATGGAAAAAACCATACATTCATTAATGGAATACAAAGAAAATTTTATAAGTTTGTAGCAACAGAACTTTCATATTTACAGTTTGCAACATCAGAGCATTTTATATAAATCATACTTTCAAGCACTTGATGTTCTATTCTTCAAAAAAATGTATAACACTTTCTTCTTTTAAATGCAGCCTATATAGTAAGGCTAGGAATCAAATTAGTCTATAACCATAGATTGTATAACATAGTTTTCTTTTGCTAGACTGACTTTTGGATCATTATCTTATTCACTTTTTAAATATTTATTTAAATGAAGAATAAAACTGGACAAGGTAAATAACAATTTGACAGCTGCTACTTCAAAAAGGTATGGAAGAAAGGAAAACATGTTAATAGTGTGTAAGCATTTTCAGTTTATTCATTATTTAAAATATATTTAAGGATTTTGCACCACTATCCTACTTCTGGAGATGAAAGACTCCTCTTTTCTTAAGAAATAAGTTTAAAAATTGTCCATTTTTCTGGCTAGAAATTCATGTCACTTTAAATCAGGGGCAGTTTGAGCTGTCTATGCAGTTTTAATGAGAATCCACCAGATGGCATAGGAAAAGGAACCTCATTAACAGAGCTTTGTGAATGGTGGTATTTTTGGCTTGCTGGCATATTTAGTCAAAATTTTAGTCAAAAAAATTCTTCCTTGTGATATTAAAATGCTTAAAAATAAATAAAGCATTTTCTCCCTTCCTGGATATTTCTGAGAGGCAAATGGGGGGTGGGAGGGTAGAGGAGGGAGTTGAGAAAATAAAATAAAAGTAGTGTCCCAAAATGTATTTCTCTTCCTTTGTGCTTTTTCAAGATGTCTTTTTCTTTTTTCCCCCTTGCTATAGTAGGTTAAAGGAATTTCTCATCACCAACGTAATCCTGACCAAATACAGTATTTAAGCATGTTCTGAGCTTTAAGTACTTAGTGCCTCCAGTGTGAAGCTTATGGTTAAGAGCACTGTTGAACTGTGGACCCAAATGACAAATTCTTTAGACTAGGAAGCCGGTAAATATTCTCTTAGGTTTAAGTCATAGATGATGGTCAGAAAAGGGCTATGGCAGGCTCTGCACACTCGCTAACACTTGAGATTATTATATTAACTTCAAGACAGATGTAGAGTATTAATATTGAACTGGCATCCTTCCAATGTAACTACGGAAAAGTCTTAACAAAATTCTCTCTAGAAACACCCCTATTGATCTTCCATCACTGTATTCAGTGAGTTCAGGAAGAAGTGCAAGTGAATAAAATTCTACTATCTTTTTCTTCACTTTTAATAACTCTTTTAACAAGTTGGGTTGTGGGTTTTTTGGGTTTTTTTTTTTTTTTTTTTTTTGGCTGGAGCTAAGAAAATCTTATGAAATTGGATTGGAGTGAGCTAAATAAGTACAGTAGCCTGAGGAAGATACTAATTTTTAACATATTAATTTATCCCTATAGAAGTCAAATTTAATTGTTTCCAAGTTCATTCTACATCATTTTTATTGAAGCTAAAATGGAGGTCAAGATTTAAATGCCTCACATGGGGTTCATCTGTAATTAACCCAGAATACTATACTAATGATCACATCTGGAGTCATTACTCAAAGCTGGATCACCCTAACCCTAAAGTCAAGCAAACTACTGCTGTTGAGTTTACATGAAATACTATAACATGTCAATGCTTAGGCAAAATTGCTTTGAATTCAACAGGACAGTATTGGTCATTCAGGCCATGTCTACCTTAGCGTGTTGAGAAGCACAATAGGAGGACATCTGCAGAGCAAATCAGTTAGTGCTGATGACTCAAAATCAACTAACTTTATTTTGGGACTTTTCTGCAGAGTAGCTCTAGCTTGGTTCTGTGCACCTGGGCTTTTGGCAGCTAGAGTGCATTAATGAGCTTCTATGGTACATGCTCCACTTCAGTTTAATTTTCAGTGAGGTTCAAGATGCCCCTAAAGTGAACAAACACTCAGTAAGTGGTAACAAACAAAAGATTTGCTTCAAGAAGTATGCTCTAGTCCTAAACTAAAATGCTAGTGTGAACACACCCTCCATCATTTCGGAGGACATTTGGTTTGAGTAATAAGGACCAACAGAGTTTTCTCCTTATTTGCCTTTCAGTGATTTTCAAAATTTCCAGAAGAAAATGATAAATACCCACAGGTGTGTTCTCTCACCTCTGACTTTTTGTGAATATTTTTACAATTTGAAATTTGATGAAATAATAACAATTTCATCCCACAGATGTTTGCCTAAATTTTAAACAAGAAATGTCAACAATTTCTAGGCTTTTTCATATTCTCTTGTTCTGTTTACCTCAGAAGGACATGTAAATTACAGTTAAGGAACTTAGATGGAAATCTCAATGCATTTTCCAGTTTACTCATCTTTGGTTCAATATAAACAGTCATAGTCATCTTTTCTGAAGAAATACAGTGCCAAGTTTTGACCATCCTTAAGGTGGAAATTTTCCCTATGCTTAATCAGAATTTCCCATATTCCAGCTTATGCCCATTCCCTCTCATCCTCTCACTATCTGCATTTGAAAAGAATCTCTTCTTTAAATCCTCCTATTATGTAGCTGCAGACAGCAGGGAGATTTTCCCCCAGCCTTAATCATCCCTTTCTCGGGCTAAGCAAGCCCAGCAATCTCACCTCTCCCCACACACCATGTGCTCTAGACCCTCCACCTTCTTGGTGAGCCTCTGCTGGACTTGCTGCAGTGTGCCAATGTCTGTCTTGTACTGGGGAGCCCAAAACTGGACACAGAGCTCCAGAGTGTGGTCATCTCGGTTCCAAAAACATTGCCTTTGCTTGAGGTGTTATAAAGGTGTATGGAAAAAGTCTGAGGTGAGCCATGTGCAACTTTAAGCCTGATGACTTCTCTGCACTAGGTATTCCAGGTGATTAGAGCAGTCAGTGAGAATTTGTTTGTGAGCTTAAGCAGCAAGGAGCAACTAGAAATTGCTTCCTCAAGTTTTGCTGAAGTCTCTTCTCCCCCTGCTCCAGGCAGCTCCTTTTGTTAAACTATCAAGGAGCAGATCTTGCAGTGATACTATCAAGACTTTTCCTTTCATAAAGAAGATGGAGCTTGGCTGAATGTGAAAGTTACAAGGTGAACAAAAACTAAAGAATATTACAACTTTAAGAAGTCATCAGACAAAGGCTATCTTATGTCACTGATTTCCGAGCCTGAAACAAGTCTGTGGGTTCAAACAGGGCAGTCATGGATTTTTGCATGTCAAATTTTGTATAGCCGTGAGGACTTTCAATTGACATAAATTATTATTTATTGATTGTATTTGGTAAGTATCAACAAACCCAATAGCAAGTGTGGATGAGTCGCATGGCATGTGTGTGTGTATATATGTACACATATATATATGCACACAGTACTGTCTCTGCCCTTGATTTCTTAAAATCTAAATTACCAAAGAAGATGGCAGGTGGAAGAAGTGAGTGGGGTGCATTGCAGGATCAATGCCAAACTCTGGAAATTAGCCTGTTTTTGTGGTGTTTGTCCAAAAGCCGATACGTGTATATTATACTGGCTTCAATTAAAGCATGTTCTACCTACATGCTGGAGAGTCCTCCTCCTACTCTTGCCTTAACTTGTCAGGGTGGAGTGACAGCATGAAATCAAAAAGCCTGCTCAGTTCTGTTAATCACATAACAGCATAGCAGCTGTTGCTGTGTTGTGAACCCTTTTAGAAAAAAAGCCAAATTTAGGCTGACTTTTAGTCTTTGAAGCAGGAGAACACGTAGCAAGATAAACTGACAACAAGAAAACATGCCCACAGCAATAACAGATAATCCTGTCATCTGAATGCTTATATTACAGCACACACAAAGTAGGAGAATTATTTTTTGGTTGTTAGTTCTAGGCAGAAAATTGTGTCATAAGATAATCAGGACACTGAAAATTTTATTTTACTATAAAAATAAATTGTAAAGAATTATTACCAGGTGTTCCACCAGAAAAACATATAAGTACATTCTCTTTTCAAACAACAGGAGTTGTGCAAGTGTACCTGATAGAATAATATCACTCTTTCTTCATTGGCAACACCTGAGGAAGGTGTCAGGCCATATAGACAGATAAAAACATATGTTGAGATAAAAAAGATGATGTGCTGCAGTCAAAACGATACATCTCTCAGATCAAGCCAGACTTGTACGTGTCTCTATTGTGCGGGCCATTTTTTTATATTTTCAACTTTTTCTCCCAATTCTGGATGGGATAAAAATATAAACCATTGGAAATTTGCTGGAATGAGAAAATAAATTCCTTGTATATGGCTACCCATGCAGCATACTTCAAACTGAGACTGGCTGCTGAATGTCTCAAAATCAACTTTCTGCTTTGACCAGTCTAAAGAAAGATAAAAGAATTGAAACATGGGTTTGTATTCTGGGAATTCATTACAGTTCAGCAGTGCTTAATGTAGTGGGTTTGGTTTTAACCAAGCATCATAATAAAGCTGCTGATTATACAAGCAGGACCCTGTTACTGATCATGGACAGAAAGCTCATGACATTCATAATTGTTGATCCTAAATTTAAAGTTGTTAAGCACAGCAAACAAAAATCCCAGTGTTTACACTTTGATTCATTGTTCTCAGTTCTTATTTATGACGGTGCAAATTTTCATGTCATAGGATCATTTTTTTTTGTTTTCTTCAGGCGCCTTTCCCAAAAATTAATCAGCAAGTTAAATGTTTTTCACCCATAGAATGGTTCAATAAATTAAAAATTGGCCTGTTCAGTTATTAACAACTTTTAAATGGCATGAATACCATAATGCAACATCATTTATCTGTAAAGAGAAATGAAGCTTATTGAAAGTTGACATGACAAATAAATCTTTATTTTCAGTTTCTAGCAAATAAGAGCAATGAAAGAACAATGTACTGTGGCACTAAGAATAGTCTTTGGTTTAGCTGTCTGTCTCCCAACAGTTCTTAAAGCATCAAATGTATTTGTTCCAAATTGCATGACTAATAGTCAGCTCCTACAGCGAGAACTTTATTTTCTGGGACAAATCTATATTTATTTATCCCGCTTGGAGTTGGCTCATGATTATGATAAAAAAACATGCTAAAATTTTATTCAAAATCATGACATCAATAATTGGGATAAATTTTTTTTTTTCCTTCCAGTTTTGCTAAAGAAAACTGATTCTGATACTGATCATCAGGAAAAAAAAATGTTTCTAGTCTTAAGATGCAATTGAACAAAGATAATGGACCAAATTCTGCTTTCCTTTTACCTTGCCATTTTTCTATAATTTGGTAAAATCAGAATACTTCCCATCTTAATTTTAAAACTTGATTTTACAATGCAGTTATGAGAAAACTAGGCAAATTGTTCCAAAAGTTAATATCTCTCATTAAAAAAAGGTTGCACTTAATTTTTAACTTAATTAGTTTAGTATTCACATCCAATGTTGGATCATAGTACATTTATTTTGTTAATTTAAAGAGATATTTTCAGAAGTCTCTACTCCAAGTAGTTAACGGTGAACATCTGTGAAAAACTGTGATTGCCTCTTCTTATGTAAACATGTTTCTTCAGTCTTTCACTTCAAGGGATAACGTCCTGATGGAGAGTCATTTCTGTACTTCTTTTCAACTCCTTCCAGTGTACCCAGTTAAATTGAGAGAGTTCATATCTGAGGCCAGTTTGCCAAAACATGCTATTTCATTTTCTCTTTTTTCCTACAGTAATTCCTGGCTTCAGAAACTGATGGCGGATTGAAGGCACCTCACTGCCATAAGTCTATATGACTAAGTATATTAAGCCTGTTGTTTATACTGAAAAAATGGTGAACACCTGTGTGGATACAGTCGCAACAGTTTTGCACTAGTTTCAGTATATTAAAAACAATTCAAGCAGAGTTACAAAAATAAATGTATTTTTCCTTATGTGGCATTGATTTTTATTCTGTGAATTTTTTTGGAAATTTTTAAGAATGCTGTTTTAGGGGAATATTTCATCTGTTATATTATCTGATTTCCTCTGTCATCAGATACTTGCTGAGTACCAGAGCACTTGAAAATCACATTTATAATTTTCTAATTATGTGTTTCTTTTTCTTTCAAACTTTTATGACCAGTAGTTATCAGCATGTGCTTACTAAAACATCCTCAGGATTTCTCTCTTTTTCACATAAAGAAAGTAAAACTTCAGTTTGAAGAATAACTTAACTGTCTTGTAAATGAATTACTCTTGTTTCCCTAAATAGCACCCTAATTTTAGCTTTATTCTAGTTTAAATGCCTTTCACAGCATTAGTATTTTCAGTTTTCTACTGCGCCTGTTAACAGCCTTTCATTTGTGAGGTCTTCCTGTGTAATAATGCAATTGTATTTGTAAACTATTTCTATTCTCATAGAAAGGGTGTTCTGAATATTTATTATCTGAAAACTTTGTTAGAAACAGAGTTGCCAGGGCATAGGAAACTTTGAACATGAAAAATATGGACATACAGGAAACATTACAAGCACTTTCAAGATTTGCCCAATATCTGTGTTACTGCTTTGTAACTTCAAGAAGATAGCAGGGGTCTCAGTGGATCTGGAGACCTGAGCACATTTCAGAGAGCCTTAGCACCACAGCATGGTGTCTTTTCCTCACTAACATTCATATACATCATAGCTTGCATATAGACATTCCACAGTGTATCATGCATAGCTGGTTAACTTAAAAAATGTCATGTTATCAAGAGCGTATCTTGATTACATGCTATAAGTTTGTTAAAGTACTACTTTTCTGGAATTCTATAGTAAAGCTCCCACTGACTTTGTAAGACCGCTTTTCTTCTTTCTTTGGACTACAAAACTTAGTGCAAAGTCACTAACATTAGGACACAGCAGCAGAGGATTGTGCTTTTGTAACGTTCTTTTTACAGGAGTAGAGCTCTTACCTGCATCCCTACAGTGTTTTGATGGTTGGGTTTGTTTTCACTCTGGTCAATGACAGGACTCAGTTTACATCAAAAGTAGTAAGAATTATTGTTTGCATTTGGTAACAATCATTTTGATTTACTACTAAATAAAGAGCTCTTTGGCCAACTGTGTCATTATAGCTGTTAGTAACTACTGTGAAAAAAAAACCAACCTATTTTCTTAATCTATGTTGTATCATTTAATCAGGTGATCCTGGGTAATTTTCTAATGATTCAGATCAGATTTAATTTTTATTATAACATCCAGTTTCAGACAGGACATATAATTCCTGTGATGAATGCAGAGGATTTCTTGCAGACTTGGTCTAAGAACTCAGTTTTGGTAGAATGCAAAACTGTAAGGCATTAATCAGTCTACTCATCATTCTGAATGTGTAGACAATTTCTTAATTGCTGTAAATGAATACCTCTGGCAATTTGCCTCTGACTTCCAAAAATGATACTTTAGGCTTAAAGGTAAACATACTGTCTTTTTAAAGATAAATTTAATTTATTAGGTTAAGTAAAATAAAATGTAAATGTTAAAATTAGAAATATAAGTATCTTATATATAACCAGATCTGATACCTAATGAGAACAAGCACTTCTCTGTGATAAAGCCATTTGCCATAGGAGCTCATAAAAAGTGTACAAATACCTACTAATAGGTAAAAACATACACTAAAGCATACCTGGCCTCTTTCTCTGACAAATATTCTCATTAAGGAAATCCGTAGACATGATGTATCCGGCATCAGTCCAGTTTTTGGCACAGTCTCCAGAGAAAGAGAGATGCTCTGTGGTTGGAATTCATTCATTTTGTGTCGTTTGAGCGGTGCAAAGTAGGCAGATAGAGCAATCCATCCTTTGCTTAACACAAAAATGGACAGCAACTGTTAAAGAATTTATTCCCTTTTCTATAATTCAGGAACCTGAGTTTGGTCTGCCATCTCAAAAGCCAATCACCCATAATCAAAGACAATGCTGATTGTCTGTTTACTTAATTCTTAATGAAGTAATAGAAATATAATTCCTACAGAAATCGATAGAGTTTGTACCACTGGCCCTCAGTAAGAATTGGATTGTGTGCCTGGCTGTTTTAGTAATAAGAATCACTACTTGCTTATGAAAACCACAGCATGTTCTTAAAATTAAAAAAAAAAAAAAATGCTGCAGTTAAAGATAATTGAGTGTAAGAGAACCTTTTCTTGAATGAGGAATTCATAAGCTTTGGCTGGATACAAAATCTGTCTCTGCTCTGTCATGCATATGAATTTTGGTATCAGGTTCACTGTGAAATTACTGCACAGCCCATGATTGTCAGTAATTATAAACTCTCCATTTCTTTTGTTATTTCAGCATGTTATTTATTTCAAGGAAAGAAGGACAGGAAACTAAAAGAGGATGAATATAAATAATGATTGTGAGTAGAAAATATGAAGTGCAGTATTATGAGGAGCAGGCACAGTAAAAATATTACCCCAAATTTCAATGTCAAGGTCAATTTCCAATTTTCAATGTCAATAAGATAAGATCATGCATTCTCAAATCACTGCTTATATTAATATTCTTTTTCTTAGTTATCTATCCTGGAATTTTCACAATAATTAATGATTTGGTTTTGGCAATCATAGTTGGTTCTAAATACATACAGTTTCTGTAAATTGCTTATTTTTGAATGACTATCCAAATCTCCACGCAACAGAAATCTGCTGTTATGTTATTAAACTGTTATTTGGGGTGGTGTTTATTCTCCATCTCATTGTCCATCAAACAAAACAAACAAACAAAAAGCCCAAATGGATCAACACACCGTTCATCTAGTCTGGAAGTAATTCTCCAGCAGTGGAAATAGCAGACACTCGCTAGACAGAGGATATTTAGCATGCAAGCTACATCATTTTATGTGGTCCATTCCCCTCCTGCTTTCACAGCATTCACAATTTTTACATTAGGGATGTTAGAGGGAACATCCCTACCCAGTTTTTTTAACCTCCATTTTGGAACCTGTTGCCCAAGTAATTGTTTAATCCCTTTTTCAATTCCCTGACACTGTCTGTCTCTGCATCCTTCTGTGACAGCAAGATCCAGACATTAACTACTCACTGGTAAAATTCTCATGCCTTTATCTATCTTAAACCAAAATGTGTGACAGCACATGCCAGCATGACGTGCTCTATGTTTTTCAGGAAAGAAGCTCATGCTTCCATTGAGAACCAGAGCTTTTTAATTCCTTCAAGCTTCTGGTCCACTGCACCATGCCAGGGATCACTAGTTTCTTATCATCGGTATAAAGATAACATCAGGCTTGAGACCAATATAAGCTGAGAAGAAAGATTCATCATACCTCTGTAATATGAGGGAAGTCTGCATACTTCACCCTGTTATTCCCATAGCTTCAGCAATAAGTGTGTGGCCAGAAGTGCCCCTTTCAGGCAAGACTGCCTCTGAGTTCCCAGAGATGGCACAGTTTCACACTGTCTATGCTGCAAATCCTGCAGACTTGGCATGAATTTATAACAACATGCTAAGTGGTCTTCAGGAGCTTCTTTTGCTCCATTAACTTTTCTTCCATTTACTTTCAAGTTAGGGAAATCAGACTACCTGGCTTGCTTTGACCCTTGGGAACACTAATAAAGTTTCCGCGTGGCTCACTTCAGGTCCCTAAATTCTTAAATTTAGGACCTTAAATTCTTCTTAGCTCCTTAAATTCTTAAAATCTTAGCTTCAGGCTTTTAAGAAAGTCACGGGACTGGGAGTTGACCTTATAATGCATTGATTCTGTCTGGTTTAGTTATTGTGGCAGTAACAGCAGTGCTGGATCAGAAATCATGTTACAGAAACTCTGCAGAGGTGGCATTTCAACTCGGGGTGATATCATTTCCTGCTTGACCAACCTGATCTCCTTTTATGTCCTGGTGACCCGCCTGGTAGATGATGGAAAGGCTGTGGATGTCATTTACCTGGACTTTAGCAAAGCTTTTGACACAATCTCCCACAGCATTCTCCTAAGGAAGCTGGCAGCTCATGGCTTGGGCGGCCATAGTCTTCGCTGGGTAAAAAACTGGTTGGGTGGCCAAGCCCAGAGAGTTGTGGTAAATGGAGTTAAGACCAGTTGGCAGCCGGTCATGCACGGTGTTCCCCAGGGTTCTGTTTTGGGGCCAGCCTTGTTTAATATCTTTATCAATGATCTGGATGAGGGGATTGAGTGTGCCCTCAGTAAGTTTGCAGATGACACCAAACTGGGTGGGAGCATCGATCTGCTGGAGGGTAGGATAGCCCTGCAGAGGGACCTGGACAGGCTGGACCGATGGGCTGAGGCGAACTGTATGAGGCTTAACAAGGCCAAGTGCCGGGTCCTGCACTTGGGTCACAACAACCCCATGCAACGCTACAGGCTTGGGGAAGAGTGGCTGGAAAGCTGCCTGGCCGAAAAGGACCTAGGGGTGTTGGTAGACAGCCAGCTGGACATGAGCCAGCAGTGTGCCCAGGTGGCCAAGAAGGCCAACAGCATCCTGGCCTGTATCAGGAATAGTGTGGCCAGCAGGAGCAGGGAGGTGATTGTCCCCCTGTACTCGGCACTGGTGAGGCTGCACCTGGAATAGTGTGTCCAGTTTTGGGCCCCTCACTACAAGAAAGACATTGAGGTGCTGGAGTGTGTCCAGAGAAGGGCAACAAAGCTGGTGAAGGGTCTGGAGCACAGGCCTTATGAGGAGCGGCTGAGGGTACTGGGGTTGTTTAGCTTAAAGAAGAGGAGGCTGAGGGGAGACCTTATCGCTCTCTACAACTCCCTGAAAGGAGGTTGTAGTGAGGTGGGTGTTGGTCTCTTCTCCCAAGTAGTTAGCCATAGGACGAGAGGAAATAGGCTCAAGCTGCATCAGGGGAGGTTTAAGTTGGATATTAGGAAAAATTTCTTCATGGAAAGGGTAGTCAAGCATTGGAAGAGGCTGCCCAGAGAGGTGGTAGAGTCACCATCCCTGGAAGTGTTCAAAAAACAGGTAGATGTGGCACTTTGGGACATGGTTTAGTCTAGTCTGCCCTTGAATGGTTTAGTGTGGACTTGGTAGTGTAGGTTAATGGTTGGACTGGATGATCTTAAAGGTCTTTTCCAACCTAAATGATTCTATGATTCTATGATTGTACTTATGGTTGGGGAAAAAAGCAAGAAAAAAAAAGCAGCATTAATTGAAGTTGTTATATAATCAGGTATATCTGATTACATTAACACAACTACATTTTTATTAGCAGATGTGTATCTGAGTTCTGTAGGATCAAAGCCAGGTACTGCTGAAATTAAAGCCATTTTTGCTCTTGGTTTCTATAGGAAATGCATTTACTCCAAAACCTGTTTACTCCATGAGATAACTAAAACCGTGAAATCGGTTTGCTGTAACAGATCTTTGTGTTCTATAGAAATGTTTGCTCCTGATGAATTTTTCACCCATGTTTTTATAGGGACACACCGGAGACCAGCTGTTGCTGCAGCTGCGGTGAGTTTGGTCCCAAGATAGTAAAGATTTTGACCTGACAGTAGGTCCTTATCAAGGAAATGTTAATGAATCTCTATTAAATTTCTAAGATCTTCCTTGTTTTCTTCTAGGTGAAGACATAATTGTAATAGTTCCAGTAGGTTAAGCTGGGTCTTTTGGCTTTTACCTGAATGCATACTAGAGTTTATATTTATACAGAATATAGTTTAGCAGTCATCTTATCCTGAGTTACTCTACACCTATGCACTGTGTGAACATTACTGTAGGGCACATTGTTTCTTAATTTGTAAATAAAGCATGAGATTTGCCTGCCCTTCTGGGAAGAAGTACTTTGCTACAGGCAGCAGAGCAGTGGTGCAAACTGCATCTCTCCTGTTTTTGAGAGCTCTGAAATCCTCATGGAGACAGGAGATGTGATGCCTGATCCCACCAGGAGAAGTTCAGCTCTGGGTGACACAGGGTGCTTAAGCATGTCATTAGCTTATTTCACTTCAGTAGATCTGAGTAAGTTACTGTGACTCTCTCATGTGTTTAAAGTTAAATATGTGTTAAGTACTTTGCTGCATCAGGACTAAAGTGCTAATGGAGCCCCTAATCCTCCTGCATATCCCAGCACTGGAAGTGTTGCGTGCTTGAAAGGGGGCACCCAGGTCTGGAGATTTAAATGATACAGCAAAGTCAGTCAACAGATTTTTCCCTCCTTGCATTCACTTAAATGTTGTTCCTGGCTTCAGTACAGTAATAAATCAAATTATCCTCTGAGGAACCGGGGATGAGCGTTCTAGAGAAGGTAATGCTCTTATGAGGGAAAGGCAGGCGAGGAAGGGGGGAGCATCCCCTGTGCTCGGCTGCCCTGTGAACTGCTGCTCAGGTGACCATTTCTGCTGCTGCTTTGCTGATTCTATCCATCTCCGCCACACCTGCTCCCGTGGAAGCGGCATTTTCTGTGGGTGGTGGTGGGAGACGTCGCCTCTGAGACACCAGTGCCAGAAAACCAGCGCCAAGCGTGTGGCAAGGTCCTCTTGGCAGCCCAGTGTGTGGCAGCCAGGCTGATGGAAAAAAACCCTCAATGTACTACTAGAATAATGTTTGACAGGTAGTGGATGCTAACCGACACTAACGTGACTTTATAATCTCTAATATTGTTTTAAAGCATATTTTTATTTGCTAAAACATGACTCCAGCTTCCTTCTGCTGCCAGGCCTGCTGGGCTGCCCACCATGGTGAGGAGGGAGCCATGGCCCCTGGGCTGCCAGGGCTGCAGTCGGCCATTTGCCTCGCTAGGGCTGAGTGATGGGCAAGAGGGGCCCTTACTGGGGCGGCAGCAGGGGGGCAGTCTGGGGGTGGCTGAAGGCCCCACTTTTGGGCCGCCTGGCAGGGCAAGGCCCTGGGCTGCAGGTGAGGCCTTCCCAGCCAGAGCTGCAGCCGGCACCACACCTGCAGCACATTTCTCTCTCAGCTTTTAATGGCAGATAGGAGCTCTCTGGCTGTTTGCTAGCCAAAACGGGGAGCTTTTTGTGAGAGTGTGTGGGGCATGGCTGTAACCCTCTGCAGCACCTCTCCTTTTTCACCACCTCCCATCCCCACCGTGGCCCAGGAAGGGCATAAGCTGGCAGCGATTTGGAGGCAAGCGTCTAAGAAATTTTATGGTGTTTCTGAAATAAGGCTGGGAAGGGGAGGAATAAGTGATAGAAAAGTTGTTTTATAACAAGTAAAATGCAGGAGTCAGATCCTGCGGCCATCTTCTTAAATAGCAAGGCTCACAAAGCGCTTTCTGAGATGGAGCTGCATGAAGAGCCACGGTGCCTGTCGCATGGCGGTTCTGCCTTCTCTGCCGTGCTCGGCCTTCCCCAGAGGACAGAAAGTCTTTTCCTGAGGTGTTACTTTCATATAGGAAAACAGCCTGCCTCACAGAGCTTGTTAAGACCTGTATAAAATGTGTGCGTATGGCTCAGAAGTGTTTTTGAGTGGAAGAGTGGAGTCAGCAAGTCCTTGCAGTAAGAAGAGATGTATTAAAAGTCTTGTTAAAATCCTTAAAGAAAGAGGTAAGGGCTAGTCACAAGGCATGAATTGTACTCTCCTCAAACAGTAAGCGTCGGTGGCTTAGAAGCCAAGGGATTTTTCAGAAAAGTACCTGGTTGGTGCTGTTCTCTCAGAGCTACAACTGTGTTGCATTGGGAACAAGCCAGGTAGTGCTTCCTCTTTGGTGTTTATGTGTTTGTTTTTCTTCAAGAAACAAAAACCTTCTACTGCCTCTACAAGTGCAGGGAGAAGCACTGGGTCAGCTCTTCAGATTATTGAAAATTTTAATATGAAAGTAGTTCAAAACCATCCATACTCAGCTATGTAAGAACATAAGAACTTTAATATGGTTGGGTGTAGATAAGGAACAGTACTGAATGGAAGAAAAATGCTTGTGACTGGGATAATACATACACATTTATCCTGACTCTCTCTCTGCTTGCTTGGGCATTGTTTCAGATTAAGTGGGTAGAATTAAGCTGCTGTTTAAATGTGAAGAGAGCTTCATATGTTTATAGCAAAAGCAATGAGTGTTTGAACTGTGTGATGAAGCGTCATTTAGAAGTAGTGTATGCTTTCCTATCAGCAGCTGTCTTCAGTGTTAAAAACATCAACAAGACCCGAATGATAACAGTGGATTTTGAACTGTGACAAAATAACTGGTATTTAGTTAGTTTTTCAGATCTGAACATCTTTAGTACTTGGGTAAGAACTGAAGGGCTCATACAGTATACTCATAGTGAAAGGAAGCTGAATTTAGCTCTCTATGCTCAGATATTCAGTCAGGTTTTATGTTAGGCAGGGAGGAGACTAGGAAATGTAGCTAATGCAGAGGTAAACGTGGAGGAAAATTGGCCCCTGTAGTCACTATTGCCAGTGCACAGAAACCAAGCTACAAAAATGTTTTGATATTTTCAAGGGAAGAATGCCCTAGGAAATAGACTAAGAGTAGACCACCCCTATAGCTAGCTGTCAGGTGAAAAGAGTTATCAAGCAGAAAAATCTGGGCCAATTTGTAATACATTGCTCTAACTCCACCTAAGATTAAGGAACTCCTTTTATTTATATCAGCTGCAACAGTGAACTTTTAAAGTTTTGCTGAAGTGTTGCTGCAGTTTTTCCCCAGGTTTTTTTTTTCTTGTGCTTTGCAGCATGTGTCATTACAGTATACTGCAGGCTATCCTGACTTTAGAGGGAGTAAATGAAATAGATGGTTCAAGATTGAAGATATTTTATTCAAAGACAAAACAGTTCTTCTGCCTCACCTCTCCCAAAAAGAATGGCCCAAAAATTGTAGTGGAGTATATAGAGCTGTATGCTGTAATGTCACAAATTATTGCAATTTCTTGTTAATGTTCAGTGTTCAAATGTTGTTCTGATGTTATAATGGCTAACACAAAGAAACAAACCAAAATGTGTATGTAAAACACCATATTTAATTTATACAAACTAACATAAAAGTTAAATTCTAGTTTTGAACCAAAAAGCACATTTTAAACTTTGTTACAATTTTGCTTAAATAAGTTGGATTGTTTTTATAAACTTGTAATTGCAGAATACTTCTAATCAAGCAAATGATGGTGTATTTGCTAGTGCACTCTCCTAAAATTATTACTGTGGTCTTGTCTTTAACAGCTGCAGGTCACAATTTGAGAGGTGGTGTAGCTTCTATCCAGGGTTCCAGCTGGCTGTCACTCTCTATATTGGTTCTGTCCACAAGCAGACTGCAGCACAGAACACTGAGGTTTGCTGCAGTAAAAAAAAAAAAAAAAAAAAAAAAGGGTATGTGCATTTTTGCTAAGTGAGCTACACAATCCACTTGTGCACTGGGACTTCCTTGTATTAAAATAATTGCTTTGTATTTGTGTGGTACTTGCACCTAAATTTCCAAGTTCTGAATAATAGAGAAGAAAAAGATTTAGTGCAGTCTAACAACTAAAGAAATAACACCAATGAGGAAATCCTTTTATCAACTACTCCTACACACAATAAATAAAGGCTTTGAAAGCAAACAACTGTGTAAAGCAGGCCTGGTTGAATGGGCTACTGCGTCTCCAAAGGTATCCTACAGAGAAAGCTGCTTTTACAGCATGCCCTAAGTAAAGCTTAATTGCCTCAGTTACAGTTCACTCCTGTTTTAGATGGAAAACACCTGACATGCCTGTTCCTAGTGTGGATTGCTTATTAGCTGGATGGATGTTTGGGAAGGGAAGAAGTAAGATGTTTTGCCTCTTTCCTTCTGCTAAGCTGGGTCACCTGTTCTGGTGCCTGTTATTTGCTTCTCTACTTTCAATGTACATTATTAACTGAAAATCTGTCTGTAAAAGAGTGACTGCAGGCTTCTTGCATCTTTCTGTGTATTTCAGATCAGATTTTCACCCCAGTCTTTTTAGATTTGTCGGCAATACTGGAAAACTTGAGCCAACAAAGAGCAGAGCTGGGGCAGGAGAGGCTGAAAGAATTGCTGCTTGAGTTCCCTACAAAAGGGCAACAGAAAGTCTGTTGTTGTTTTTGCCTCCCAATGGGGAAAGAAATACTTTAAACATACCTTTCTTTTAAAGTTATGGCATGAGATGGTTCGTATCTGTAACTGTGGCGACATAAAGCAATGTGAGGAAGGCAGGGTTCAGTGGGATACACGGATATTTTAGTCCTCTGTGTTTTAGTATGGTTATTTTTTTAAAGACCACAGGTTGCTGAATGTGGCAAGTGTGCAATAGCCCTGGGAGTTGTTTCAGCTGGTTTTAAACGTAACTGAAGTCTGAACATGCGAACATTATTTAACAGTGGCCCCAAGCAGAGGATGTTGCAGTGACATAACATAGAGGTCACAAGCAAGGCAGTTCCAAAGTGAAGCCATGTCACAAAATATGTTCAGAAAGACAGTCCTGAAGGCTTAAATCTAGTGGTTGTCTGCAACAGAGACCTCTGAAAGGAGCTATGTGTGATAATACCATGGTAGATGGCTGTAGCCATTCAGTGAAGCACTTCTGCATCTATGATAGAGAACATCAAAGAGTTTCTTACAGCTTTCAAGGTCTTTGTAGAGCAGATGTGAATTTTCAGACGGTCTGTTTAGTTTAATAACCCCAGCACATCTTTCACCTAATCATTCCTTGACTGGCTTTTAGCTCCGCTCAGCTAATTTAAACTGCTACAGTTTAAGGGCACAGCCTTGTAGTCTCCATTAAATAAGGCGGCTGGTAGCTGAGGATCTGGAGCTAGCAGATACATTATCCTAATTAGCAAGGGAGCAAATTTATAAAATCTAATCAGCTCCACTGCATCCGCTATGACAGATGATCAACTCACCGTAAACAAATAAGATTTTGGCAAATCGCTGTAGGCAGAAAAGGTATTGGTGTGTGAGTATATATATGTACATAATATTTTGGGGGGGGAGTGAACTGTTCATGTGTGCTGATTCCACCTACTATGTGGCCAGCTAGTTGATACTTCTAATATACCTTGTAGAATCTTTAAAAAAAAGCTGATTTTTGAGCCATTATTTCAACACAAATGTCATTAGTTTATAAGGTAACTTGCATATGAAGCACAGTCATGTCTGTAACTACGTTGTATACTGGAATCAAAGTGGACTGCTTCACAGTGCTGGGTCACTCATTCTGCTGCTTCTTTCTGAACATACCATTTTTCCTAAGCTTCTAGTGTGATTTTTTTGTTTTGTTTTGTTTTTTCTTGATAAAGAAAAACCCTTCCTGAGAGTCGTTGATTGTGAAGTCTTAAAATGTTCTTAAATTTAAAATGTTCTGGATTTTCTAGGAACAGCTCTATTACACTGGTGTGTGTGCATGGTTAACAAGAAGGAAGAGCTTTGATATCTAATTAGACATCATTAGACATTTGCTGTTATTTACCCAAAACAAAATATATTCAAATCCATCAACAGTGGTGAAAATTGTTACTATCAACATAGGATAGGAACTGGCATAAGAAAAAGGAACTAATGTTTTAATAGAGAGGGGACTAAAAGGAGACCATGCAGTCTTAGCCATATATATTTAGTCAAGCGAATGTTGTGACACAAATGTTTTAAATCCTCAGAGTTTCCCTTTGTTATTTTAAAATGTATATATTTCTACCTACCTAGCTGTGTAGTAAATAAAACATGTTCCTAAAATAGCACTCTAATTTTATAAGAATGGTCTGGGAAGACAATGATATATTGGATATTCTTTTATATAGACCAGTCTCACAGTGGGGTGGAATAGCATCATAATGGAGTGTACGTGCTGATACCAAGACCAAATTTGGGAGAAATCTTTTTCCAGTGTTCTTCAGTTTTGGTAAAGTACACTGCTTTGTGATTGCTTCAAATTATCCATTGTCCAAATCTCAGTGTTAAATAAAAGTATATGATTTTTGTGAGGTTTAGGCCAAGTTCTTTTTGCATGGAAGCACTTCCATGTGGCCCATTTCCTGGCTGTTGAAGCCTAAATTACTCCATATAGGCATCCACAAAGGAAAAAAAAAGGGTGTAATGTATAAAGAAGTTGTATTACACAATGCACCCTTGTGACAAAGAAGGCTAAACAGTATTCTGCACAGCATTAGGAGGAGTGTTGCCAGCAGGCTGAAAAAGGTGATCTTTTCCCTCTCCTCAGTGCAAAGGCTGAGTACTGTGTCCAGTTCTGGGCTCCCCAGTACAGGAGAGAGATGGAGCTACTGTAGAAAGTCTAGTGAAGCACTACCAGGATGATGAAGGGACTGGAGCATCTCTCATGTGAGAAAAGGCAGAGAGAGCTGGGACTGTTTAGCCTGAAGAAGAGAAGGCTTTCGGGGGGGGGTGTCTCATCGATGTATACATATATTTGAAGGGAGTGTGTAAAGAAGATGGAGCCAGGCTGGTTCCACTAGAACAACTTGATGAAGCTAGTAATTTCAGGTGCAATCATAACTCCAGCTGAAATTTCAGCAGTGCCCTGAGGTTAGCACTCTTCAGAGAAAGTCATAGGATCACTAATGAATAATGGCCAATACCTTTTTTTATATGAAAAATATCTTTATTAGTAGCACACTGGTCATTAATGTCTTCCAGATCATTGGCTAATGAGTCTCAAGGGGAAGGAGAGTGCTACTTCACCGAAACACAAAATGCAGTCTAAACTTTGAACTTTCCCAGATGATTCTTAGTTTGAAAGATGTGGCAGGATCACACTGTTGTACATTTGCAGCTGACTCTGATACTACTTCCCCCCCCCCGCCCCCCCCTTGTCCAAAATGTCTGAGAAGTTTTCCTAATACATGAAAAATCTTTTCCCCAACCCTCAAGAATAGTTGTAAGCAGAACATATGAGACAAATAAAACAAGGTCATACTCGCTGGATGTAGCTTCACGAAGATAAAAACCAGTATTACTTTAGCTCCCCTGTAAAAAGCTAAAATTTTTTCAGAATAAACTTTCATTTTGGAAAAAATGAACAAGAGCAAGTGCATGGTTTCATGAAAGAATGAACTGTGTTACATAGAACATTATATATAGAACAGCATTACAATAGAATTTATTTGAATTGTCCCACCAATGTGGGATTGAAGTCAGTAATATTTTGGTCATGGTGCCCATTCAGTGATAAGGTCTGTAGACCACTGTTGCTTTGTCCTGAAGGTATAAGATTTTTTTTTTTTTAAGCAAGCTAAAATGCAACAGGATGAAAGTATTATACCACAAAAAAGAACACAATTAGTTGGTCTAATGACCAGGAATAACAAGTGTATCTTGACACAAAGGAAGACATGCTTTATTTCTCCATAAGAAATGTGTCATCAAATGACAGTTTTCTAATGAAAATATAATTTAAAAGCTGTTAAATGATATTATGTTACTGGTGCAGAAACATTGTTAAAAATTTTTACAAGTGGCTCTTTCACTTCCCAATGGAAGTGTCTAAAGTGGAGCTGGCCTTTGAGACAGCCAACCTCTCATGTGTGATAATGTAATTTTTCACTGGTTGAGTATATAACCTCGACCTTCAATCTATATTCTATATGAGTATGTTTCTGGTGTCAGACTTCTTCAAAAGAATTAACCTACTCTGATTTACACTTGAGATTACAGCTGAGATTCTGGCCTTTGCCTTTTGACATATATAGGTTAATAAGAAACCGGAATAAGGAAAGTGACTTTTGAGCAGCTATATAAGAACTGTGAAATATTGATTTTTTTTTTTTTAAACAAACATGGAAGATATTACATATATACTACTTCTGGTTTATAGATATAAAAATAAAAATCAATCAATCATTGAGGGACACTTGAGTATTTACTGGCTTCATATTTAAATTCTCTATTTCAATACCTGGGATAGTTTTTACAAGCCTGTGTCACTGAGCAGTAGATCTCAGTGGATAACTCAGTGACTGAATTACTTACTACACACAGCTAGTCAAAATATCCAAGAGGGAATTATTTTCTCACTTAATTGCTTTGTGGCTTTCCTTCAGAGGGTTTTTTTATTCATGTGTTAGTAGCTGTTCATATTCTCTGCTCTGTGTTCAGAATCTAGTTTCAGATGTTGTGTTTCATCAAATGACCTGTTATGACTGTTTAAATGAATGACTGCCACTTGTTATTGTTATGCTTGATGTACATTTCAGATTAGTTTTAGTTTAACAGTAGCAAATAATGAAGTGAGCAAATTTTAGAAACTCCACTGATGAACCATTAAAAAAAAACAAACCCAAAACACCCCACTCTGAGCTATATGGTCAAACCCTATAGCTAAATCCATTTGTGGCAGCTAAAGTGTCTTGATCATTACTTCAGTAGTGATGGGAAGGTAACTGTAAGATTTATTTCCTTTGTTTCATGCTTATGCCAATAGAGGTAGGAAACCATGGTTAATGCTTGTGTGTGTGTACATTCATTGACCAGATAATGCATGGTTCTCCTTGACCACCACTTTGATTGGGCCTTGGCAAAACAATTGCCAGCTCTGCTGTATGAATCCCTTTTGTATCATGCAGGCCAGTTTTAGTGTGAATAGGAAAGTGTATGAGCCTTACTTTTTTCTCTTCTATCAGAATGACTTCTGTTCACTTACCACTCAAATTATGAAGGCACAAAAGCTAAGCCAGTGTTATTTAACTGTTAAAATTTGATCAAAGGCTTGAGAAAAGTGTGCTCTTCTCCCAGCTCTGTGGGGAGGTGAAAAGACCTGGGGCTGCTGCTGAACTGTTTTTCATCAAGTCTTTTGAAGTCCGTGGTCTCGCTGAAGGAATAAAGCCCCTTTGCCAAAGCTGGGGCTGTCGTGATAGCGAGCCCCCTCTTTCTCAGCTCCTCAGATTTCTGAGCAGATGGTGCCTGGGAGGAAACCCGCTGATAGTGCAGGGCTGGGACTCCAAAGGGACACTGGTGAGCTCTTACCCTGCTCCTCCTTGTGAGAGCATATCTAAAAGTAGCTTATGGCCAAACTGAGGGAGATAGCAAGCTTCACCCTTTCAAAATTGTTACCCTGCAAGACCCAAGGATCAAAAGACAAATGGTCTTCTGTTTAGCATTAAAAACAGGGCATGGGATATTAGTGCATGGAGATTTAAAGAATAAATCAATCCCTGTAACAGGAGGACTTTGTATATGCTACTTTTGTATATGTTACTGTTCCTTTGAGTAGGTGGGATGTGTAAATTTTCCTAAAGACTCTTGTGCAATGCACCTGCTAGTGTTACAATAGGTAATAATGTTACTTTGCAGCCAGGCATGGTGTGGTTTTTAGGGTTAGTTCCTGCTTCCTCAAATGCGGAAAAAGCACTGCAATGTTTGGATTGAATGGTTGTGTGCTCAGAGTGTCTTCCTTGCTATGCTGAAATCTGAGTTACTTCCTAAATATGTACTGGCATGGTAAAACCAGTTACAGTTCTGACATGATGTGTGTGCCCTGTGGCACTTTGTTTATTTAGATCATGTGAGTAAAACCATATACTTCACTAAAAGATATTAAAAATGTGTTCTTCAAGTGAAGAAAGTGCCTGTTGTTCTAAAAGGAATTAAAATATTGAGCTAAACACCTCCTCAGTGCTTAATGACAAATTGAAACTACTGGTCATAATGCAGCACCTGTCCATCCCATTTTTGGCTAGAGTTTATCAGGTACCTTTTTATTGCTATGGATTCTGCTATAAATCAAGGGTGGTGTGTTTTCTGTGGTGTGTGGTGGGTTTTGGTGTTTGTTTTGTTTTCTTTTCTTTTTTCTGCTGACTTCAGAAGGCAGATTATTAAACATCAAAATACCAGCATATACAACCAAAAATAGGGATGAAAATATTTGTATTTTTTATAATCAGGTTAATAAATGTGAAAATTACTATTTGTGGAACCTTTCTTATGATTAAATATCAAAATAGACCATTTCTGAAATACAGTGCTGCTTCAGTAAGAAAAAAATATTTTCCAAGAACACCATGTTCAGAACATGTTTCCTTGAAAACTCTTATGAGAAGAAAACACAAACAGCAGCAGCAAAAAGCCCCATCAGCAGCCAGTTTCTTATTGGATGTAAATCAGCAAGATGGTTTTGAAGTCAGGAAGCCACGCTGTTTCATGCCAGGTAAGAAAGCAGCTCAGGATGCCTTCAAAACACCATTGCATTTCATTTTGGCACCTAAATGAAATTTGCTAGGTATAACGTGCTTATAAAGATAAGTGTATTCTGTAGTTTACAGCTTCTGCACATATCTTCAGGTTTTAGTCTCTGAAAGCTGTGTTTGCCTGTGGCATGTTTGGCAAGCAGCAATGCTCCTACATTCCCCTGAAGTTGCAGTCGGGTGTAGAGTCCTCCCTCATTTCTTTTGCTGTAGGCATTGAGCAGTACATGACAGCACTACTGGTGCCTGCTTAAAGGAAGCTCTGTTGGGGCTCATTGATGTAATTTCCATATAAACAGGATCAAGACATTTTTGTGGTATTTTAGTATTGCATGTGTTTTGCAAGTTGGGGGAATTTTTTTATAAAGCAGAACTTAGCAGAAAATTTTTTACATGGGACTCAGGATGGTGCGAAGCGGAACTCTGCATGTATTATGGTTTTACTTGTCGAACAACTTATTTCTGATCATGGGAAGGGAAGGAGTTAATAACAGGAGGTTTGCCATGAAGATTATATCCTTATTAGGTACCTCTTTTCTTGCACTTGTTTGCAGGATGTTTGATCTGTAGCTTCTCCCTGCTCTGTATTTGCTTGAGTAGATAGTTTGTTATGGTCAGTAGAATAAAGTGATATAATGAGAATTCTAAAGGTCATAGTCTGTGATGAGATTTAGCAGCAGAGTAGGAGTCTTTTCTTGTGTTTTTGACATCTCAAATTTTAATGGTTCTTGGCCCTATACAAAATTCCAGAATCACTTTTCATTCAATAGAGGTAGTGCAATAATATCGGCAAAAAAAAGTTTGGGGTAATTGGAAATGAACTATACAGCTTTAATTTTGAATGGGTTTTGTGCACTTATTTTCTGGGAGGCAGCTGAGGTTACTACGGAAAGACAGATCTTGAGTCTGGAAGGAATTCTACAGCAAGAAAAGGGTACATCAGTAGATAAGCTCGTATCATCCACAAAGTTTATGATAAAGTTCATGTTACTGCATATCTATATTAGAAGGATGATGGTGACCAGAACTGTTCATATCAAGAAATAACTGGGGACAACTGGAGTGTTCAGGAAGGAAAGTGGAGACAATGGGAGAAAGAAGTGGGGGAAAAACCTACTGCAGTTGGAGAGTGTGTGCTAAGAAGCATCCCAGGAAGCTGAAAAGATTATACAATTTTCCCTGTACACTGAAGACTCATCACTTGAGCTATGATCCGATTAGTGTTTAGAAACAAAACACATCTCTAAGCATTGTTCACCTCTATTAGGGGTGGGGGTGCTGAAGCAATATGTAAAACTGGCTTTGGAGGAAAATGCAATAGCATTCAATAGATGGTGCTCCTTCATCTTGTTTTTTATTATATGAAAACCTTGATATGGGACTAGGGAGGACTCCAATGCTGGAGAAAGCATATGATTATACTTAATCAGAGACAGGATTTTTTTTTTCCACTCTTGTACACTGTCTGAAGTATGTACGAGTATGTGAATTACAAAACCTGTAATTCACATATAAGAAGGGGGAGTTCCTCAGTGGCAAAAATGGTTGCTTAGGCTTGAACAGCAGGGAGCTGATTCAAAATTGTAACTTGCTAATTGGACAAGCTGGAAATTCCTGGGATTTGCAAGTGGATCATTTGAAAATGCATGGAGTAATAATTGAAGACAAATTAGCAATTTGGACACCAGGTGTTCTGTATTTGATCAACAAAGGAGAGGAGACAGATATCTTTTTGTTCAGAAAAAAATAGTTGGAAGTACCAGACTACAAAACTCTAACACAGATGAAGTTGTGATATGCCTTAAATTCATCAAGAAAACTTGCGCACTCGGTAGAATAGTGCCTGGTGTTTGCATTGTAACAATAATTCTAAAAGATTTTCTTTTGTTAAACTTTTGCAGTATCTGCATCCATACATACTAGGTTATTGAGCAACCTACGTATAAACTGCTTTTGGTTTTATACCACATGCACAAGAAATGGAAACCAATGTTGTTTTTCCTCATTTTTCAGTTACATAGCTGTATGCAAGGGTTAGTACAAAAGAACCCAGCGAGTTGAAAGTTGTGATGTTCCCCCCACCCCCCAAGATTTCTCTCTTATTCTTAAAACCATGGCAGAACTGTCTTTTGGAGAACACTGTAGCAAATAATAGAACAATGTAGTCTTAAGAGGCTCTTGTGCTCTTAACTTCTGGAAGGTCTGTTGCTTTATTCAAGTGGCTTTTATACATCTTTGTTCAAAATATATATAGCTTTTGATCTTTTTGCAATAAAGTGAAAGTTTTCATGAAGAAGAACAAGGGAAAGAGAAAGAAGAGGTCATAGGCCATGGTTTACTTCTGTGGTTTTTGACTGTATAGTGGATGCTTCAATGTAGTTAGTTATGGTTTAGTTCTAAACATTATCAAGTAGTGTCTTCTTTGCTATACCTAAAATGTTATTGAATTTTTTTCTGACTGAGTCCCCAAATCCTAAGATTTAACAGTCTAAGTGCATTCCCATCTGTATAATTTTGAACACCACTTGGCATGCTTGTGATTATTATAATAGGAGTTTGAATAATATTAATATTTTGGTTTTATTAAATTGTTTTTATTTGTGCCTTTGTTTCCCTTCTATATCGATCAAAATGAAGTTAGCGATTGTCACAAGTCTGATGAATCTTATTTGGGGACTTTTGCTTAAATGTTGAGAGGAAAAACTGAGACACATGCTGTTGATTTTAAACTGTTTCATAACAAGCCAGATGATTCCTGTAGCGCTGCTTTATGAATAGCAATTGTGAATTAGGGCAAAGCATAAATCTGCTAATGTGCATTTAATCACAAAAAGATGTTTGAACTGTATTCTGTAATGTTCATGTGATGGTGCCCATTGAATGCAAATGAAACAGAAAGCAATGATCATATGTGGAGCCCCTCTGGTTCTGATGAAGCTAAAACCTTACTTGTGACACAGTGGCTGTCTGTCCTCTGACTGCTTCAATGCTCAGACTTCCACTCTTCTCCTGTTATAATATTTATTAATGGCATTCCACTATCAGAAACTTAGTGATTGACCTAGGCTGGTTTCACAGCCTGACTGTATAAATCATATGCAGTTTGATTTATTTTAAAATATCTTAACATTTTTCTCATGTTATCTATGTTAAGTTAGTTCCATCTATCAAGGAATGCATGTTAATATAGAATTGGCATTACTACTGAGAATTCTTTGAAATAAATACTTCAGAGCTGGGTCTGTTTCTGAGCCATTTGTTAAGCAAATTGTAAAACTAGCTCATGAGCAGGAGCCTGTCTCTATGTGATCAGCATAGGCATTGCTTATTTCCCTCCCCACTCAAAATTTTGGTAATCTCAAAATTTATTCATATGTTTAAGAACACCCAAGGCAAGTCAGTTGGCAAGTCTTGAAACAGTTTGAAAGCAGAGAAGCAGAACAGCTGATTTACTGAAAGCTTTCTTGCTTTCATCTTTATTCTTGGTTTTAAAGTCAGTATTCTTTGGATAGATTTTGGTTGTCTCCAGTTGCTTTGCAGTGAGGACCTGGTCTTACAGCTCTCTCCCTCCCTCACATGTAGTATAAACATTTTCTGAGTTCTTCCAGTTTGCATTTTGGACCTGAAGACCTTGGCTAAATCGCTCAGTTTCTAGCTTGGTCAGGAATGACTGAAAAAAATGCACAAATCAGGCATAGTACTTCCCCGGTCATAAGGAGCAGCAGACTATAAACCATGCTCTACAGAAAAATCCAATATACTTTCAGTACAGAATAACTTAATCTATTGCAAATGACCTTTTCCATTAAAACCTTGGAATACTACCAACCTATTAGCAATCCTCGTGTGCTAGAGGTGGCTCAGGTATGAACAGCAGAAGGACTGAACTATGTCAGGGCCAAACTTGAAGATAATGGAGAGAGTTTGTTCTTTAGATGAGAGCTGGATCACTCTGCTAAACAAAAATATTCCAACACTTCTGATAGTACCATATCCATACCTTTTGAAATCCTCTCATACCTTGTAATATCTGTATAGTAATATTGGCAGAAAGTGGTCATTTCATCTCAGAATACCATTTCCATGTAATTTTATTCAGGTTCATTGTTAATTTAGATGATTTTCAGACTTTGGTATCCCTTTTTTTGCTTTTTTCATCCTCATCTCTAACCTTGTTCAATGGACATCATGGCTGTACCAGTTTGTTTACAGTAACATGGTAGTTTGTAGTTTACTTGTCTATTATATGTCATACACTTAATAGTGATTTTAATTTTCATAATCATGTCTAAAAACGAAACTCCAAACAACTTGTCGTGGTTTAGCGCCAGCCAGCAACTAAGCACCACTCAGCCACTCACTCCCCCCGCCCCGATGGGATGGGGGAGAGAATCGGAGGAGTAAGAGTGAGAAACATTCCTGGGTTGAGATACGAACAGTTTAATAATTGAAATAAAGTAAAATAGGAATGATAATAATAACAATATAATAATGATAATAATAATAATATCCAAAGCAAGTGATGCACAATGCAATTGCTCACCACCCACCGACCGATACCCAGACAGTTCCCGAGCAGCGATCGCTGCTCCCCGGCCAACCCCCCCAGTTTCTATACTGAGCATGATGCCATATGGTATGGAATAGCCCTTTGGGCAGTTTGGATCAACTATTCTGGCTGTGCCCCCTCCCAGCTTCTTGTGCAGCTGGCAGAGCATTGACTGGCATCGGCAGTACTTGGCAACAACTAAAACATCAGTGCGTTATCAGCATTCTTCTCATTCTAAATCCAAAACACAGCACTATGCCTGTTACTAGGAAGAAAATTAACTCTATTCCAGCCGAAACCAGGACAAACTTAATTCTCCTTCATTTTTAGTAATGCTTAAATCTATTATGAATGAGATGCAACTTATATTTCCATGAATAAGAAATAATAATTGGAGGGAAAATGAAGTTGGTATTTTAACAGTAACATTTCAAAACTAAGTGAAGGCAAATGAGCTTTCTTCAGATGAAAAGCTCAACATGAATTCTTACTGATCCTTTTTGTTTGTTTTCTTATCTTTTGACTTTGACTGTCTAGCATATTGGAATGAATTTTTCTACCTGTTTTGCATTAGTTTTGCCCACAATGATATTTTGCTACAATTCTGTCATGAGGTAATACAGAGATGCTGAGAGGTGTAGAGCTTAGAGGTAATTATTTCTGAGGCTCAGCATGCATTGGAGTTCTAATGGCTCTTATGTTCATAGCATGCTGAAAACTTGCTAGGCTGAAACAGGCATTCCTTCTAATTTCTGCTTGATTTCCAGCAGGTATTTGACTCACAGAGATGGAAGGGAGAGATACAAATAGGGGAGAGGAAAAGGCAAGGGTAAGAGATGGCACAGTGTGAATCGGATTTTTCACGTGCTCTAAAAACTTATTAGTGGGAGGGGAAGACTTAGATAAGGCACTGACAGAGCAAAGACCCAGCTGTATAGACTGCTAACATTTATTTGTAGAACAAAATAAAGACACTCTGACCTGTTCTTCAACTGTTAATTTAGCCCACTGTTACTGGAGTACCTAAGGATTCGGCCGAGCTTTGTTAGAGCATCCATCTGAAGGTGCAAATTTATCCTAATGTCTTTAGCAAGATTATTTATTGTAGGCCATTAGGGAAAACTTTGGTTCCTCAGATTTTCTAGCATATGACTGGTTAGTATTGGAACCAGTTACACAAACTGAACTAGCAACAGAGTAGTGGAGATACTGACTCTCTGTATTAGAAAGATGTTAAAAGGAAAAGAAGCCCCTCCATAAGAACACAGAGATCTTTCGATGGGAACATCTGTACTGTTAGGGAGTTTGAGGATGCAAGTATTATCTCTTGCTGAGTTTTCAGCTGGCTAGTTCTCTATGTGTCATTCATGACAGGAGGTCAGACTTTGACCTCTATGTTTGCAAGTCTGCACAGATTTAGTTGTACAAGGCAGAATAGTATAGCATAATTTTGCTAATCAAAATATCACACCGCCTCCCCTTTGAATGTATTGTTGTCCAAAAAAATTTCTGATTGTCTTGCACTTAAAGCATGATGCTACTTTTTGTGTATTCTTTGAAGACTGGCTATTTCTGAAAATAACCAATGAAAAATTTGAAGTTTAACCCTGTATTATTATCTGTCTCTGTGGATTTATGGACTCATGCAGGTCAATATGCAGAACTGGAGAAAATTTGAAGTTTTTTAATTTTTTTTTTTTTTACTTTTCATCTAGCCCAAAGTTTAAGCACACCTGTCTCATACTTTTTCCAACTACCTTTCCATTCAGCTAAGATCAAATATTGATCTCTCTTTAGGAAAGAATTTCAGGAAAAGGCATGAAATAATCCTTGGATAGCTATAGGGATTTATAACGGAAATGCCATGTCAAATAACAGAATTTACCACAAATATTCTACTACAGAACAAGGAATAGTGTGCTAATGTGTATGCAAGTATTTAAATCTCAAACTTCAACTTAAAGGGCATATTTAAACCTCAGAAGACTTCTTTAAGTATCAGCAACCCTTACATAATAATTGCTTCCAAAATGGAAATGTGCTGAAATGGTCAGTTTTGCATAGTTTGCATATTATTCATTAGTCATAGTTAATGTGCTTAAGGCATATTGGCATGTTCACTTATTAGCTTGAATTGCTTGATCTGTTTCAAGGGCCTTTAAGGAAATAAAACCTTTTATCTTTTAATAGAAATACTCATCTTCTAATGCATAAAGAATTTAGCATTTACTGGTCTGTGAAATACGTTCACCTTTGTCATTTGACGTATCCAACCAGGCTTGCACAGGATTATTTTTTAAAGTATCTTTATAGTGAACTTTCAGTAAGTGTTCCTGACCATTGAAGGCAGACATCTTGCTGCAGCATTGGCATCCTTTATATGGAATATACTATTGTGGATCATAAAAACACATTTAAATTTTTTTATGGTGCTTTTAAGTTGCTGAATTATCAAATAATTTTTCAAATAATAAAAAAATCAGCATATGTAATCTGAGCTCCTTGCAGCTGCAAATCATTTTTGCAGCCCAAGAATGTGTGTTTGGTGTTTTCATCAGTTACGACTGTCTGAGGAATCTAGCCTACTAGCTCCCAGTGTATTGATAAACTGTACTGCTGTACTGAAGGAATTTGCTTTGTTGGTTTGAGTGCTGATCTAATAAATCATTGTTATCCATTTTAACTCCTTTTTGCTTTAATTAAAACACACCAACACCCCCCAAATCCTAACAGCATAAACATTCAAGCTTAGCAATTGTGTTCAATAGCAAAAGACATAGCTGGTTATAAAAGCAGAATGTAGAACATAACACTTTGAATTTTTTAATTTTAAAAGCCATGATTCCAGCTTGTCCTGTAACAGTGAAGCTGTGTTGAATTCCTGCTCTTCTAGCCTATGTTTTGTCCTCTCAGCTATTGTGATACAACTGTTTGTGGGCTTAGCCATATTCACCAAAATGGACTTGATTCTCTATGCTTTCTCTGAAGTAGTTTAGTTGTGCTGACAATAACTAATTTCTTGAATTGCTCTATAGCTGTAACCTGCAGAACAGGGCAAGAAAGAGGGATTTCTCCAGCTTTACTGCCAAAGAAATCATGTCATGGATCTGCTGGAGTCTGTACCTCTTAGTAATTTACAAACTGTTCCCACAACATCATTAGACTTGGAAGTGAATCCACATCCATGCCCGGTTCCAAAACAAACTGGATACATTTGACATTTTCTCATTGTCAAGAGATTACACTAATTTCATACAAATGGAGTCACTTTGGTTATTGCGCAAAGGGAAATGTTTTTGTCCCCAGATGACAACTGGGTTAACAGATACAATTTGAATGTTATTTGCAGCCACTAATGAAATAATTTAAATTGCACTTGTGTATATAAATGGCTGCTGTATCCATGGGGAAAGCAGGGAAATCATGGGCAAAGCTGACTAAAAGGCAATTTTTAGTCCTTAAGAAATTTCATCTGTTCAGTATCTCTTCACAAATCAGAATAAGAAGCTACCATCATATAGCTAAATGATGAGAAATTTAAAATATCACCGAAAAAACCAATTTTTTGGGAAGAAGGAAGAGTTGGAAGTGTCAAACTGTTGTGAGAAATGCTGTAGCTGTAGAACAGCCTTTTCTAAGAGATAAGGAACAGCTGTGGAGTGAGGTCTGCCAGGGTGGAATGAAGCCACAAAATGCCACAAATAGGCTTTCATGAAGCATCAGGTGGATTTGATGCAACATTTACGTGACACAGGCTGTATTTCCTTGGAGAGGACACCCATTTTCCCTTCCCCAGTCTCAAAAACTGGTATATTTTCCTGAATCTATTTTGCTTGGTGTTTTGTTTTCTGGAATGTGGGGTATTTTTGTTTGTTTCTAAATCTGCTGGGAAAGCTGTTAAAGACCATTTCCATTGAACTTACATCTGGGTTGAAGACTACGTGAGCTACGTAAGAGGTGCTACACGATACTTCCAAAAGTCCGATGTCAAACACTGAAACAATGAATGCTTTATTTCTTTACAGATTTAGTATGAAGGAAATTTCCTTCATGAATGGAAATGAGTATCTGTGTTCTCTCTTCTAAGAGAAGAAACATGCAGCAGGGTTTGCTGCTGCTATTGTTGAGTGTTCAGACAAGGGCCTAATGTTTTGTTTCTGCTGTGTCCACCTTCTCAGAGCTGTTCTGTGAAATAGGGTTTTCCATTCTGCAGAGAAGCAGAAGTGTTTCTGCTCCTTTCCCCACTCTCCAGCCCTTTTATTGCTGGAGTGGAGATGGGATATAGCACACTCAATAAGGTATCAACTGATGCCCTGACAGCATACTTCAGTATGCTTGGGGGATGCTTGGTTTGGGGCTTTTTGTGTGGTTGTTGGTTTTTTGGGTTTTTTTGCTGTTGCTGTTTTTCACAAGAGTAGGAAACACTAAACGTAACTTCTTAATATTTAGAATATTTAGCTTTACAGTATTTCATTATAACACAAATCCACCAGAAAATGATCTGGCTAATTTGTGATTAAACCTATGTTTATGTTATTAAAGTGTGCTTGTTTTTCTTTCCACAAAACTTTTGAGTGATATGACCAGCTTGGTTGAGGTTTTATGTGAAAAAATAGAAATGTGCATGCAATGTATAGATGATGCCCAAATACATGTGCTTACTATAGCCCATTCTTCTAAAGCAGAATGGTTGTTTCTCTATACATAAAGAATTAGGTAGTATGAAAGCAGCCAGCTGTTGTAAATTCCCTTAAGAATTATTGTTAGGCTACAGAAAACTGGGCAATATCCGCACCATGCTGATAACACTAGTGGTTGTTGAAGTCAGCAGCTGTTTGTCAAGTAGGGTGGGTTTCTTTGCTCCTTCAAAACAGAAGGCTAAACTAACTTGAGGCTGCTACTGGATGGTCTGGTTTACTCTGTCTTCAGAGGAAAGTATGTGTGTGTAATCTTGCTCAGCCTACCTTTATTTTGAAGCTACAGACCTGCAAATGTTGTTTTAAAGTCAATTCACAAGCAGTTCTAGAGTAAGGTAGTCTGCTTTTTGAGCATGCTTTATATTGACAGCAAATGTCACTAGTTGTCTTAAATGTAAAGTGTTTTTCAGATGATAGCCTAAATGCCTTTACCTTAATTTCAGGGTTTGACTGCATTGTAAATCTGAAAGTGTTCTGGTTGGTTTATCTATTGGATAGCTTTCCTGCAATAATCAGAGAGACAGTTTTGCAGAAAGGTGGGAGACTGAGGGGATTAGGAAGGGGAATGGGAAAACAGGACTATTTGAATTGCGGCACTTGGTCTTTTTTTTAATTTGTCAGAACCCATATTTTAAGTTCAAAAATAAGTTGCAAAACACATCTTTCTCCTTTTCCTCTTTTCAGTGCTGGCTGAAGCTCACCTCAGCTTCCCTTCTCACTCACATCAAATACATGTTGGATATCTGGATTATCTCACAGTTGTGAGGATAACACTTTTTATGAAACTTGCCCTTCTTGTATTAATAGGGATTTTTGTAGCTCCCATGACATTGTTGCTAAGCTAGAAATAAACACTTGAATTGCAAGTGGTATGAGAATTTTTTTTCCATTTAAAGACATAGGTGGTTGTGTTTTGGTGTTCTTCCCTTCTACTAATAACAGAAAGCACAGAAGCGCAGCATCTCTATCTCTGCTTTGATTTTGCCTTAGAAGTCTTCTTACTTGATGGAAGAGTTTGTAGGTAAGGAGGGAAGGAAGGAAGGGGTAGCAGAATAGGTTTCACTGGTTTATCTTTTTTCCCCTTCAGGCTCTGTTTTCCCTTAAAAAGCAAAATATACACCTTTCAGTGATGCAAAAAGAATTACAGTTGTAGACATCCCATTTCCACTGTTAAGCACTCTGAGGTGTGATGATGATTTTAGTCTTAAATCTCAATTACCCAGGTGGAGAGAGCAATATCTGGTGCTGCAGCTGCTGATGCGTGGCTGAGATTGTACAGCTGCAAGTTCTGAGTCCCTGATATTAGAGCTGACTAGGAACTTTTTTTCCTAAGCTGTTGCACAGTTTATAGATGTATTGGGGACCGATGTGGAATGCTAAAAAGCAGCTAAAGATTGAGAAACTGACGGGGAACTTTAACTTCCTGAAAAGAAGTTCCCATCTGTGGATCTTCCAGCAGTGGAGATTTAGTTTTCCATTGCAGGGATCCCACAAATCTGTGGTCAAGGATCTAGTCAAGGGTATACCCCAAATGGACTTGAAATATTATCAGTTCAGTGAGGTTAGAGATTTACACCCATCCTGTACTTTACAGATGACTGAGCGTCAATGACTTTCACTTCTCAAAGGACTGGAAGAATGAAGAACAAACTTCCTCTGTAGTCACAAATAAGTAGAACAGTATTATGGAGGCTGTACAAACTGTATAATAAACTTGACTTCCCCTTCTGTGATTTGATTACACTTTGCCATTGTAGCTAAAACATATCTTTGTTTGAGAATCAGTTGAATGTGAAGTACCATTTAAACATTTTAAAAGTGAAAGTTCACTGGTTGAACAGTGAAAGATGCAAGGTGTTGTATATAATAACTTCGGGAGTCTATTTGTACTATGACTTGTTAAGCATCTGCTTGATTACTCGGAAGACTTAGCCATGTCATACCAAAATATATCATGTAAAACTTCAACACAGCAAGGAAATAGATGTACTGTCTGCAATTTCTCACCAAGAGCAATTTGCAGGGAAATGTAGAAACACTGCACTGTGGTGTGGGATTTTATAAATAGTTTTTCAGTTTTTTAGGTATTCAAATGTAACACTGTGCCAAAAGCTGCTTTCACTGAATATCAAATTTAGTCTTTCTATATCTAGAAGTATAAATATGCAGTTAGAAGCTTAGTTCTACGTACCTGTTTAAGTCACCCTACATTTACTCATGAATTTTGTATCTTCTTAATATCTTTCTTTTTACAAATGAAACTGGGATTGTTCTAGGATATCTACTTGCTTTTAAAACTTGAGCATTGGCTCTTGGATTTCAGTATGTATGACAAAACTGATTCCTTCCCCACTCTTGACGAGGTGTGGGCAAGCTTGACTGTTTTTAAGATCTGGTTAAATCTAAGCCAAAAGAGTTTCAGCTGCAGCATAAAGGGTTTTTTTGGCTTTTTCCGAAGAAGTCCACGTTCTAACACTGGCCTTAAGAGAGAAAGCTTCTGAATGGCTACAGAGCTGTCAAGTATCTACCATAAGAAGTGATATAACAGAATAAACTTACATCCAGGGAAGAGTCCTGGAATCCGACTGCTAATGTATGCTCGCAGAGCATCATAGCTCTGTTAAACACCAAAATCCAAAAAGCAACCCCTGACACACACACACTTTTCTGACAAAGCTGTGGGACTCCAGCTGAACAAACACTAAGATACAGGATCCACCTATAAGAACTTTTGAGTCTCTGTTAGAAGTAGGACTAAGGTAAAATAAAGTGCCAAAGTCAATTACCTGCCCAAGCTATTCATGCAGTGAGGAGATTCATGCAAAGTTAATTAGCTTTTTTATAGGTGTTCATTATTTTAGGAGGAGTATAAATATCTGCATTGAATAGTCCTGGGAACTGGTGGATTAAAATCCTGTTTAGTTGATAAAACTTCAGCTATTTGCTTCATCTTTAAACATAATAAGCTTTTTTTGTTAACCCTAGCACCTGTTTAGAAAAAAAAAAAAAGAAAATTTTAGATGAAGTGCTAGAAAAAGGAAGTCAGGTTCTTATATGCATACTTGGAACCAGAGCTACAAGACGAACAAAGGAAACTCATGGATGGAAAAAGCTGTTCAGCAAAACTAAGCAATTGACAGAAGTTATTAGCCAACTTCTGGCCTCAGTTTCAAAAAGAAAGTTTAAAACAACATACCTGAGGTTACACAATTGCTGCAGTCTGCTATGGTACAGTCAAGAGGAAGGGTCTGGTCTATGAATATGCAGTAGACTCCAAGGTGCTTTACATAATTTTTTTTTTGTCACCAGCAATTAAGCTGAATAGGTCTAGTGACTGTAAGTGTGCCTGCAGTTCTGTAACATGTATTTATTATACAAAAATGTGGACGTGTCTGAAAGAGCTACAACTGAGTTGGCAGAATATTGTACCTCCTGTAGAAACTGCAGAAATGCCTAATTCACCACTCCCTCCCCACCTTAAAGGTCTATAATTAAATGAATTTTGAATGAGTGATTCTTGATTGCTCAAAGATAGGGAAAAAATTCCTGGTTTCCAGGCATCACAGTACCTGTAGTTTTTATGACACTGGGATATTGTACAATATACTTATCTAGGTGTTACTTGTAATTGAGGTATTTGGTGGGAAGCATAACATATACCTAGTGAGTCAAAAATATTATCTATATTTACTGTATGGTAACATAGAACATATTAATACTTAGATGCGTTTTAGAGCAGAGTCTATTGTGTAAAAATAAATTTAAAAAGAGGCAGTTTCTCTCCAAAAGAATTCACAAACTATACCCATCCCCTTACAGGGGAAAGAGAGGAAAGAACAGGTATCTGAGGCTAAGACAGTGAAATCAACTTGCTGAAGGTCAAAGTCTACAGTCAGGGCAGGAATCAAACCTTAATCTGAGTTTATTGCTTTACTGTCAGAGCACCTGCTCTCTCAATCCCAGATAGTTACTTTCTCGGATTATTTCAGAGTATTTAATGGATTTCCTTGAAAATTTTCACTATTTGTTGCTTTGAAAAGATTTCAAGAAACATTGTTGAAGGCAAACTTTAATTACTGTTCAGTTAAGTGTGGCAACGACCCCTGAAAACTTGAACAGGCTGTATCTAAATATGCATGGCACGTACTGTCCCATTTCCAGTGACTTGTATAGTGTTGAGAAGTTGGAATAGTTGACCTCTACAGATCTGTCACAAGCTAAATTATTCTTTGTGACTCTTTTGGCAAATATTGAAAGTATTCCTTCAAAAACCTGAGTAATCATGGCAATTAGTAACTTTTTCTTTGATAGTTAGATGATTTATAAATGCCTGTATCTGTCTTTGGGAGAACCTCCTGCAATGTGGCACTGTACATGTATTGTACAATATGAATTTTGCATAATTGCTTGGCTAATTTACTCATTTTCTAATCTAATTTGGACTAGATTGCTTTGTGGACTATTAATTTTTCTAAATTTGCTTTGAAAGACCTGAAGATACAACCATACTGGGGCAGTTTCAGAAAACAACTACCTTTGCTTGCAGGCAGATACATAATTTGGGGAAAAATCTGAACTAAAGACAGGTCTTGAAAGTGAGAGCTAGGTGTGAGAGTGCTACACTTCCCTGTAGAAATTATTTTGGTACCGAGTTCAGAAGCAGGAAGTGAACCAATTAGGACTGTGGATCGGGTGAGTGGCAGGAGGATATGGTATGGCAGATTTGGTTTTTGAGTCATAAAGATTCATTTAAGATCCTGTGCTTCCCCCCGTCACTGAAACTAATGGGTGAAACTTTTGTGCTCGCTCTGGAAATGGAGTTTGTGATGAGGACCATTATAAACCAGATTTGGGGCTGTGACACTGAGTGTTGTGTAGCTTAACACTTCTGCCTTTTGATGACATAATACTAGTTAGTACTATTTGGAAATTGCTCCCTGAGAACCTGACATGAGTAGAGGTTGTTGTGTATTTCTTCAGCTTCTAGGGGTTTAGCAGACATGGAAGGACATGTAAACACATGTTAAGATACTCTTGCAGTGTCCTTGCTTATTTTGCAAAATGCTTCATGATTGTCTGGTAAAAAGTTTAGCTCTTGGCTGCTGGATTTTCTATATATTGCCAGTTAGGTAGGAAATTACTTTTGTGACTGAACAGCAATGCAGATTTCCTTGATAATTAAGTTGGCTACTTCCACGTTGACTCTCCTTTCAAACACAATATAAAGAAAGAATGATGGTGCAGAAATCCATAAAATTGATGGGAGTTATTGTAGTGACCAAGCCTCTCCATCAAAAAAAGGGCTGCTCTGACTGTGCTTATATATTACAACATCACCTTATTGGCATCAGGAAAGCATCTCTGGTTTCTGGCTTTCCTCAGCACTCAGTTCTTTTCTCAACACATTTGTCACTCAGTGCACTGCACTTTTCCACTGGAGATTAGAGCTGCAACAAGAAAGGAACAGACTACATTGTGGGAGCTCTGACCTCTGAACACAGGATATCTTTTTCCATATTCCGTCTTACAATTTTTTTGGTGGGGCAATATAAGGCAATAATAAGTAAACAGTGTGATTAGTAGCTGGTCCTCCTCCCAATCAGCTATACAGTTAGTTCCCCTTTTCTGCTTTGCAAGTTTGACAAGAAGTTTTCAAGGCAAATTTCTGATTATGCAACTTGTCAGGTAAATAAATCAAGATGTCTAAGGTTTGTGGCAGTCTGATGGAGAGTCTACACCCTCCAAAAACAAAACAAAGAAACAAAAAATAGCTGTGACAGGATATTTTGACTTGATTTTATTCTAATGCTTGAATTTTGAGTGAATTGGGATGAACTTAAAGATAGCAAGGGGTATGTAGCTGAAATACTTTAGATAAGAGGATTTTTTTTATTTAGTGTAACTGGCTAGTGTGCTGTCAAATTGACACAGACCTAGAGATAGTGAGCTGTATTTCAGCTTTGACCCTCAACTTCACCTTCGCTGTGTGAGGGGCTTTTTTTTTTTCAGGCTGGCAAAGCTATCCAGAGCTCTGTGACGGAGATGGAAAAATGGGCAGGGAGCAAGTAGCAGGCTTCTCTCAGAAGTTATAATTAAGGGGGAGGTATATGAACCAAGATGCCCCTAGCACAGTTGCATTTCCTTTTGTAGCAACTCTTTTACTGTGTACAAGGAGAACTGCTTAGATTTTTTTTTTTTATTCAGCAGGTTTATTCTGAGCTCTTGTGAAGTGTTCCTGGACTCCCTCATGTACTTCCATCCGAAATCCAAAACACAGATACGAGGAAGAAAATTGTCTCTATCCCAGCCGAAACCAGGACAGTAACCATACTGATGGTTTTCCAATTGGATAGAACTTAATGAAATGCCAAGAGTGGACAGCAACAGGAAAGAGGGCATTTGGATTAGTACGTGCTGTGTAACAGGAAATAATGGGAAACAAAGGAATGTTTGGGGTTTTTTTGACTGGAAGAAAACCATTTATTCTTTATGTTATAGAGCACTCCTGAGAAACAGGGGATTCATTTGGGGAATTAGTACTTTCTCTGGTTAATTCTTGGATTGATTTTTTTAACTACATTTTATTTTGACATTTATAAGTAAATTGTACTGTTGGTTTGTACATTTAGGAAAAATACTGTGTTAGTTTACCATGGTTCTCAGTCTCAGCAGTGCCCCATATTTCACCAAAGAGTATATTTTGACCTCATATATCTGAATAATATATTTCTGGTATCTGAATAAATTTAGCAAGATGTTAATTAATGTGATTAGCGTACAAGGATGAATTCTGTAGTGTCAGATGCAGATATGGTTTACCAGATATGCAAACATACAGCATATGTGTAGCTGTTTTACGAGACATGCTCAAAATAGATTCCTCATAAAAAGTAACATTGTTCAGTTAAAGAAATGTACAATGTCAAGCCACACAAGTTCAGTGGCACTTCAGAGGTTTTTGTGAAGTTGATGGTATTTATGAGCATGCACCTCCTGACTCTGAATCCTGGGCTTTAACTACTGTCAAGCCCTGATTCAATATGAGTCAGGGCATGCATCTTTAGCAGGTGAGTTAAGCCTGATCCTTAACTGCAAAACACCACCATATTTGCTGTTGTTTTCTTGGTTTTTCAAATTCCATGTCCTTCCTTTTAACAGTTCTTTTCCTTAGCTTAAGACCTTCAAGCTAGTGAGAAGAATCCAGTAAACTGAAATGTGGTTCGAAAAAACAAAAAATAACCAGGAGCTTTTAAACCTAGATCAGCTCCTTCTTTTATCAGCTGTCTTCATCATAGCTTTATATTTTCTGTAGAAATGATGTTGGTTGTGCTCTTGGTAAGCACAATAAATATTTAGAGCTATGCATTTTGTTATGTTATGCATACCCTACTATCATCTTATTTGCAAAAATCACTTAATATATAGAGAGTACATATGATCTCAAAATATATACTTCATTATAAAAAGTAAGAATTGAAACACTTCCAGTTAAATATTTTTGCAGTTGTTCAAACAGTCGTCATCTCTGTGGTAACTGAACATATGTTGCTGGAATATCTGATTCTAGTCAGGGCAGCTGTGTGAGAAACAAAGAAATGCAGTTTTATCATTTGGGGGGGCTATTTTATTTTAACTTAAAACTAGTCTTGCTGCAATTATGCTAATAAGCAGGGCAATGCTAAATTACAGCTTTATTCAGTTTCTGTGAAACATTGTTGGTGTTACTTAAGTCATTAATAAATATACATAGACAATGTTGCATAAAATACCAGTCCTGATTCTCAAGGACTTGACGTTGATTTTATGTCTAATTGTAGAAGATGTAAAAATGGCTTATCCTGCTTGTGCTAGTTATCTGAGATTGTATTCAGGTCATTGCTGCCTCTCATACAGTACTGAACTCGAAGCACATGTGCAGCAGATCAAAAGGTGGAGGTTCTAGTAGAAAGCTTTTTTATCTGTCCCAGAAACTTCTTTACACAGTGGGTAGCTCTTATTCAGGTGGATTGTATAAAGATATATCTACATAAATTGTGAAGTTTAATGTAGTTGTTACTGCCTGGTTGTATGGTTATGGGGTCTTTTATCTTTCCTGTGAAAACACGAAGTACACTAAGATTCTAAACAAGCATAAAACTGATGTTCTTGTGCCTATGGCTTGGCCAAGTGTTCTTTTGTTTGGCTAATCAGTACTTTTCTCTTTATGACCACTGCATCATCTGTGTATGGGGTTTATTTTATATTTTTTTTTAAACACAGGGAAAGGTGGTGGTGATAACCCCTTTAAGAAAAAGGGTGTGGGGTGGGAAGCCTAAGCCTACATATCCTTGTGGGCCCTCAGTTCTGCTGGCTTGCAGTTGAAGCTTGAGGTTCTGTAACAATTTTCAGGCCTTTCTGTCTTTTGACAGTTGATACTGGAAAAATTCTGGTGCTTAGAATCTATTCAGTGTATAGATAATCAGTTATTTGTATGCAAGACAAGTCCTGAATATAACAGGGCCTAAATTAAAAAATAATTAAAAAACCCCACAGTAGAACTAGCATGTGCAATCAGCACTGAGAGAAGTGTCTGCCAGTAAAATGGGACTATAAGAGCAGATTTATCTATGAGTTGCATTGTGTAGGAGATTAAATAGGACATAAAGATATGCTGATATGGAAAGAAGGAATAACTGTAGAAGAAAGTAACCTTGCAGAGTCATATTTTTATGATAGAAATGCACCCAAATAACACAAAACATAAACATTTACCAAAGAATGAGAGAAGAGCTGTATGTTGTAAAGGTAGATGACTGATTGTTGCTGTAGATCTACACAGCTCAGGATCAGTCTAGCTGTGGTAACTCTTTTTTTTTTACCACCTATTTTTTAGCATGTTTGAGTCAAACATCATCTTATCACAACCCATGTGGCAAAGGAAAATTACTTGTGTTTATCTGTGAAAAGTTAAACAAAAGAGCTGAAAATGCAGTATTTTAAACTGTATTGGCAGTGGCAGGCTTTGGTTTCATTATATGCACTTTATTGCTTGTGTTTGGAAGATATTTTAGATAGCTAGATGGTTTTATGGATCTTCTTGGACCTTCTGATAGGTGTACAGTTGCCAGCAACTGTGAGGGATTCAATGCAGTTGTAACTCAATGCAGTAGACCATTCTAGTTTCGTGCTTCTGCTCTTTTGTAGGTGACTACCAACTTACAAATGCAGAACTGTGATATTTATGTGGAAGGCTAGTTCTGCTCTCAGTTACACTGCTTTTGTATTAGGACATATTTTGAATAATACCATAGATGCAATTCTCAGTTTGTCATAGAATTTCAACTTACATATAAAACTTGAATGTTTCTTCTTTTTGACCACAGTTTAAAGCACTAAAATAGTCTGGAGTGTGCTGTGTTGGGATACAACAGAATTATTGAATGTGAAAACACCCTTGACCAGAAACAAATTTCAGTTATGATTAAAACATATTTTGCCCTTTACTCTTGGTCAGTGTATTGCCATGCTCTGATGTTTCAGGTTGAGCTGAACAAATAATAAATTATATACGTGTGTGTGTGTGCATCTATTAAAAAAAAAGAAACAAACACACACACAAAAAAAAATCCAAACCCTCAAAAGAATCAAATGGATGGTATAAAAGAGCAACTAAAGAGGACTTAAAAATATTGCAGACTCAGAAGACTCAAAGGGAGAATAAAAATACAGAAAGCAAAGGTGAAAGATGAAAGGAAGGTTGCACAAAAGGTTATGGTAAATAATAAGAAATTTATAAGCAGCAAAAGGTCAGTGAAGGAGACAGCCAGGCCTCTGTTCAATAGCAGTGGTAATTTATTGACAAAAGAAAGTAGAGTGCTAAGAAATTAAATGAATTCTGTTTCAGTGCTTGCAAAGGAGAATCAGAGTGAGATGCCAGAACCAGTCATAAATTCCCCCAGAGTGAAGAGTAGTAGTGAATAAAATAGGGGTTGTGTCAAAACAAGTGCTCTAGAAATTAGAGGGTTTGAATCTGAAAGCCAACTAGATTGCACAGCTAAAGCTTGTGAGTCTACTTCAGAGCTGTGCTTAGCAGAGCTAAGGGAACCTTTGTCTGTTTCTTGATTTTTTTTTTTTAAATTTTATTTATTTTCCTTTCCCCTGGAGGCAGCATCACTCTGATAATGGAGAGGAGGTTCTGCAGGGTCCTCTCTGTCTCTTTGAGTGGAGTAGTAGGGAGGAATGCTTTTATCTTCCTCTGTTTTCAGTCAAAAGCTGATTATTTTTTTCTTTTTTTTTTTTAACCCCCCCCCCCAGTCACTAATTATTAGTGACTAGAAGACATAATAAGCCAAGTACTGTCACAAAGACTAAGGGTAGTTGTAGGGACAGTGATGGAAAAGCAAAAATATGGGAAAATCTTGGCAAATGGGAAACTGAGGAAGAGTCAGCATTAGGGAAGGGTTTTTTTAGAGAGAAAATTGTACACAATTTGGGAGATATGCTAGAACCTTCTGGGATGAAGATGTTAAAGGACAAGCACGGGCATCACCTTTGTATCTTTAGTGGCTTGGCTGGGTTTAGCTGCCATAGGAGAATATCAAATGGACAATGGAAGTCCATCCTGCAGAAGAAAAGGTTTGACGGATTTGATGACAGAATGTGCAAGTAACCCTCTTTTAAGCGATTACACTAATCATTGTCTTTATATACTGGATTTGGAGAGCTTCACAGCTGAGGGAAGCATACTTTTAGTCCATGTTGCCATCTATTTTGAGACAGAATATCTGTAGTTATAATCTCAACACTGCTGAATAGAAAGGCTCCAATATGAGGGTATTCTATATAAGGATTATCACACCAGGTTTTTTTCTACTACAGTAGTTGTGACAAATGTGTTATTGCTGTAGACCTGCCGTACTCTGGGTGGGTGCTTTGGACTTTGTGGTCTTGACAGCAGTTAGAGAACAGAGTAATCTCTCCAGTGAAGTAAAGGAAATGTGACACTCTGTGTCTGAGAGAAATAGGGTAGTAGAAGATGAAAAACCAAGTGGGGAGCGTGAGTGTGTGTTGAATACAGACGAAGAAAGCTGGAGTAAAAATGAAGCAGAACTTCAGAGACAGAAAATATTTTGACAAATTAGGGGAGGGTAAAAGAGTTTTCCAGGATAAATGGCTTCCTTAAGAGGGAGGAAATGGTAGGAACAGATGAAACGTGTGGAATGCTTTAGGAGCACGTGACAGGCTGCCTGCTACAAGTTCAGAGACAGGCTCTTCGCTACCATTAGTTTTCACCCTTCTTGTTCTTGAAGAACTAAAAGAGAACTGCTCAGGCTTAGGAGAGATTCTGATCATCTGAAGCAGTTCATCAACAGCTTTCCAGGTCTTCTGCTTTCCATGATTGGCTGTGGAGAAGTGCAATGATGCTTGCAGTATTGGCTTTAAAAGCAGTGTGCCACCAACCGTGGTGGAAAGGACTTACCAAAGGACTAAGTACACTCATCAGCACTAGGTTTATGAATGAAGCCATCCTAATTCACCTCAAATTGCCCTCTGTAAAGCAGATTTTCTAAGTTATCTGTGCAAACAAAATGTAAAATACTTTAATTTTAAATTGTTTCCCACATGAGTAACAATATACAAAATTATTAATAAAACTTGTGATCAAATATGACAGCTTTGAAAAACCATGCATAATTTTGTCTCTGGAGCACACACAGCTTCATCTAAATAAGCTTATCCATGCTTTGATGAGACATTTAGAGGGGAAAACTTTATCCAAATTATTTGGCATTTGCCTGCACTCAGGAGCTTCCAAAACTTCTCTTCTGAAATTTCAAGTTACAATTTGCTATATATGGAATTAAAAAAACCCTCTATATATCTTTCAGACAGTCTGAAATTATTGGATGGATCCTAATGTCTGATAGCTCTGTTCAGTTAGTGAACTTGCAAAGGAAATATATTTAGCTTTTTGTGGAGGGCTGTGGGAGGGGAAAGGGGGTGTCTCTTTTTTAGCAAGAAACCTCTGAATTCACTGCAACACTGGAAGTGTAAGCTATGGCCAGATAAAACCTTATTCCAGAGAATATTAATTTAAACCTATTAAGATGGGCTGACCTTCATTATAAGTTTTGGGGTTTTTTTGATATTGGAGACAGACAAAGCAGTCTCATGGTACCGTTAAGTATTTCAAACTGTATCAGTAGCCACTCTTGTGTAGTGTGCATCAATAGTACGTGCAGCAACATTATCAGCAAATCAAACAAGTTGTGCGTTTTTACCCCTGTTAGGATTACAAGGTGTCAGTATTTTATGTATATAAAAAACCCAAAATGTGTGTACCTATATATGTCAAAACTCTCATTTTTAACAACAGGAACAGCATCAATCTTTGGTTAAACACTCTGGGCAATGTTGGTTCTTATTACCTATAATTTTGTTAGGTGATAAAAACACTGCTCTTCAGTGAATGAAATCCAACCCTATGCTGGAACACTGAAGTTGATTGGAATGTGATGGGAACTTGGCATTCTGTCTTGCTGATGCTGAACTGCTTTTTTTAAAGTTGTTGAAGTTTAAACTTTTGACCTCTGCAATGTGGAGAACCGTGTTCATGCCAGTCATCTAGAGTTGATTATACCTGATGCAGGGGTAGGGATGCTCTAGAAAATGAAACATCTTGTCCTGAGTCAGTGTAGTATGTGCGAAATGAGTTATCCTCTATAGGTGCTTATTTTCATTGACTGTATTAATTACAGGGAGGGTTTAGACCCACCTTTAGGTGTTAATAGTAGAGATGTCTCCATTGAGCTAAGATGAATCTCGCAATAATAGCTTTCCTCTTTGGAACAGGAGGAACAGAGTTGACCTTCTCATTATAACTGAGACTTTCCTGATGGCTACCTTGCTTCACACTTGTAGTGTTTAATGATTGCTAAACAGATATGCAAGACTACACTAGATGAGGATTAGTAAATGGGTATTTTTTCCTTTATGATCAGTAGCACTTAATATATTTTTTTGCTCTCATTATGAAAGAAAATGTTTTCTTCATTCACTGTTTTGTCTTCTTTCTTGGATTTTTTTTTTTGTCTGTCTTGGTTTTCTTCCTTCATTGTTCTTTTATGCCTTTAACCTTCCTTTTTTCCCCCCTTTTTTTGGTTCTGCTATCTGGAACACTGAAATCAGTGTTTTAATCAGTGAAGAACTGCTAAGTAAAACACAGGCTTTCCCCTGCAAAATTAGGGATACGTATGTGTGTACGTGCCATGAAGGAGAATGCTGGGAAGACTGGCTACCATTTCAGTTGCTGTTTCATAAATACAACTATGTGTGCAGCTCACAAATGCTTGGGTTTTCTTCTGGGCATCAAGAGGAAGGGGAGTTCATTGTGCAGTGTTTCCTTCCCCCAGAACAGCTGGAAGATCACAGTATTCAGTATTTCAATTTTCCCAGCACAGGTGCCTAAAAGCTCTTATATTGGTGTTATGTTATTTTGGACATTATTTTCTATGTAGAAAGATTTATTCCATCTCTGTTTTCTGTTACATTTTTTAGTTCTGGCAACAGAGCTTGTAGCTTCAATTTTCTTTTCACAGCATTGATTGGGAAGCTGCTGCCCCTACCACATACTAATGTCTGTCAAACACTTGATTCATTCTGCAGTCTGAAAAAGTTTGAGCTCCGCAGTCTGCCAGCATTACCAGAGCGCTGTGGACGCCCGTTCCAAGGAACTGTCACGCCATATATCACTCACGGCTCTCGTGCATCCAGCCACTTCCCATGTGATCCTCTCCTTAGAGAGTGCTTCCAGTTGGCAGCACCTGGTCCTTAGCACCAGAGACTCCTCTGGAAGAAAGCAGGCAGTGAAACATTTGCCAAAAGTTTTAAATAAGGAAACCATAACTGAATTGAACAGTAGTTATGCTCGGGTAATGAATAAACTGTTTAATTCAAACACAAAATTTGGTGCCTTAATCTATTTGTTAATGAAGGTGATGGGTACTACTTAACTCATTTGAAATGAACTATGGTATACAAGTCGGGTGAAATAGAAGAACTGGGAGGATGGCTTTAATTTTGCAGTGTTACGTGTGATATCGTCTGATATGCAACCAGGGTATACACTTGAAGGGGGCTGAACAATAAGAAGACGTCCTCAATGGCGGCCAAAATCCGTGATATAGTGATGTAAACTCCCCGCTGCTGGAAGAAGAACTGATCCACCCTGTCGTGGTTTAGCCCCAGCCAGCAGCTCAGCACCACGCAGCCGCTCGCTCACTCCCCCTACCCTAATGGGATGGGGGAGAGAATCTGAGGAGTAAGAGCAAGGAAAAACTCCTGGGTTGAGATAAGAACAGTTTAATAATTGAAATAAAGTCAAATAGTAATGATAATAATAACAATATAATAATATACAAAGGAAGTGATGCACAATGCAATTGCTCACCACCCACCGACCGATACCCAGACAGTTCCCGAGCAGCGATCGCTGCCCCAGCCAACCCCCGCTGCCCAGTTTCTATACTGAGCATGACGCCATATGGTATGGAATAGCCCTTTGGGCAGTTTGGATCAACTGTTCTGGCTGTGCCCCCTCCCAGTTTCTTGTGCACACCCAGAGGCTCCTAACGTTTAATATATTTTAAACTGTCATAATATAGGGTATTGTTCACGTAGTAAATTGTGTTGCCAGATTTTTTCAGAGGTTGTTACATTCACTGGTGAATAGAATAATCCCTCTACCATTTTAATCTTTAATGCATTTTTGTAAGGCTTAATTATTTTAAGGCTTGATCCCTTGCAATAATTAGTATTTTGCTGATTCAGGTGTTGAACATATTAGTGGATAACTTCCTTAGCCTTTGTAAAGACTGTATCAATATTCTTCTCAGTAAAGACATCACAGATGTGTTAAAAATACTGTTGCATAATAATGGCAACATTCTTAAAAGTTAATCCTATATTTGAAGTCTTCAGTAATGATATTTTCTACCTATGTAATAAGGGACTTCAAGTCCATTTATCTCTAAAATTTGCATTTTAATGACAGTAAGCAGAAGGGCAGGGAAGGAATATTAAGGAAAAATCCCAGCTTGGGACAACGTATCCAATAAAAGAGTCTTTTAAAGCTGGTGATAGCTACTCCTTTTGTTTAATGGTGCCAAACAAGAAAATTGAGACACTGATTAATGATTTGGCAAGGTCATACTGAGTAATGCGCTGTGCTGGAACTTTATATGCATGCCAGCTCCTTTTTGGATCTGGTTAAAGAACAAGCCTTGATTAATGAAAAAAAATATTTTTTTTTTTCAGTTAATTTAATAAATGGTCCTTCCCTCTACCCCTTTTTTCTCTAGCAGTCACTGGCCTTAGTTCTCCTTTGATTGGCATGTTGTGAGCCAATAGTGTTGAGTGAGTACAGAAGAGAACTTTGCAGAAACCATACATCAAAATTAGTCCTAGGGAGGACTCTTTCTTTTTTCCCAATTACTTTTGGTGACAAAGAGGGGTATTTTTGGTTTCCCACAATTTATTTTCCTACATAATAACTTAAACTACAAAATTCAAAATATATGGGGTCAAGCTGTCTGGTATGAATTGGTTGCATATGTCTTTCAAAGGACTTTAAGTATGGCTTCTCTATTTTGTTTGATGTCTTGGGAAAAATAGGTCTAAAAATAGTACTTGTGCCGCCAGATTATGTCTGAAAGGACACAATTTGGTTTAAAAAGAAAAGAAAAAGTTTCCAAGGGTGTCATTGTGTTGTGGTAAATTCACTGTGAGCAGAGTCAGGGAAGAACTTACTGGGTAAAAGTCAGGCATTTCAATGTCATTATGACAGTGGTTTTTTGCCTCTGTATAAGGACTTAAAGGAAGAATGTCTCCTGGGAGACGATTTGAGTTTTGGGTGTGCTCAGCTTCTGAAAATGGATGTGCCAAAAAGTCCATCTTCAGTGTTTATAGAACATAAGATTCTAAGTTTGAATATAATAAATGTGAAGTTCTGATGATTATTGAGTAAAGTGCCAGACTAGCTGAGATCTTTGAAATAGTCCTAGATTTAGGTGGCCTATTTTAATCTAAATCTTGCTGTTGGCATTTCTTTCTAACTAGACCTTCCCTCCATCTATTAAAGAGCTACATCTAATAGTTGGAATTAGGCCTATTGATTTTTTTAAAATAAGTTTTGAACTACCCCAAGCAACTCTGAGAACATCAGTTAAATTAGAGAGCTTCCTTCAACTATAATTTGTACTAATCATATTATTCACACTGAAACTATGATCAACATGCAGCTGGCTGGTTGGGTAGCTTGCTAGTTGTATGTCTCAAGCTCTTCCTCTGTCAGTAAATTCTAAGAACTGTACAACAGAGAAGTACTGCATTATTGTTCATCCCACAAAATAAAATAATGATGTCTAAGAGTTGTTATGTGCTGCCTTTCAGCATCTTTGTGATTTACAATCTCTTCTCAGCAGGCTTATCCCAAGCGGGCTAGGACTAGGAATACCAGTATGCTTAGGAGGCATTGTTTGATTAATGAACACCTATTCTGGGTTACGCATTAGACTTCCTGCCTTTGAGACTGTCTTAATTAGCTAAATGCAAAGGGTCTCCTATCAGTACACAGACAGATTGTGATATTTTAAAAACAAAAATATGATAAAAAGGATGTTAATCATGTTCCAATAATTAACGAAAGGATGGCAGATTGTTCAGGGTGTTATTCTTTGGGGACTTTTTGTTCCGCATAGCTCTGCTTTTTTGCATAGCTTATGTGTAAGAGGGGCTAGACGTGGTATAGTGTTTGGTGTACTTGAAGCATGTCCTAGAAGGGTGGTGGAAAGAAGGGGGTGTACTTGAAATACAGGGGAGTTTCCCAAAGGTGGGACCAAATCTTAAATCCTAACCTAAGGACAGATGGGTGAATCTGGCAGTGAGTCCTTAGTTTTACCGTGGTTTTCAATATTGTCAGTAGGGTGAAGGGAATTAAAATCCATTCTAGCTGTTAACAGCTTTAACTTTATGAGAAAGGTCAGGGCTGCTTTGGCATTCGACAATTTAATTTGCTAACTTAGTTTGATTACGAATCTAGTCTCTAGTTCTTTTAAATAGAGCACAGTAAACTAACTTTTATTCTACGTTAACTTCTCTATGTACTTTTCACATTGAGGGCAGAAGTTAACTCTTTTTCCTAATGCACAAGTGAAAATCTACAGGAATTTTGAAGTGTCCCAGCATTTCTAGAGTCATCCTACAAAATTCTGGCGGCAAACCAGGAGTATTTGAGCAGAAATTCATGCCAAACTGATTTCCAGGCATTCACAAGAATGTGTGCATCTTCATGAAAGCCTTTATCTGGTAGAAGGACTATTCACCTTGATTCTGTGTTGGATTTTTTTGCTTTGTTTTTGTTATACATACACATATTATGAAAAGTCTTTGTACTGAAGAATCTTTAGTTCACTGCAGCTCATACATTGCTCTCTACTCCCTCTGTCACATTTCATTTTTCTAATACATCAGTTTTGAGCTCCATCAATCAAAGTGGCATGGAAATTTCAAACACGTCAAGTATTTTAGTAGTTGCTAAAGTTGGTACAAAACATGAATATTCCTCTTTACTCAAATTAGTTTTCTGTTGTGAATGTAAGTATGTATGCCAGAAACTTGAATAAAGCTTCTGGTAAGCTTACCATTTATAACTGTAGTTGATCACTTTTATGAAATCAAATGCTTTGAAATCATGATCATCAGAATTGAGAGTGAAGCCTTTGCTGCTCTGTTTTTCATTAGACTGAAGAAGCTAATCTCCTTTTAATGACCTGCCTCCTTGGTTTGATCTCTTTTTGAAGCTGGAAGAAAGCTAAGCTGTTAGACTTTTGCGGTGTTATCTACCACCTTTCTACCAGTAATGTTGCAAAAATAGTTTGGTCCTTGGCTGTACTAAACATGGTTAGAAGAAGAGCAGGGAACTTCCATTTCAGCTTTTTTATATTACTTGTATTGAAGTGCTGAATATATATATTCTAGAAATATTTTAACAGTCTCTAGAACAGTTGAGAAGCAGGAGAATGAAGGAGGAGCTGTGAGGCATTCAAAACCAATCTTCAGTTCTCCATTACGAATAATAAAGAAGCCAAGTGAAACCAGCTTCAATGTGGAGTAGCAAAATATAAATACTCACAGAAATGTGTTGATTGTTGTAAACATGCACTGATAAGGTCTTGCATCTTCAGTATTGGGGTTTTTTGGCTCCGGTGTATTCCTAAGGAAAAGAATAACATTGCTTTTAATCGGAGAGGTTTCCGATTCAATATTTCTATTTTTTTGAGTAAGTATTGAGATTTTCAGCCTGATAAATGTCTCTATTCAAAGTATGTCTAAACTTGCCTTCCTCACTTGCTTCTTACTCATAAAGTGCTTGCTTTCATGATTTTTAGGTTAGGTGCCGAGAGCCCTGTCTCAGTGTATGCTCCGTGCATCTCAGTAAGTTGCTGATGTCTAAACGCAAAAAGAATCAAGAAGCTCCTGACAAGCCTTCAGAAAGAGTTTGTCTGCCTTGTCCTGTACTGCACAGGAGCCCTCCAATAGCTTTCAGCTTCCTATAAACTGAAGAGTGCTGAGCTGTGGAAAATATTCTTCTGAGGTGAGGAAGGATTTGAAGAAGAGTAATCCACTGCCTGGTCAAGGGCTCTGACCTTTAACTGGTTTCACAGGGGGTGAAGGGGAAGCATCGACATCACTGTACTGTTTGCCATCTTATAAGAGAAATTTAACCCTGTCTGGCTTCTTTAAAAAGCCCATTTCCATATCCAATTTGCAGTCTTTCTTGAGTGGATAGTGGTGCATCTTCTCAGGCTGAAGAACTAGGAAATATTTTATACCTTTCTGGTATTTAAGTTGCTTGCAAAGACTGTAAATTTTTTTGTTCATGAGTTTCCTGGGGTACAGCTTTGAGGAATATATCCTTTTTTTAGTATTATTTATTGCTTTTTCTGTTAGGTATAGCTATCTCTTTTACAACTATGGAAAATACAGAACAGTAGGTACAATGTGCTTACCTATGTGTAAAGCACCATGCAATAAATATAGTCCAGGCTTGATTATCAGAATTTGAAGTCTTGCCTATACTGGATTTTGCGGTTATCTAAATGAAAAAATTCTTAACTGGCATCTCTCTACCTTGCTGTTCCATCAGTTCTTCAGTGCTGAACAAAAAAACCCAACTGTAACCTCAGAACTCTTTTGCATAAATTTTGAATCCTTATCACTATGATAATACTAATTATGTGGTGCTGATAGCTGCCCTTGGTGACCACAGTACCCATCAGACAGTCTGGGTAAGCTGGTTTCTGTTTGCCGGGTCTCTCCCTGTGTGAGGAAAGATGACATGAGTAATGAACTGAATTGCACCTTTCCTCTCTTATTTTGTACATGGGTTTTGATCTGCTACAATTAAGAGTGTAAGGAGTCTGTGTCATGTTAACTTGGAAATTCAGGAATACTTTAGGTGAACAACAGTACAGCTCTCTTTTTTCATAAAAATTTAAAGATTTTTATGTCATTCCTATGACATAATAGGGGAGGAAAAGTTTTGGATGGGATATTGAATTAATTTCCTATTAAAACTCTTGATCCTGAATACTTTATGTTGTTCTGGCTGTTTGAAAAGTGGAAGAAAATCTTCCTTTTCTCAGATTCATGCTGTATTTGCCACATCAATTAATGTCTCAATGTTCCTAACACTATGTGGGGTAAACATGACAGTGGCTCACCAGTCCTCATATATTTTCCATTGCAATGGGTCTGTTACCCTCAAGTATTAATTTACATTCAGAAGCCTGGCTACATCTTATTTTCATTTTCCTTTGATGCAGTGCATTGCTAATGAAAATCAGATCATTAGTTGGATTTACGGACCGACAGCTCTATCTGTTAAGGCGAGAAATAAATCTTTTCACTTGTTCTTTTGAAACTGGTTCTCTTTGAGCAATTTGAGCACACTCAGCTAACACTAGTAATGGAGATGACTGGTCATCAAGTTTCTGGTTTAATTTTGGATGTTGTTACTGAAGTAGTTAAAACAGACTGATGCCTGAGAACGCATTTCAGTACTCCATTAGTTATTGTACACCATAGTTATTATACTCCATAACTACTACAGTAGTTATTTAAGTAAAATTTCATGGTGGCAGCTTTCTATAAATGAATGACTCCTACATCCTTATTTGTTGTAAATGAGTTGAAGGTCTTGTCCAGAGCACAAAAAAAGTTTAAGAAAAGGAAGCTTATTTTCCCCATCTGTAGTTAGTCCTCAGCACATCAGGAGTAACAGACCAAAATGTTTTACTGTTACTAACAGAGTAAAGATGTGTTTAGGAGGACCACATGCTGAACATGAATTTTTCAAACGTGTCATAGGAGGGATCTTAGCGTAAGAAGAAAGAAAAGATCATCTTGCCCACTTGCATGTATTTGTCAGTGGAAGAGATGAGAGTAGAGCCCATAAGGAGTTCTCCTCCATGACTGTTCTGTGCTAGATTTTTCCGGTGGGATGTTACTGAAAAGCTGCTTCTTTTAGAGGTTGTCAACAACATAAGCTAGCCCAAAGTCAATGCAATTCTGAATAAATAGCTGCATAAATTAGGCACTGATCTAGCTATACACAGATGGCAAATGATACCGGAGACATATTTTCATTACAGATACTGGTCCATGGACAATCTGTATTCATCAAGGAAAAAGAAAAAATTAAGGTTTTCTTCTTAAGTTCTTCAATGTTAAGATTAAATTTTATATTTCTTGAAATACCACAGTTATGCATGCCAAAATAAATTTTATTTAGATTTTATAGAGGAAAGGCAGGATTGCAATGAGATATCTGTCTGTATATAATAAGCAGCAACAATGGCTTGTGGCTTAAGTTGTCAGGGGGCACTGAATTCACAGCTGGGTTGTTAACCCCTGTGCAGCAGGATGATGATAATGCTTTTGAAATATTGCCTTTGCTACTAGTAAAATCTATTGCTAAAGTCAAGTTTTCCACACACAAGAGTGGATAGATTTGTGTGACGACTTGGCCAAAAAAAAAAAAAAAAAAAAGAAGTAATGTTAGCCATAGACAGACTGAAAAAGCACCTAGTATCCTTATACATACAATTTCTGAGGAGAATAGCAACTGTTATCTAGGCCGTAAGGAAGTTAAGTGACTGAGGTTGTCTATCTGCTTTTCACTTACCAATGCATATAAAGAAGTAACTGCAAGAAGATGATAACTGGATGGCATGTCAATGATAATCATACTCACACCTGACAGATCAGAACATGTAGTAAATACTACAGACCTGATATTTGTCACCTGATCAGGTAAGCAGATCACTGACTTTTTTGAACACTATTCTGATTTAACATGACCATTATTGTAAATAAGGTGATGACAGAATTATTACCACCACCAATTTAAAAGATGCATCACAGACTATCATAGCTGTCTATGTTGTTTTGGGTTTTTTTTCTATATCATCAAAGTTACAGAAGCTGAAAATCTTAATGTATTTCAAAATTCAGCTAAACTGAAAATATATGTTAACGTCAGTCTAAGGTATGTTAATGGACTGGTATCATCCTATTTCAGTAAGGAAGGCAAAAATGCAGTATGATAGCAGATGGAATCAAACATGAATAAAGGAATTATTCTATATTAAAGCTGTTGCTTCTATCTAGAAAGACTCTCTACCTGAATAAGTCAAATGATTCACACTGACATCATGACAAGTCTATGCCTAGTCAAACATAAAACAACATAAAACCTGGATATGCCAGTTTTTGCATGTAGAAGAGAATGGCTTTTACAAAAGAATCTTTACAGGATCTGAGAGAAATTATTAAATTGCAATCTGGAGGTTATAAAGGTCTATTCTCTAGGTATTAACAGTTTTAATATTACACAGGGAAAGTAGCCCTACACCTTATTCTGTCACTTGAGTCTCTACGTAACACACCAGCAAGTATTCTGGTGTTTCTTGCAAAAGAATCCATGCAGAATTGGTGAAAATTGGTGCAAAAATAGGAAATTCAGCTTATTGGTTTAATTTAAAATAATGTAGGATCGATGTATAGCACTTCCTATTTTTTTGGGGGGGTGGGGTGGATGAAATGCTGTTACTAATAAAATAATGACCAACGACGGACAGTCCAAACAGTTGAAAGGAATTTGTGAGCACCACTATTTCATGATGCATCTTTAATGCATGAACATTATAAGCCATGTTACTGATGTTTTCACTAACAACAAATGACAGCTCCTTAGACCATAAGGTAAAGTGATGTTCCAAGCAATATCAAGTGTCTCTTGAGTTCTTCAAAAATGCTTTCCTTGTTTCTCCAATACTTAAATAACTATGAACCAGTAAGTTTGAAGGAGGAAAGCAGAACTAAGTGATGTATCCACTTCACAGATGGATAGGCAGAGCACTAAAGAGTAAGTGATGTACTGGAGAACCCTGTACAAGCTGGTACCCAAAGTTGTTATACTTGGGTTGCTAAACATGCTGTATCTTGGAACTACTTGTTCCCAGCATGGAGTGTGGGTTGGTTTTTTTGTTTTAAAAATGATATGGTCTTCCAGTCTTTTCTAAATAGTTGTAGCAGGATTATACCCTCTAACATTCCTTCACAGTGACTTATTATCTGTATTAGCTTTTCATTATTGCTAGCTGTCAGTGTTGGGTTTTTTTTCCACATAGCTATTATTCTAGGAATCTGGCATAGTGTAGGAGCTTTAGATCCTATTATTTTTATGCTGTAGTATGTAGATTTGGTGTAATGTACTGTACTTAAAGTTTGTCATTGACTTTGTCTTCAAAAAAAACCCCTAAAATTATTGTTGTCAGTATAACTAAATATAAAAGACTGTGTTAAAATTCAAGTGTAATAAAACCTGGCAATCTAAAAGTTCCTTCTTCTTGACTGAAATACTTTATCAAATTATCTGTAAGAGGAATAAATATCATCCTCTTGTTACTGCACTCTGTAGCGAGGAAGGAATGACTAAAACTGGGAATGTGTAAAAGTGGTTTTGCCAGTACAAAGTACTCATTTGCTGCGATGGTAGCTACTGCATGCAGTGCGAGGTACTTGAAAGAAACAGTAAGAAATGTGCTATACAGTGCTGTATAAGCTTGTTCTCAAAAGAAGCTTGATGTTTCTTAGGGAACAGTACTACAAAAGTGGCTTCTGCCAACAGAAATTAAGTGAAGGTGAGGGATAAATGTGGGCCCAAGTAATGTCAAGCAAAGGTCCTGGCCATAGCTGAAAGTAGAGTAAGGCGGGCCTCGTGCTTAGCTGCTGTGCCTTTGTGTAGCTAGCAGCTCCTCTTTTTGATGGGTAGTCATGGCTCACTCTTGCAATAGGTGACTGCAGCAGAACTAGAGTAAATGGAAGCGTGAGCAGTATCTGTCTTGTTGGAAAATCGATCCAACTAGGATGAAAGTTTGTGGGTTCAAGGAAGCCCTGGAAAAGCTGTTGAAAGAGAAGTCCAGTGAGGGCTGTGTAAAGACCTAGGAGGTCTGTTCTTCCCAGCTTTCAGTGGCTTGCACTTCAGCTGGGGGAAGTTCTTAAGTGCTCCTTCTTCAGATGTCCATTTCCAGTTGCTGTCAGAAGCAGGGATGAGCTATGTGTCTGTGGAATTATTCTTATGGCCTCGTGACCATTTCGTATTCTGGGTTACTGTGTTGTTTAATAAAAAAATGAAAGCAAAACCCAGGCCCCCTAATACTGAATAGAGTAACTCATGGAAATGTAGAAGAGATTTAAACCCATGAAAAGGCAGTTAATCTAATGCTGGCAGTACTGAAGTAGGAGTGAAACTACCTTTGCATTTAAGGGAAGGGAAACTACTATTTTTCTTTTTTAATCAGACAGTATAATGAAGTGATTTGTAGCAATTTTGCAAGAGTTAATAGTTGTCATCTACTGTGTTGTACACTAAGGTTTTTTTGGAGAAAACTAGTAAATCTAGATAGTGTATATTTAACTATACATTAACTAGATATATTTAACTTGATTTACACTTTAAACACTCCATCCAAACATGTTAGAAGTAGATGAGCTCTCTGTTGTTCCAAAAGTTTCTTTGCTTTATGTTCGGCTTTAATAAAGTGAAGTCCTCTATACATCTCTTTGATCGATACAATTTACCAAGTTCTGATCTGAAATGACACCATTAGTAAATCAGACATTTCTCTATAGTGAAAAACAATTTGGTTTTTTTTTTTTTAACAACAGTAAAAAAAACTAATTCTGAATTGCGGAAAAGGTCATTAATGTATCAGTGCACTATAAAATCAGCTAAAATCACAAATTTCATCTATGTACTCTCTGATCAACTGAGATACTGTACAACAGATGAGTTGATGAACAGTACAGGGGTTGATTTTTTGGGGGAGTGGGTTTGAGCTTCTTCTTTCTTTTCATGTTATTGAATATATGTTTTTCCCTTGTATTTTGTTGGGGTTTTAACTAAATCTAATTTAATAAGCTTTGAATAAAAGATACAACTAAAATATTCACACTTTTTGAAAAACTGTCAATGGAAATTTATAACTTGTATCTTGTTTAGTGGAAAATTTTTGTCTGACTGAAATAGTGAAGAAAAGGCATTTAAATCCTTACTGTCGTATTAGGGATGGGAAATTTGTTTCCAAGCCAGCTGTACTGACGTACGCTATAATAATATCTCTCAGAAGTATGAGTAAAAGAGGATGACTGAAGTGGCAAAATGATAGCATTTTTAATGCATAGATCTCAATGTTCTATAAAGAAATCTGCTTTTAAAGAAGTTAAATGTAAAGCAAGGCTTGCTCAAAGATGTACAGGAAGGAAATTCTCTGCTATTCCCAGTCTCAAGTAATTGCATCTACTGAGTCTCTGTTTAATTAACTCTCTGAAGGACTTGATTCTGCACCGACTCTTAACCACACCAAGATACTGCCCAGTAATTTGAATTGAGCCTGATCCCTATTCTATGCAAGTTTGCCACTGATGACTCATCTACACTACACGGAATGATGCGTCTGATGATGCATGCACCCGACGACTTAGTCACATCACTTGAGTGTCTCTGTTGTGCACTAGCAGACCTTATGTGAATGCCTCCAGCTGTAGAATTTTGGAGTTGCAAATTCCCTAAGCATCCTGATGATGATTCATGCAGTTAATGTTTTTACCCTCTTATAGAACTTCATTTCTAATGTCTAGCTGACTAATATATATATCACTGAGAGCCGGGGGGGGGGGGGGGGGGGGGGGGTGGAGGTGAGGGAGAAGTGGGGGATAACATTGCAACACCTTCTTTTATATCAAGCATTCAAACACAAAGAACAGTCCCTTTACTGAAAACTTGACATATGTGTAAGGAAAGTTTTAGACTTTTTGTATCAACCTCAGTTCTCTTAAGGCAAGTTCATCCTTGTTTTATTTGTGGATTAGTCAGCAGGGACTTTTATTCAAGATCTGCCACCTAGTTACATGAAATAAAAGATACAAAGTGCCACAACTGAAGAAAAAATGTTCTAATTTTCCCTTCTTTCTCTGTGGAAATATTAAAGGGATTAAGGCTATGAGGTAAAGAGAACACATTGAAACTAGCATTTAAATTTTTTCCATCTTTTTCTTGTGAAAAAGGTGACTAGTAGCTTCAAATTGCAGTTTGCAGAGCTTTAAGTTGTAGAAAGCTTATGAGATTTGGACAGGAAGTTAGGATTGTCACATATGGTTCACAATGTTGTAAATTAAATAGACTTCAGGTTTGTAGTCATTAGCGATTTGATCTAGTTCCCATGGCAGGTAAAGTGCATGAGCAGAGCTTCAAAGCATTTTTGTTGGCACTACTTCAATCTGATCCTGAACAATAATTTTAACAAAAGATACTGAAACAAACAAAAAAACAAACAAACAAAAACTAAGGAAGTAGGAGCTTGGAGCTAGTGCTCGCTTAAGAAAGGAGGCTCTTTTGAACAACTCCCCATGGCACCCACCCTTTTTTAAAAAGGCAATGATAAATTTTGAAACATACAAACCTACTTTGTAACTTTAGATTATCTCCTACCTTTTGGAATATGACTATCCTGAGTAACAACTACTTCTGCAAGGCTCTAACTGCTTGCGATTTCCTTAGGCTGATTACAGTCCAGTGATTAATTTATTTATCTATTTATTTTTAATTTTTTAACCTGATGGCTAGGATTGCTCCCCCAGAAGAGGCATATGTAGATGGAGAAAGAGGAAGAGCTTACTCAGAGCAAAGAAATTTCTCTGTGGTGTTTTAGGATACATGATAATTGAACCAGCAATGTGTATTTATTTTCAGGATAGTAATTCAGGTGTAATTGATCATCCAGATATCAATCCTCAATACTGGAGAACAATTCAAAGTGTGCAGTTCTTTCTGGTAACTTATTCAGCTTTTGTGTTAGCTGTTTGCAAGAGACTGACAACTGCTGGAGCAGTTGAGAGGCCATTCCTTAATTGCTCTAGACTGCACATTAGAAAAATTCATCACTAACTTGAACAAACTGCTTTTGGAAGAGAAGCTGCTTATCATGTCTTGTGCAACAACACAGCAGCGCTAAGAGTAATCAATAGTGAAATACACTGTTAAATAAAGCCAATTAGAACCCATTAAAATATCATTTTACAAGGAAAATCCTATCAGTATTTAAGTGACAATTGGAGGTTTCTTTCTTAACTGGAGCATTATTACTCAGAAGGAACAGAAATATATGAACATAGTTTCCTAAAGACTTCAACACACGCACGCACAAAACATTTGCCTGTATTGGAACGGAGGTGTAGAGTTTTACACATTAAACTACTAAACATTTCTATTACACAGGTATACAATAGTAACACATAAATGAACCTGTAAATTTGTTGGCTTTCAAAGTCTTGCAGAGAACTTTATTTCTACCGAGTCTTCAGGCTAAATGACTTGCATAGAAGTTACATGCTGTGTGGAGGTTCAGGTCACCTGGGGGTGCTGGTTATGTTTCAGTGTGGCAGGTGAATACTTCAGGCAGTTTGATGCGAAACAAGGCATCTAGCGTAGAGATACATGCTTCTAAGAGTAGTATGTGCTCCTACAGGAAGATAGATTTTGGAACCACAACTTGCTTACATAGACTGCTCTGCAGGTGGATCTGAATAGATTTGATATTGAACCTGGGTAAAGGTGAAGTCTTTGGAGACTGTAGAACGTGTGAATTTATATGTCTGTATACTCTAAAAGTCAAGCTTCCCATGGACATTTGAAAAATCTCAGTTTTGGGAGTGGCATGCCTCTACTGTGATCTAAGCCTAAATTGTCTTGTCTATCCACTCCTCGACAATATATCACTGAGAATCTTTCAGTTGCAGACAGTGTGTAGTTAGTCTTGTACTCTGTCCTCTCCATGAGGAGATGAGTAATGACATAAATTTGTCACAGTGAATATTCTAGTAATTGCAGAGGCTGAATGTTTCAGCCAATGAATATTGCTTCAAGATAAGTTCACTGAGGTGTATGCAACTTCCTTCTGTGGATAAAATTTAGTGAGTGGCTTTGTGATGCTGTGGCTTTGTTCTGTCCCACTGCCAAATAAATCGTATGCTTAAAGTGGGAAAATAGAGTAACCTTTGCAGTAAATATTAGTGATTCCATCAAATCAACATAAATGGCCATATGTAAAGAATAAAAAACATAAAATGAATTAATAAATTATCCAGCCTCATAATGAGAGGAAGTCATTACTTTGATACTTATTTTTCCTTTGTTGTACCTGATTTGTGTTTGATTGGAGGTATAATGCTTACCTGTTTTGACAGGTAGACCCAAACTTCCCTCCTGAAATGGAGAAAAATGAGAAATAGGAATGTGCTTTTGCTCTTGTGTATGGACAACAAATAGAGATGAGACAAAATCCAGTGCACTGTGACTACCACTGTAAGGCATGATGAAGCAGTAATGCCTGGAATAAAACTTGTACCTATAACATATACTAAAATCTTTTGGATCAATATTGGAAACTATCCAAAACATAAGACATGATCACTTATGACAATGGGACTATTGCTCTCCATTTACAGTGAGAAGAAGTCTTATGCTTAGTTTTTGTTGCCTTTGCCAAAATGATACCTTGGTCATTTTGTCAGTTTAATTTTAGCAAGAATCAGTGTGGGGACAGAATAGCTTGAGATCAGCCAATTCTGCCTCCAGAACTTCCCATCAGCTTTACAATGAATAACTGTGCAAGTGCTTAGTTTACCTTGTGTTGGCTCTTCTAGGCACAGCAAATTAATTTATTTGGATAAGTCTATTGAAAACAAAACTTTAGTTCTTTCTTCTGTTGAAGGAGCACCAGTTAATCATGTTGACAATATGCAAACACAAGATTTAAAAAAAAGGGGTCTGGTGGTGTTTAAAAGGAAGAACTGGCATGAGGAGAAAGTCAGCACGTGCATTAAGTGAGAAAGAGGAATAAAAGGAGAGGGAGGAGGGATGGCAAGAGAGAATGATAGATTAAGAAATTGATATGCTTTTAAAAGTAGAGCGAAACCACTTTTCTTAGAATGCAATGAAGTTATTTGTAAATTTGAACTCCTAACTTGGAGAAGAAGTACTGGATTTGCGGTATTTGTGAAGGTGAGGGCTGAGTTGTCTTGCAAAAATGACTCAAAGATAAAATATACTTTACATATCTCTCCTAATCAGACAATGAGAGTCCAGATGGACTTGATCACAAGCAGACTATAAGGTCCTTCTTTTTCTTAACAGTCTACAAACAATGAGCAATAGCTGTTCATCCACCTGTCCATGCAGTCATGCATAACTATATATGCATGCATTTCTATCTATAGATAAAAATGTAGACATATAAATAAAAAAATTTGGAGATATCACCCAATTATTCTTCAAAAATAATTCTATTTTCTTAGGGTTAGTATGCATATACTGCAACACCTTGAAGCAAAACAGAAACTAGAAAATGGTTTCATATACCTATAACATAACAGATGAACATGTTTTTGAATTAAAGTATAGCTGCAGCAGAAAGTACTTTAATAATCAGAGCAATTGTTATTATTGATTGATCTTATGGTTGTAATTTCACAAAAACATTTGGTAAAGATTTATGAATTAACTTCGGGAGACCAGACAGACTGTTGTCTCAGTTAACCAAAGAATTTGGAAATTACTAGGGTTTTTTTACACAAGATGTCTGACTGATAAAGTACAAAGAAAAAAATATATCCCTAGGTGTCAAAGGACTTGAAAATTAATGAAGATGAAATAAAAAATACAAAAATGATAATGTACTGAAACTGAAGCATGACAGCAAACCCACGGTGGTTTATGTAACCATGAAAGAAATATACTGGCTGTCAGAATCTACATTCCTTTAAGAAAAAAAATCTGGTATGAAATAGACAAGTTACTGATAAGCTAGGAAGTTTGCAATTACTTTCCATCTACCTTTGTGAAGTCTACTGGATTTCCATGTAGGAATTTAAAGGGAAAGATATCTCAGAAAGCTAAGTTTCAGAGGTTCTTTGTTTATTTGACACTTTAGTCATTTCCCCTATAGAATGGTTGTTGTGTTACTGTATTCTTTTTAGCTGTGTAGGTGAGTAATAGAGACTAAGTCAATGATAATATTTACATTTATGATGATTCTGGCTCACAGTAGCTTTTCTCCATTGGGTATCAGAGAAGCCAGTGCAGTGCACCTACAGGGCCTTTCAATCCTGTAAGAAAATCCAAATCAAGGAGGAAGTAAATTGATGAGTAGTATTGTTGAACTTGGGCCGACGTTCTCTATGCTTAACCTTATGAACAGGCAGCAGAAAGTACTTTTGAGAGCAAGGCCAAACATTTGAAAACTAGAGATCAAAGATTAATTTTCTATACAGACTTTTTTCCCTTCACAAGTTCCCTTTGGGTTTTGAACACGAATTCTCCATTAATTTCAGTAGTCTTAGCTTCTTAGGGCTGTCTTCTGTCTTTTCCTTTTCAGTAGCTTCCTGGCTAAGGAATACAAGACTCATTGGTTACCACTGTGTTCAAAAAAACCCTCACTTGACATCCAGGCATTAATCATATATTTAAAAAGAAGACTACTGAAAATCATATTTACACAATCTTTACAAAACATTTTAATTTGAGACTAAAGCTACTGAAATATTACTATGAAGAATTTTCTCCTTTCTTGGGCAATTTATTGTTGAAAGAAATAAAGGTTGAGGTTTTCAAGAGAGCTTTAAGGTAGGTACTTCCCTTAACCTAAATTTTAGTAGGATTGGAGCAATCAACTCTAAAGTGCCAACAATTTCCTAGTGTAAACATAAATGCTGAGACTCTTAAGCCCTCAGAAAGTCTGCTCTGGGCTAGGACTATAGATTTTCAGGGATAGTGTGAAGCCAGCTACTTTGCACCATTAGTAGCATAGAGTGCAATAGGATGGTAACAGAAAAGCACTAAACCTATTTTCCTGAAATTGTTTCTTGTAAGGCCAAGCACTGTGTTGGTCCAAGCTACCTAAATTACAGTTATTGTGAATGTGTCCTTGAACAGTATTCACTAACTGCACATAGCAGTCTGGCTACCTCCCCAGCTGCAGGCATCCTAAAAACGTAACTCAACACAAACTAAACCAGAAATTTTGGCCCAAAGTACTCTAGAGTGTTTGAGGGGCAGCACCCTTCCCCTCACTTCTTTGAAATTTGAGATGAAATTTTCTTTCAGACATAAATGGCTAGGTTTTGCTTCCTGTTATCTTTTCACATGCACATAAAGTGAGGCTGTCTACCTAGGTTTCTAACCAGCAGAAGATGAGATTGATTTTTTTGTTTGGGTGGTGGTTTGGGGTTTTTTGTTTGTTTGTTTGTTTTGGTTCATGGGTTTGATTTTTTTTTTCCCCTTTCCTGCTTCTGGGAAAGATTCCCCAGCACTCCTTTTTGCAGCATGATGTTAATAGGTATAAGTAAGACCTATCGATTGGTGATCAAAGTTTTACTTTGAATACCTTAAGTACATAACATTCTTTGCAGTGTGCCAGTCTGTGCCTGAAAAACACATACCTAATCATTAAATCTAATAAAATGCATAATGGTTATATTTGTATTCTGTGACAAGGATCAAACTAGCCTGTGAATGTGTGAGCCTGCCAGAAATAATAGCCAACTGCCAGAAATAATAACAAATAAAATTCTCTGTAACATCTTGTAGATGAAAGCATATTGAACTAATAATAAAATTAAATTAATAAAAGAAGCTTGCCTAGTTAAAAAATGCTGGCTATCTTTCTCTGTAAACATAAGTCATATTAACCTTGTAATTCACATGCTGTGAATTACTGATCTTTTGTTCCTCTATCTAAGAATTAGAAATTTATTTAATTATTGGGTTTGAGTATTGCTAGAATAATCAAGAAAATACCTTTTCCCATCTCTTGATGACTTAAGGTGGACTGAGAATCAAGGTTATGGCAATGTCAGGGATAAACTCATCCTACTCTTCTTTCACTGAATAGCTGTGGCTCATGAATACAGACGTGACTTACGCCACTGGAGTCTGTTATCTTGGGAAGCTAAATATCCAGCACTGCTGCTAGCCACCACAGCTTTATGAAATACTGATGTATGCTTCTACAAAGAAGAATGCCCTTAAACTCAAAAGTTGTGTTTTGAATTAATTTTCAGGGTTTTTCAGTATTAGAAAGTTACGGATGTTTTCTAATTAGGTTTTTTTGTCTTGTAGTTGTAGGAAGGCGTTTGCAAATCCTGATATGGTAATTTATGCTGGGATTCAAGGGTGAAATTTTGTATGGCAGTCAGTCTAGTAATTTTAAGTTATGTCACCTTTTGGGGGCCATTTTTTATGTGACTCAAGGACCCAGATCCTTGAGGGTCCAATACAAAGGATGATCATCCCCAGAAGAAGCACTTTGAAGACAGAGGCAGATTTCCTTCTTCCTCCCAGCCCCTCTTGCAGCTGATGCAGAGAATGTGGCCCTGAGGGTATGTCTCAATCCTAGCTCTTGAGTTCCTTTAAATTACATTGGTTCAGCCTCAAAATCAGTAGGTGGAGAAGTCATCTTGGCATTCTCCCCCTGCCCTGGGCCATTCTGTATGATTGCTCAGCCACAGCATTAAGAAAATATATCTATTAAAAAAAAATTAGATAAAGTAGAAGATAAATGGTATCTCAATTCCTTAAAAGCATTTGGCAAAATCCCTGTAAGTGGCTTCGAATGGGGAAAAAAAATGAATTGACCTTATGTGAGTGGCAGGTAACTTTCATGGATCAAAAACAAGCTAAGAGAAAAAGACTTTAAAAAAGAAATAGTTGGTTACAGCATGGGAAAAAATATTTTGGAATAGGACTTAGAGCACAAAGATTTATTGATAATTTAGGAAGGTGTGTTAATTGGTGGTAGAAAAATTGCCATAGTAGGTGACAGACCATTTGGAAAGAACAGGGAAACTATTCCAGAAGAACTCAACAGAAGCAGATGTCTGGCAGATTTAGGGTTGAAAAATGGAGATCAAAATCTGCATGGTAAAATTTTATAAACTCATAACTGGTAGGTCTGAAACTAACTACAGGAAAAGGACTTATTGCTACTGTAAGAGACCATTAATCTCAACTGCTCACCAATGCCCCAGAAAACAAGGAATGGATACAAATGAAAAAACTAAAAAAAAAATTGAATCGTTAAAATTACTTTATAAGAATCGTAGTGAGAGTATACCTATGCTACTCCTTGATAAAGCATAAGAATAGTAAATCAAATAAGTTGAAAATTAATGAGTTTGAGATGAGTTTTAATATTCATTTAATGAGATTTTTTTTCTTATACAGCCTTTTTTTAATGGAAGTGATTTCTGCAGAATGTCAGATTTTAAGGAATGGATTAGGGAGAAAAAAAAAAGGTATGAGTATGTACGAATGTACCTGTTATATTAGACTAGGTTAAAAAAATAAATACAGGTTTTCAAGTTTGTTTTACTTGGACTTAAACAGTAAACCTGAGAAAGGAAATTAACTGTTAACTGAAATTAACCTGCCTGGAATCCTGCATGGAGATTCCTGAATATTATTCTGAAATAATCCAAATAAGCAACTATCCAAAGATTATTCTATACCAGTCTTACCTAAACGATGTTTTTATGTTTCTGTATTAGGAACTACTGTCTTCTAGTTTCTGGCTTTGAGAATATGTATGAAAGATGAAGCTCTGAAGTCTGTTGCCTCTGGGAGTAGTCAATATTTGAGGCCAAGCACATTTCTAAATATATGCTACAGTGACACCTGGTTTTAAGTTCTGTTACAATAGATTATGCTACTACAATTTCAAACTTGCAGAATCCTGGAATAATTGGTTCAATTTGATTTTCATCTTGCATCTTTGGCTGTTGTAAAGTGCTGAAATTGAGATGATACATAGTATTAGATCTTTTAGATTTATATATAGAATATATATGGAAGTCTCACTAATGGTTACTTTCTATGTCTTTACAAAGTAACGAATACTTTCTGTACCTGTTCAAGATTACCAAGGAAATGTGTTCTTTGCAAAAATGTTCCTGGGAATTAATTATCTGCTGGGCAAGGGGTGGGGTGGGGTGGTGGAACAGGACACACATGGACAAGAATGAATGGAAGAGGAGGAGGAGAGAAGAATTGACAGGCAATTACAGTGACGTTTGATGTATTTGTGTTAGTACAGCCTAAAAATGCTAAATTGGAGTGGGGGGAGGGGAACAAAACCTGTATGCTATCCTGATAGTCTAGTTACACTGAAACATCTGTCGCTTGCTTAGGTGCTATTTACAGTGAGATTTTTGTGCAGATGACTAGCACAGAGCTATGCTTGTTCTGAGGAAGTTACGCAGCAACGTTTATTCACCACCACTTGCTGCTTTGTGAGCAGCAAGACATATAGCTGGTACGTGGTTGAGGAGAATAAATATCCAAAAAAGAGAATGACTAAAGAAGGTGGTGGTGGTGGTGGGGTGCATAAATAACATACACAGAATTACCTTCTGTCATCAGTAACATGTCAGCTGGATTTGGAAGGTATACTGCAAGGCTGTATGGAAAATATAAGCAGTATCACCTTAAAAATTAAGTTATGTTGACTTCTGCAACCTGCATTTCTATAAAGAGCTTAGTAAGTTAAGGCAAAAAGTACCAAGGTTTTAGTACGTAATTTAACAATGGTTGCATATGGAGATCACTGGGCTTCTCCACAGACTATTTTGTATTTTGGGGTTTTTTTTAAGAACATACTTCAAAATTTATCCCTTTCTTCAAGTTGTCTTTTGTACCCTTGTGTCCCATCCCATCCCCACCCCCTTAATTAGATAGCTTCGGATCATTGGAAAAGTTGACACGTTCTTATTACAAGAGAGATACTGTTGAAATTGTTCATGAGTGTAACATATGGCATAATCCTGCCAATGGTTTTGTTTGGGATTGGGGCTGCTAGTTCAATGGATGCCTTGTGGTACTGTTTTTCTAAGTAAAGAACATGTAGGTATGCAGCATCTAAAGCATGTATTAGACTTTGGATATTGCTCAGCCCTGTTTGCTTCTAGCAAGAGCCATAGACTGAAATGCAGTGTTGAGTACCTGAAGCCCAACAAGGTACTGTTCCACACATGATGGGAAAATAGTGTTTATAAAACCTCAATTTACAGAAACTTGAGCAAAGTGGGTAGGTGACTTCAGAAAGCACTTTCAAACTGGATAAAAGTATGCAGGGATATCAAATCTAAATTACAAACACTGTGTTATATGCAATGTTCATCTGTGTGTTCTGTGTATGACCTTATTTGCAAAGGAATATATCACTTGTCACTGCAGATAGCCTTCAAAGTTACGAACAGTTGAGCTACGCGGGAGGTCAAAGAGCTACCCAATGGACCTTAGTTCACTGCAGTTTTACATTAGATTATTTTTCTCACTTGCTCCATAAAAAAATTAGTGAGTTTAATGCACAGAATGTCACTTTTTATTGGAGTGGAATTAACTGCTTCTCTAAAGTAGAATAGCATAATAGCAGGGTTGAGCTGTTTTGTTTTTAAGACATTGTAATTACCTTTAGTGTGAGTATATTTAAATAGATAGAATGAAAAAATGCCATGAGTACGCTAGTTTTGTCTCCTGTTACAGAAAAGGCACTGCAGTTACCTAAGCTATCTAATATTTACTTGTCTCAGAGCATTTCTGCAATCAGACTCAGTCAAGCCTACTGAAATTATGATTCTAAAGGTTTGCCCAAGGTTGGGGCAAAACAATAACATAGTATTGCATATTGAAGATAATCTGTAACTGTAAAAATATGGTATGAAGACTTTTATATTCGGTACTATTAACGATTCTGAAGCAGGCTGAGTAGTTCCTCTGTGGAAGGATGCAAACAGGGAGAAGTCTGTAATGGCTTTGAAGAGTTTAAAGGTCAGTACAGTGATATTTGGAAGACTTTGGTAAAGGAAGGTTCTCACTCATGTAGTCTGTTATCAAATCAGCTTTTTGGTAGGCTTCACCTTGTCACTTCCAGTGCTATACCAGACTCTGCAATTAACATTTCTGTGTGACAGGCAGTTGCCAGACAGTTGGGAGTGGTAGGGAAAGGCAGATAATTATATGCCTGGTTTGTGACCTGCAAAACCTCTTCTTTCTGTTAAAATCTATGACAGAATCAAGCCCAAATTAAGGAACTACAATAGGAAAGTCTTGAACCATCAAACATTAAAGGTCACTTAGTAGCAAAGCATAAAGGTCAAAGAAAATATGGAAAAGTTGACTGGAGAGCATTTAACTACTTAGAATCATAGAATCATAGAATCATCTAGGTTGGAAAAGACCTTTAAGATCATCCAGTCCAACCATTAACCTACACTACCAAGCCCACTCTAGACTAATCAAGGGTAGACCAGACTAAACCATATCCCGAAGTGCCACATCTACCCGTTTTTTAAACGCCTCCAGGGATGGTGACTCCACCACCTCTCTGGGCAGCCTGTTCCAATGCCTGACCACCCTTTCCGTAAAGAAATTTTTCCTAATTTCCAGTCTAAACCTCCCCTGGCGCAGCTTAAGCCTATTTCCTCTTGTCCTATCGCTAGCTACTTGGGAGAAGAGACCAACACCCACCTCACCACAACCTCCTTTCAGGTAGTTGTAGAGAGCGATAAGGTCTCCCCTCAGCCTCCTCTTCTCCAGGCTAAACAACCCCAGTTCCCTCAGCCGCTCCTCATAAGACTTGTTCTCCAGACCCTTCACCAGCTTCGTTGCCCGCCTCTGAACACGCTCCAGCACCTCAATGTCTTTCTTGTAGTGAGGGGCCCAAAACTGGACACAGTATTCCAGGTGCGGCCTCACCAGCGCCGAGTACAGGGGGACAATCACCTCCCTGCTCCTGCTGGCCACAGCATTCCTGATACAGGCCAGGATGCTGTTGGCCTTCTTGGCCACCTGGGCACACTGCTGGCTCATGTTCAGCCGGCTATCTACTAACACCCCCAGGTCCTTTTCGGCCAGGCAGCTTTCCAGCCACTCCTCCCCAAGCCTGTAGCGTTGCATGGGGTTGTTGTGACCGAAGTGCAGGACCCGGCACTTGGCCTTGTTGAACCTCATACAGTTGGCCACGGCCCATCGATCCAGTCTGTCCAGGTCCCTCTGCAGGGCCATCCTACCCTCGAGCAGATCGACACTCCCACCCAATTTGGTGTCGTCTGCAAACTTACTGAGGGTGCACTCGATCCCCTCATCCAGATCATTGATAAAGATATTGAACAAGACTGGCCCTAAAACAGAGCCCTGGGGAACACTGCTCGTGACCGTGACTTAATGTGGAATGTTATAAGTTGTGATGTTTCTTAGGGGAATGAGTAAACTAAAGAACAACACAAGTATTAATTTGCATTTTGTAGATACATACCAATTTTTAAAGTTACTCCTAGCATTTATGGAACTTTCCATGGTTAAATATTGATTTAAAAAAATTAGCACTTGTATATATTAGCCTTCACTGGCTAATGAAAAGTGATTAGCTGAAGGATTATAAAAAAAAATTCTTCATAAACTAAGATGTAATTTAATAGATTTCACAGGGTAACCAGGGTGAAGATTTAAAATGTCATGGTTTGTCCTAGATTAATAACAAATCTCAGTAGAAATGCTCAGTAGTGTATTGAGTGAGTTAATCTTTGTCATGCCTGTTCTGGGTAAAAATCACCAGCCAAGAAAGTCTCTGTACAGTATGAATTACATGCTGATAATTCTTCCGTACTTCAGAAATGGTAAACAAACCCTTTCATCACTTCCTACCCCTTTATTGGACAATATTAAATACTAATATATTGCTGCATGCTTTGATTTGCATGATCTTGATAATAAACTTACTCTTTGGAGAGTCACAAAATAAAAATCAGTATTGATGACAATTTAGCTCTAAGTTTGATATTTGAGAAGGGATACAAAGACTGTACTGTTTAATTTTAAGGCTACAGTACCATGATACTTCAACCTTACTCTCCAAGTATCTCAGCCATCCCCTTCCCTAATTACTGCTTTATTTAAAAACCAAAACACTCCATTATAGCTTCCAGCACAGACAGAGTAAGAGACTAGAAGATAAGCAGAAATACGCTACAATAGGTTTGCAGACAATGTGATCTTCTACTTAATTTTTTTAAAAATAAGGTCTTTAAAAAGAAAAAAAATTTGTTACTCTTGGGATTTTTTTTTTCTGCTTTCCTTAATTTAATTTTCCCAATTCAGCCCTCTTCATATAGGCTCGCCCTATGCTGGGTACCTTGGCTACAAAAAAATGAGCCTCATTTGAAGTATGCCTCTTGCTTTACCAGTCTCTCAGCAGTTTATTTAAAAATATGAAACAATGTGCAGCCTTAAATTTAGAGTGATCTGCCCTCTGAGAAAGACACAAAATACAAATTCAGAAAGATGGAGCTAGAAATGTCAGAGAAATGCTGGGTTTCTTTTGGTGTCTCTTCAGTGAAGGTGATGTGAACAAGTGAATATAACCACAAATTCAGGTGAAAACATAGGAGCAGATGGTTCTGAATACGATTTCGTAATTTTATGTTATCTATCTAACGTGTGCAGAAGCGGAAATATGTCTTTAAACAGACCTTTAAGAAGCTCAGTATCAGTGGGTTTAGCAATGTATTGTCACCTTTGAAGTTCTGTCTGAATGCATTCAGCTTCTATTTTAGACAGAAGCGGCTTGAATGTCTCAAGTGCCCTTAATGTATAGTGCTCTATATCATGATAGGTACTCAAGGGTTTTTCTCAGCTTAGGCCAGAACGAAGACTCAGTTTTTCTAGTGAATTACACTGTAAAATGCTTTTTCTAGAAGGTTTTATTGAAATTCCAGTGCACTTGGGGCCAAATCATCCTACCTCATGCAGAGTTCGAATGACTTTTTCCACAGAACCTATTGTGGTTAAAGAATGGGATTTGAAAGCTGCATAGTGACATGTGTAGATGCTGTGTTGCATACTGTGCTTTAATGCTGACCTTTGCATGAGCTTTTTGTGGCCCAGTTCATTGCTATGACAAAAAATCATATCCCTTCTCCAACCTTCTAGCCAGTGGTTATTCAACAAGAATAGCTGTTAGATGTATTCCCCGTTGCAAGAATCCACATTTCTTGAAAGAAAAGCAGTAATGCAGTCAGCCATAAGGTGACTGAATAGAGGTTTGTAGCTCTGTGCCCTGCCAGACAGTCCCCTGTGTCATTCTTGGTTTCTCCAAATGAGCTTGCCAGCCACTAGTAGTGGTACATCTAACTTTTACTTCAGCTGGTAGAAAACTAGATTAGAGGGGAGAGATGGGAATGGACAAAAGGTCTATAGAGATAAGTGTTGTTCCTGTGTTACAGTTCAGTGATTCACCCCGAATGTTTTGATAGGTATTAGTCCTAAATCTGAAAAGAGAGCTCATGAGTGAGTGAAAACTCATATTTATGAATGGAAGTAATAAAGCAAGAAATTTGTTCCTGCAGAAAGAAAATGTATCTATCTAGGAAAAAAGAAAAAAATCTGTCTATATATCTATCTAGTTGGTTATCACAGGGTTTATGTTGCTGTCATTTTAGCATCCGTTTAAGCACAGGAATTAATTCCAACTGGATTTTGGAAAATATATCTGAACTCTGCTTTTCATATCTTGCCTACTTTGCTTGTTTAATTTTTCACAAAATGAGGTGCATGGGATGGTGCTTTCACACTTCTGAATGTGCTTCCCTTCTGTTCTGCAGTAGTCTCCATGTGGCAGGAGAGGGCTCTTTGCCTTTTTCAGTATGTTTGGCTACCTTACAAGCAGATTTATTAAATCTTCTTTTTAAATTACTTTGTTGCATATCATAGAATCATAGAATTGTTTAGGTTGGAAAAGACCTTTAAGATCATCCAGTCCAACCATTAACCTAACACTACCAAGTCCACCACTAAACCAATTAAGGGCAGAGTCATAATTTCATGTTTCCTGGCTTGGTGGCTGGATTATTGCTAATGAAAGTAAAAACTAGGAATCATTAAGGTTGCAAAGGACCTCTAAGATCATCACTCCAACCACCAACCCAACACCACCAAGCCCACTAAACCATGTCCTAAAGTGCCACGTCTACCCATTTTTTGAACACCTCCAGGGATGGTGACTCCACCACCTCTCTGGGCAGCCTCTTCCAATGCTTGACTACCCTTTCCATGAAGAAATTTTTCCTAATATCCAATCTAAACCTCCCCTGGCACAGCTTGAGCCTATTTCCTCTCATCCTATTCCTAACTACTTGGGAGAAGAGACCAACACCCACCTCACTACAACCTCCTTTCAGGTAGTTGTAGAGAGCGATAAGGTCTCCCCTCAGCCTCCTCTTCTCCAGGCTAAACAGCCCCAGTTCCCTCAGGTGCTCCTCATAAGGCCTGTGCTCCAGACCCTTCACCAGCCTTGTTGCCCTTCTCTGGACACGCTCCAGCACCTCAATGTCCTCCTTGTAGTGAGGGGCCCAAAACTGGACACACTATTCCAGGTGCAGCCTCACCAGTGCTGAGTACAGGGGGACAATCACTTCTCTGCTCCTGCTGGCCACACTATTCCTGATACAAGCCAGGATGCTGTTGGCCTTCTTGGCCACCTGGGCACACTGCTGGCTCATGTCCAGCCAGCTGTCGACCAACACCCCCTAGGTCCTTTTCGGCCAGGCAGCTTTCCAGCCACTCTTCCCCAAGCCTGTAGCGTTGCATGGGGTTGTTGTGACCCAAGCAAGTGCAGGACCTGGCACTTGACCTTGTTGAACCTCATTTGTAACAGGTTTTGTATTTATGTGAACATAATTTTACATTCTACTCCATCTAAGGAGATGAAATTGGGAGACTTGTTTTGGAAGGATGTCCAAAACTCCCATATCGCTTTGGTCACAAAGTGAGATGGAAAAAGAGAGAGCTTGAGGATTGCAGTTTTAGCCTCTGGGCTCTGCTGGAATCCATTCATTGAATCAAGGTCTATTTGATACTAGACCTCATGGGTGACATATGGCACACCCTATACTTGACCAGATTCCTAATAATGATGATAAAATGATGCATTCTATGAAATCTAGCAATGACATGAAGAGGTGAACAGAACAAGAAATCTTATGTTGTGCCACTGCTTGGAAATTCTGAGTGGGTGACTTCTTTTGTTTAAAGATAGAGAAGAAATTCTTGTAAGGTAAATAACAAATTAGGGCTATTACAACTTTGTTTGTTTGTTTGTTTTGCTGCTTTTGGTAGTCAAGAATGCTGGAGTAAATGTGAAAATTTTGTGGATATTCAACACAATTTTAAAACTATCTTTTCCTCCCGCACTTGAAATAGCCTTGTTTTTCTTCTTTTTTGATGGTGTTGAAAAATTGCACTAGTAGAAGATTCTTAAACAATCTTAATGTTGTTTGAAACTATAATAATAATAAAAAAATTAACATATTAAATAATGAAGAGTGTTCAATATTTTGTATTGGTACTTTTTAAAATATGGCTAGTGTTTGCCACTTAGGTGTCTAATTTGATGTACATACTGGCTTTAATTTGAAACTGCAGATCAGTAAAGAAAATATGAGGTAATTCTTAAGTATTTTGAAACCTTTCTAGAAAATATAAAATAGTGGTTTCTCTGAAGTCAGTGGAATCTAAGGGTTTTCATGAGCTCAGTATCTCAGCTCTGAGCTTAATATTTTACTGTGTGTTTCAGTTTTTTACTGTAGATAGGATCACAGATGGCTGTGGAGAAGTATAGATGCTGTTTTCCTACTGTGATTCCCAGCACTGTATGGGGAGAAAGCAATGAGTTAACATCTGACATTTTTCAGGTAAACTGAACAAAAGTGTCCTGGTCATACTTGTTTGCTCTGCTTGACTGAAACTTTACTCTGTTTGTTACCGTGCATTTGTGTGGACTGTATGTTGTAGACCATTAATGAGGCATGCAATAAATGCATATACAATTAATATGAAAAATAAGTGTAGTGACATGGTAGTCTGACATGACTGCTTCAGACTGTACTTACTTCGTGTTTTAAAAAAAAAGTGCAATTGTTCTATTATAATGCAGAGATCTGCAAGATTTTTTGAACTGTGCAATTATAACATAATATTAGTGTGACAATCTTACTGTTGATGTAATGTAGCAATTTTCACTGAGTTCCCATTAATTCTGTATTAATGACATTTTGATATGATCTTGCTAGTATAATCCTAATGCATGTCATATCTAATAAATTTTGAATTAGAGTTGCACTTCTAGCTTTTCAGAAACCAGGTTTTTAACAGGGTATAACAGAAAACAGTTCAAAATATTAGGAAATTCTCATTATTTCATCAAGGAAATCCAATTGTCAGTTGAAGCCTTACATTCCTGCTTTATTAAGAGAAGTTATGCAGACTTCTTTATGTAGGGGGGAAGACACATATGTATAGCACCGGTGTGAATAAGAGCACACATCATGTTCTATTTGTAGCTTTGTAAACAAACTGTGGAACATTCTCCTTTGCTTGCAGTCTCTTACCATAACCTCTATTTGGCCATAAAAACACTATAACAACTTGTATATTATGAAACAACACCGTAAAGCAAGCCAAGTATAGAATGAAGTGGAAAATGCATTTATGACCATCATAAATAGTTATAGCAGTTTCAGAATGACATGATATAGGTATGCTTTATGTGTGTATCTTCTACGCTACTAGTCATTATATTGCATGTTATCTGACTCTCCATTTATACTTTTGAGAGTATACTACTGATGTTATTTAACATGAAGTCAGAAATACTTCTTATAATGCAAGATTCCTTATGAGAAGCTTATTGAGTAGCTTCTCTATGTGATTGCCATACACCCCCACCCCCCCGAGTGTCTCAAATTATTTCACACCATAGGTTCCCAACAGATAAATGGTGATTAAATTATATGTGGATTTATCAAAAATGTTGAAGTACTTTTGGTATGGGAGTCCGAGTACTTTGGATACCAGCTCTGATATTTGGATTGGGATGTTGGTAAAGTTCGAGACTGAAATATCCTAGTGACTTCATTGTAATATTTTTCTCTTGAATCAGATTCAATCTCATTATAGCCGTAGAAGACCAAATGCTTTGCAACTGATTTAATTGGATTTAATTTCTTTCTACATGTGGCTTTTTTTTTTTTTTTTTAAACTGGTGGTCAGTTAGGATCCAAATATACTGGGAGAGATCATCTGCCCTACATCTAAGCATAGGTACCAGCCTACCTTTACTATTTTAAATTAGGGAGGGGGGGAAGGGAAGCAGGGAGCAAAGTTTTAAATGACTATAAATGTTTTAATGAAAAACATTTCAGCTTTTCAAGGGACTTTTAATCAGTGTCTCATTTTCTAAGTGACAATTTTTGGATGCTCAAAAGAATTGTTGCTAAATATGCTATATTCTGACTAAGAGGAGACAATTCTTTAAAGACTTTTCTTCCACAATAAAAAACATTGTTTGTTATCAGATGATTTCAGCCTTATTTGATGTACCAAAAAAATTAGAAAAGTCCTCTTGAACTCCAACCTGATTTTAAAATAAAAAATATGTAATTTAAAATGGAAACAAGTCCTTAAATCAATTCTTAGAATACTTCTGAAGCCTGTTGAACCTGATACCCAGAATAAGTCCATCCAGTGTGAAATGAATTAAGAATGATTCCTGACCTCTCCAGAGCTACTCAGATGTGACTGAAATTTGTTATTCTTTCCTTGTTTTGTTAAAAGCATTATTAAAATACTGTTGCCTAGCCTTTTTGTTTTTAAATGAATCAGTCTCACAGAAATGGAAAAGAATTATTTTCTGAGGCTTAATTTTTATTTTGACTGGAAGGATTATCAAGTAGTATTTGTTTTATAGAAGTCAAACTTCTCCAACTTAACACAATATTTATTAAATTAAACAAGAAATTATTTCAGAGTTAAACAATAAATAATTATTTAATGGACCCGTATGTAATTGTCAAACCACCTTGGTATGCACATATTCTTTCTGCCGTCAGTTTTAAATGAATGCTGACTTCAACGGTGTCAAATTTTGGTATGAGAAGACAGATTTGCCCCTAGGTGTCTGCTGGATATAAGGAAACCTCAGCTCTGAGATGCTAAAAAAGGAGTTTTAAAGTCAGTGACTGCTGAGTCAAACACTCTGTTTCTGAAGATGTCCTAACTCCTTTTTTCAGTGACCTTGGTGAACTCGGTTGCATGTTTGATTCAGTTTGTGTAGCTACAGAATGAGAGAGCTCTCTGTGAAACCTTGGGCTCGAAGTGCTTGGTACAGTGGAGTCTAAATAAACACCACATGTGACAGCATCTACATGTTACCAGGGATGACTTGTTTTAGATATATAGGAGAGACATTTGTAACAGCTTCTGAAGCAGAAGCTTCCACAAAAAAAACCCTGTTTCAATCTTAATACCAAATAATATACTGCAGGTCATTTGTAGATGTTGAGGGTTGATGTAGTTCTTGTACTTGCACAACTTATGCAGCAAGAAGTAGAGGGTTGGATTTCCCTTGTACTGTTTTCTTCTCCTCCTCCCTTCCCTCTACCACATACTATTTAAATGTAAATTTATGGATGAAGAGGTTCAGCTCTGCTGCCTCTGTGGTCGATATAGGGAAGTCCAGAAATTGCCAAGTGAGTTGGTTTTGCTGTTCTATTTTCTGAGATCCTAGAACTGCTTCTTATCATGTACGTAGTGGTTGGATCAAGTCTTGTTGTCACTACCAGAATTACTGCAGTTATAATATTACATAAAATGTAGGCCTTCAGTGTGGAATGAAGGTAGGTAGCCCAGACGTGTTAAATATTAAATACATAATCATTGCTAGTTTGGACAATGGAGAAAAAGAGGTGTTTCATAGAATGAAATAAAACTTTTTTTTTTTTTTCCTGTAATCACATGCTCATGAAATTTCTCATTTCTCTGTACTTTAACAGCAAACCTATGTGGGCTGCATATATTTGCTAAAGGTTTGAATGATAATTTGAAGTCTAACCTGCTAAAAGCAGGGTTAACAATGAGGTTAAATTTACTTAAATTTACTTCTTTATTATTTTAATGAACTTGCTTCTGAATTGGCTGGTTCTTAGATTTAAAAAGGGTTACCTTGGAAATCTCTTAGAAAGTTTAAATGACCTTCAAAGGGACCTTTGCAGCAGCATTTATTCAACTCTGATGTTTAAGCTATAGTTCCAGCACTGTGGAAGCCAGGATTTTTTTTTTCCTTGGTACTGAAGTTAGTTAGGCACTATCCTTGGGCAGTTGCATCATTTTTTTTAGCTGAATACAAATGAAGATGATGTATCAATGCGTTGTGAGCTAGCATTCTAACACTGTTTTGTTAGGTGATCTGGTATTTAAACTTATTGCTAGAAACTTATTTTTTAATACTTCAAAAAGTTGAGATAATGGCATATCAGACTTCCTCTGAGATGCTGTGGAAGTTGGATTAGCTAATTATAGGATTCTGAATATTTCTGCTATGTGCATGCTTGTAAGAGTTAATAGTAAATATCCTGTCCCACCTGAAATATGTACTTTTAATGAAAGTGTAATATACAGTCCTAAAGAAGAAACTGCTAGAAAGTCTTCCACACCTTTTACACACATTTGTCACTCATGAACCTTCCTTTGCCATGCAAGCAAGTCTCCGGGGCTTCACCATTCAGAGCAAGTGGATTCCTGCAGTGTTTATAAAAGCATGTGTGCTGAAGATTAAGTTGGGAATCAGTCACCTCAAACCTATTATCTCACAAAGTGGTATTGTTAATGTATCAGGTTTCAGTCAAGAGCAGTAATAAGCTGCATGCATTAATTCTTTGTATGTGTTTATGCTGATTGTGTTTGAACACGTGGATATGAAATATTAGGCCCAGTATACTGAAGTATTTCACCCTGAGACTTATGCTTTGGCTTCCTGTTTTGCTAAGAACATTTTGCCCTTCAGTAGCTTAAGATATTTGTTAAGAGTTTAGTTAAATCGAGGAGCATTTCTAAAGGCAGAGAAACTCCCCCCTGGGGAGGGGAAGGAATGAGAAGATGGAGTGGGAAAAGCAGGCAGGAATCCCAAATTCTATTTTCAAATTTAAACTGAAATCTTACTTTGAGGGGAGAGAGAAGTGTAAGAGCTTAAGAAGTGTCTCCTCTAAGTCACTTGTCCCTTCTGCTCCTGCTAAACCAGTACTGTCGTCTCAGAACTACACTTGCACTCATCTTGCATCACTGAGGTCTGCAGCTTTAACTAGCTCACAACGATTACCCTTAAGAAAAGAGTACTGATATCTGTGGTTTTATACTCCTTCCATTATTTAAGATGCCATTTATCATACTGCATTTCAGAGATTATATTATTACTTGGGAACTCAGTGTGTCTGGCTAGTCTTCTTAAGACATAGAAATGCAGGATGTTGTAGAGAGTGTAAAAATGTATCAAGTTACTGTTCTGGTTATCTATAGTGGTGCTACAATCCAGCAAAAATATATATACATTTGTATGTGTGTATGTATATGTGTATACACACACACGCATAAAAATACATAAAAAAAGGTGGCATCCTCTGCACTGCAGTGGTGACAGGGTATCTACGTCATAATGTAGCCTGCTTCACAGAGCACCGGACGTGAAATTGGGATAGCCGAGTTCTACCTGTAGCTTTGCCTCTGTTGTAGGGGTTTTTTTTTTCACAAATAAAAACTTACCAGTTGTATTTGTAAAGCACCCTGAAATAAAATGCATTCTATTTTTTTCCAATGATTGTGCTCTTATTCTTCTGAAGGTCTTTTGTGAAGTCTTGTGAAGGCTTCAATATTTAGAATTTGGGTATTTGACAGCAAGATATGTTAATGGTCTGCTTCGTTAAGTATATTTATAGAAATTTGTCCATATTAACACATATGCATTCAAAATACGTGCCATCATTTCATGATTCCTTTTTTTACTACCATTATTTCCAAAGAATGAAAATAAAATTAGGACCCCTGCTCTACCAGTTACTACATAAATAAAGGCATAAGTGAGTGTCTTTCTGCTCTGGCAAGCATAACCTTATGCTGTATTTTGCAAAGGAAGACAGTTGATCCATTTTTCTCTCTAAAGTAGGCAATGATATTCCTATGCTATCAGAGTATTTAGCCAAACTTGCAAAAACCTGTGTGATAACTAGTGTTTGAAATGCCTTGGAATTTTGCAGTAATAGTTCCATTGTTTTCTTCTTATTTATATCTTCTGTGTATGGTTATTTGTAAAAAAGCATATATAATCACCTTACTTCTGCTTGCTGGGCTAGGAGTAATTATTCAGTAAGACTGTCAATAAATTTGAGCCAAGAAATGGAAAGCTTTTAATTGTAAGAGTGAAAATATGGTATTTCTTAAGAGTTCTGCTTGTCTAACGTGCTTATATGGAATATTTCTATCCAAGGTCTTTGAAGTTGTTATACATTAATATTTGATCTCGCTTTAAGTGTACGCAGCACTAAATAAATTGACTATACAGTCTAAGTCTGAGAAAATCTGCACACAATTGTCTCCCATTTGTGGTATAAATACATTATTCTTTTCGTAAGATGCACATTACGCTGTTAGACTACATCTCCTCTAAAAAACAAAACAAAGACACCCAAACCCTTCAAAACAAGAGAGAGCTCCAGATCAAGGTCAGTTAGTTGAATATGAAGGGGAAAAAGGATGCTTTTTTATGTCTTCAGGCAAACAGCTTGAGCACAATCAAGTCTGATGAGTAGCATTTAAGATTAAGTGCCCAGTCCTTAATTATAGAAGTTTGCCCCTCAAAATGCAGCTTTCCTTTTGTCCTACCTGTATTCACTGCTGTGCATTTCTTTTCACAATAAATTTATCCGTGCATATATCAACATTTAGGGTAGCAGTTGCTGCAGTCCCTGCTTGGCCACTGCTGCCATCTCCGAATGGCATGGCTGTGAGCAGGCTGCGCCCAAACGGAGCGAGAGCCCCCGCTCCCATGCCCTGAGGTGGGAAATCCCTTACACTGAGCCCTTGAGGTGTGCGTAGGCTGCAACTGAGCTGGGACAGCCTTTATAGGATACATATTCACATCAGAGCAGGACTCAAGCAGCAGTGCTGGTAAGCATGAAAGCTTCTGAATCGTTCAGTCAATTCTGATCAGGATGGAGAAATGATGTAAGGAACGATAACCTGATGTCTGGGTGGTATAGCACTATTATAGCTGCAGGCTACCTGTACTGGAGCACCAAACCACTTGTGGAGATGTTCTCCCATGCAAGCATGGTAAAGCCCTTGAGATGAAACCAAGACTTAGCAGTAGGCCTCTTTATTCTACCCCCCACACCCTCAAAAAAGAGGCAGAGAAGTGACAGAATTAAATAACTGCCCAAGTTGCAAAATTTCGTGCGTTTTCTTAAGCTCACTCAGCATCATCAGGCCTAATTCACTCCCTTAATGCAGCAGTGCCTTCCCCGCCGTTCCACCCTGTATGTGTGCACATAAAAGGAAGAAGGAAGAAGCATTAGCTGCGGATCCTGTGAGGTGCCTGGTAGCCTGGGAAGGTTCGCTTTTTCTGGAAGAGAAAATGACAAGCTGACTGCACTTTTTATGACCTTTTTACTATTCTATCATAAGTATCCATGGTAACATGACTGTTTCTTTCATGCTGGTATGTAGCATCAAAATAACAATAAATGCTGATTTAAATTAATGTGGTTGAATAGAACTGGCTGCCAGGTGTGCTGAAAAAAAAATACTGGAGTTGGGACACAAGGAAGAAGAGTTAGAAATACATTCTTTTAGTCCTTTCTGGCTATGTACATTGCCTTTTCTTTTTCTTCTTTTCTCTCCCCTCCTTCTCGCTTTGTTACTGAAGAATGTAACAAATAATGTAATTCATTAATTCTATTTGTATGCCATGTGAAAGTCTTATTAAGGGACAATACTAATTTCAAAAGGTTTCCATTCTTTTCAAATAGTGAATTTCTATTTGCTTTGATGGAATCCAAAGTTCTCCTCAATAAATAGTTGAATGCCATGACACACCAGCTTAAACTATGGAAACTTCTATTTTATGCATGTGATGTATAATGTAGTTTCTGGATGCCTTTCATGTGACCAGACGAGCACATAGATGACCAGAACTGCTTCTTGTAATGATCACACGTCATTCACTTGGAGACAAATTTGTGGGTTTTTGGTGGTTGGTTGGTTGGTTTCTTTTGGGGGGGATGGTTTGAGGGGTTTTTTTGGTATTGCATAGAAAAATGATTCTTGTTTAAATATTATGGTTTCATATGATTTGCCATCAGATGAGCTTTGCTTCTGGCAAGGTAGGGAATACTTAAGAGTCTGAAAACATCTTTAACCAGCACTGACTCATTTAAATCAAGATTAAGATCAGGTGAAATACAAACATGGAAAGCGGGGAAAACAGTCTTAATGGCTCTGAAGGTCTTATCAGTTGCTTCAGGTGATGAAGGGCTTTTGGAAAAGACATCAATGTTTCCAAACACCATTTTGGAAGCTCTTTCTGCTCTTGCCTTCAACTTGATCTGGGACTGGGGTGAAGAATACCTAATTGAAATAGTAACTTGTGAATTCTTGCTTTGCAGAAATGATACCTTTCCAGATGTAGCGGCAGGCTGATCTGCCACTTGACAGCCACCTGAACCAATTCCTGCCTCTGTATCACCAATCTTGTCTAGATCCAAATAAGGTCACTTATAAAATATTGGTGGTGTTTTCATTGTCGGGTTTTTTTGGGTGGGTTTTTTTTTTTCCCCTTCCAGGAAGAATTTCTCAGCTACCTTCTGCTGTAACCTCAGAGCGCAGTGCCAGGCACCCTGTGCCCACCCCCTCCCCTCCACTTCGGCGGCGAGTCCCAGCCCAGCACCACCCTCGGGGTCCCAGCACCACCCCCCGGGCCCCAGCCCAGCACCACCCTCGGGGTCCCAGCACCACCCCCCGGGCCCCAGCCCAGCACCACCCTCGGGGTCCCAGCACCACCCCCCGGGCCCCAGCCCAGCACCACCCTCGGGGTCCCAGCACCGCCCCCCGGGCCCCAGCCCAGCACCACCCTCGGGGTCCCAGCACCGCCCCCCGGGCCCCAGCCCAGCACCACCCTCGGGGTCCCAGCACCACCCCCCGGGCCCCAGCCCAGCACCACCCCCCGGGCCCCAGCCCAGCACCACCCTCGGGGTCCCAGCACCACCACCTGAGTCCCAGCCCAGCACCACCCCCCGAGTCCCACAGACCCTCGGGGTCCCAGCACCACCCTCGGGGTCCCAGCACCACCACCTGAGTCCCAGCCCAGCACCACCCCCCGAGTCCCACAGACCCTCGGGGTCCCAGCACCACCCCCCGAGTCCCAGCCCAGCACCACCCCCCGGGCCCCAGCCCAGCACCACCCTCGGGGTCCCAGCACCACCCCCCGGGCCCCAGCCCAGCACCACCCTCGGGGTCCCAGCACCACCCCCCGAGTCCCAGCCCAGCACCACCCTCGGGGTCCCAGCACCACCCCCCGGGCCCCAGCCCAGCACCACCCTCGGGGTCCCAGCACCACCCCCCGAGTCCCACAGACCCTCGGGGTCCCAGCACCACCCTCGGGGTCCCAGCACCACCACCTGAGTCCCAGCCCAGCACCACCCCCCGAGTCCCACAGACCCTCGGGGTCCCAGCACCACCCCCCGAGTCCCAGCCCAGCACCACCCTCGGGGTCCCAGCACCACCCCCCGGGCCCCAGCCCAGCACCACCCTCGGGGTCCCAGCACCACCACCTGAGTCCCAGCCCAGCACCACCCCCCGAGTCCCACAGACCCTCGGGGTCCCAGCACCACCCCCCGAGTCCCAGCCCAGCGCCACCCTCGGGGTCCCAGCACCACCCCCCGGGCCCCAGCCCAGCACCACCCTCGGGGTCCCAGCACCACCCCCCGGGCCCCAGCCCAGCACCACCCTCGGGGTCCCAGCACCACCACCTGAGTCCCAGCCCAGCACCACCCCCCGAGTCCCACAGACCCTCGGGGTCCCAGCACCACCCCCCGAGTCCCAGCCCAGCACCACCCTCGGGGTCCCAGCACCGCCCCCCGGGCCCCAGCCCAGCACCACCCCCCACCACCCCCCGGGCCCCAGCCCAGCAGCACCCCCCGGGTCCCGCACACCCTCGGGTCCCAGCCGCACCCCCGGGCCCCCGCTCCGCCGTGCCGGCTCTGGCCGGCGGCGGGGCCGTGGGCCGGCAGCGGCGGCGGCAGCTCGCTGCGCCTCGTGACATCACTCCGGAGCTCCCATCCCGCTCGGTCCGTCGGTCTGTCGGTGTGCGGGTCCGTCGGTCCGCCTGCGCCGGCGGGGCTGGGACCCTCCCGCAGCAGGGCGGGCAGCCTCCGGGCCGGGCGAGGCTCGGGAGCTGGCGGGGGAAGAGCCGAAGAGCGGGCACAGTGGCTGGGAAGAGGAGGGTGAGGACGGGAGCCGAGCAGAGGAGCCCCAGGATGAAATTCGTCCCTGCCTGTTACTTGCTGCCGCTCTTCCCTGCGCTGGTCTTCAGCGCTAGGTGAGTACCGAGAGCTATTTTGCTTAGAGTTCTCCTGTTTTGTTTGCCGTTTGCCTTTTTTTTTTTTTTTTTTTTGGATTCGGTGCTCTCAAGAGAAATAACACAGATTTCAGCCTTTATTGGGCTAGTAAGTTTAGAGCGGATATCTTCTCTGATTCTTATCTCGCCCCCTCCCCCTCCTGATCCTCGGAAAGATACTGAGTCTTGTCGGGGTCTTCCTAGGCTTTTTTTATGATGTAGAAGAGCTGCTCCTGCTTAAGTTGACCCACAGCTCATGTGATGTAGCGAGCCGGTAACAAATACAAGCTTTCTGTAGACAGCAGTAATAGCAGGTAGACTCTACCTCATTGGAAATAAGGAAGCCAAACAGCTGAAACATGTTAACGTTTTCCCTTACAGAGTGCAAAAAATAATCACTTGAACAATCTCATCTCAGTTTAGGTTTCTATATCTGAACATAGACCTCGGGCTTACCTTTTTTTACTGTGAAATGCAGGTGAGATGTTGCAGCGTTATCTCAATGCCAGGAAACGTGTTAAAAAGTTGCTGCGATCTAGAAGCATTCCTTTCTGTGCAGGTACAATAAATCACTGAGGAAAATATGAACAAAATCTGTTGCAGCTTAAAAATAAAACCGGTTCTGACCATGCAGTGTTCTGATAAGATAATGCGTACCGCTCAGTTGCTCAGAGATAGTACATTCTCCATGCTGTAGACATAACATGTTCAGGAAAGACAAGATAAAGCTGAGATGCTCCATCCCCTTGTCTTGATGTACACAGATGGGAAGTTAATGCTGGGCACAGAGCAGATCTGTTATAATGACACTGCTCTCAGTTCAGGCTTCTTCACTTCCAGTTCCTTATCAGAAAATCAAGCCTAAATTTTGACTGTGGTATTTCTCTGCTGTGTTTGAAGTTTATATAGGGTACTTAGTAATAAGTCTGTAATGCTTGTTATCACAGGATAAATGTCTATGCATATATCAGGGAAATGTGTCTTTTCTCTTATTCTTAGTCTCTACCTGTAAAATCAGCATCGGAGCAGCTTTTTGCAGAAGTGCTGTATGTTTTAAGCCTTATTGTTCACTGGGACTTAAAAAAAAAGTGTGTGCCTGCTAAGTGCTCAAAGTCAGGTACAGCAGGAGCACATCTCAGTACATACTCAGGCACATAACTGTGAAAATCTCTGACTGGGAAAAGGCCCAAACGCAGGGAGAAATCGGCAATATCAAAATGCTTTAATTACTCCTTTGGAGGAGGTTGTTATTGGTGAGGGAGGGGTACTTTTTTCTTTTTGGTAACACTTCTGATGTAGGGACTCTACAGTGCTAGTCCATACGAACCACTCCGATGCTCTTTGAAGTATAAAACTTGGAGGAAAATTGTAATAAATTGTGTTTCAGTAATTATCCCTTCTGAGTTAATCAGTGGTCTAAGGAAACATTCACTAGCAGTCAAGTGTGAAAATTCTTGTCAGTTCGGATTAATAATTTTACACTCATTATTATGATACATTCTTTGATAAATTATGCGAGAGTTAAGAAGGGGAGGAAGCGCCAAGCCAGCTTTTGCAGATGCAGGTTTGTATCTTGCGTGAGCTTGTGCAGGTTAAACTGTAGTGAAAAGAGGTGTGGAAAACTATTCTACATTTTCATATTTTATGGTTTTTACGAAGTGTCTTATAAACTACTTGAACATTCAGAGGTCTAAACTGGGACAAGGTATCTAGTGTGAAGCCCTAAAAGCAGGTGCCTCATCTTCTTGAGAAAATATTATCTGTATGAAAAATGAACTGTGGCTTATTCTTGATAACTGTAAAAAAAATTCAAGTCTCTCCCTACGTTTCAAAAAAATAGATGGAAAGAATATGAAGAAGTTGAAGTTGGTATGTGAATACTAATTATGAACAGTATGAGTAGTGGCTATACTTTCATAAGAGTATAATTTTGTGGCACATGATGATTTTATGTTCTTACGTAATTCAGGGATGAAAATGATCAGTGTGAGAGAAATTCCAGTTGAAATTCCACCCAAATACAGTATCTGTTGCGAAGTGTAGTTTTGCTTTTGATACCAGATTGGTCAACCTGTCAAAAAGGAGACTGAAACTCTACTGTAGAGTCAGATATTTATAAGAGTCCTGGACTACTCTGTTCAGCAGTTGCTTTCAGTCACTTGATTTTTAACTGGCCGTGTAGAACATAGATTAATTTTTCAACGGCATGTGATGGAAGTTTAAAAAATGATACAGTGCTATCAATATGCCATCTACTGGAAAGAGATTATGCTTTAATCTCCTTCAGCAGAAGGCAGTTCTGTCTGTGGCAGTTAGTATTTCTTGTAAACATATGGTTAATTCATTGGTTGGACCCAAACAGAGTAGGCTTGCAGGAGTAGTTGTGTTCGCAAAAAGCAGGGTCTAATATCCTGCTGTGTGAAATTGCTTAGCTAAGGTAAAGGATCAGCCTTGCAGGACAGAAAGTTTTCCATCGTGAGGATTTTTTTTTTTTTTTTTTAAAGTTTGTACAGAAGCACAGTATCTCCGTTTCATACATTGGTGCTGAAATCGGGGAGCACAGCACTTGCTGCAGAGGTGGACAGCTGCTGCTTGTTGTTCCTTGTCATGTGGTGATGCCATCTTCTTTGCATAATGTCATGGTGATAGTTTTGGAAGACCTCAGCATGTCTCCAAGCCTAATTGTAAACAAATATGAATTGATGAGTTCAACTATGTTAACACAGCATGTCGAGTTTTCTTATTTTATAGTCTAGTTAAAAAGAAGAAAACACACAGCTATCGCTTTTAAGATTACATTCGTTATTAACTTTTGATTTTCAGAACTGTATGCGGCTAACTTCAGCATGGTCTAAAACCATAGGCATGAACCAGATGCCTATGACATTACAGAAAGTTCATGTTTTTTAAATGAACGATCTTTTCTACATTACTTAAACTCAGTTTTAGTGCGGCTTTGAAACGCAATTATTCAATCATATTTTCAGTTGATTGTAGTGCCAAAGAGGTAACAAGATTGAGGGATATTTGCCCATCCAGTTAACTATGTATGTTTTGATGGAATAAATGAAAATTACTGTTCTAAAATCAGGCTCATAAAAAGTTAAGGGAAACAAATTTTTGAAGGTGAATTTAACTTGGTAAAACTATTCTGAAGTTTGTGTATTCCTGTCCACTTTTTTATTTCCTTGGACATCTAGGTTTTGGCAGATCTAATGTGATGGTTGTGTACGTGTTACTTTTTTTATACTATGCTGAGGACAGCGTAGTTTTTTCATACAACTTCAGAAATGAGTCCCACTGTACTGAGTGCTCAGTGCACATAGTGTATAATAGGCTCAGGGTCTGATTCTGCAGCCACCTGCACGCTTTTGTGGCACCAGACACCTAAACGTTCTGACTGGAAAACTCTTTGTAGAAGGGAATGCTAAGATCCGCGGTCCAGATTAGCTTGTCTAATGACGCTTGCCTGCTTTTAGCCAAAAGGGGAGTTTTCTCAATATTACTGCAACGTTGCTATTGAACAGCTGGATACTTTAATCTCTGCTCACTCGCAAAATTTTTTTGTTCAAATGACAAAAATGTGGCTCCGTAGAAGAAGCTTGATGTGAAACAAAGTTCCCTTTCTTCCTATGACAGCAAATTCCTTTCTGTCCACACATGAAATGTGACAGAGATGCAAGACATTGAATAATTTGATTGAAGTAGAATGCTTTATAGCTGAGAACAGGACCATAAACCCAACAAGATGCGCTTTAATAACAATAATATTACTACTACAGCAACTCATTAAATGGATATACAAACAACAGGGCTGTAAAAGGCAGAACTTATTTTAATGGCAGAGAAATGGCTGGTGGTCTTTTTTTCTAAAGTGCAGTTCACTGGCAATCTTACTACTCTGATGTTACAAAGCTATCGGTAATTCAGTGGCTTCAGAAGAATGCCACCTCTGTGTTTTATAGCAGGATAAAAGTAGTGTGCTCCTTTCTGGTAGGTGGATGTTGCTTAATGAAGGTGTGGGTTTTGATCTGGTATACGTCTATTGTTGGAAGTGCTAGAAATATAATGAATTCACTTACCTAATTAAATATGAGAACCTGACTTAAATGCTTACTTTTTTCCTGGACGTATTTTCAAGGTCGACTGTTTTCTTACGTTTGTTGGGTTTGTAATTATTTCTTAAGGAATATGAAAATGCTAGTATCTTTCCATCCTCTCAGATGAAGGTGTGTGAAGGACTCGGTCTAAGACTTGAGGAAAGATAAAGGGGAACATCTTTGACATTATTATACGTGGGGGGCAGGAAACGTTGAAAATACTTGTTTCTAGTTCTTAAGCTCTTCCCCATCTTAGAAACGCTGTTTGGGCTATAATGATATTGAAAAGAACTGTTTTTCATTTAGACTGATATGATGGTGGCGGGAGCCCTGCCCCTTCCTAGATTTCGAGGTGGAAGAACGAGGCTCGCTGTGTTCTTACCCTCGCCTGTAGCCACACCATTGTTACACGCTCCAGCAGGTAGCCAAAAGTGATTCTCACTTTTGAGATCTCAGGCTGAGGTCCAGCAGTGCCCTTCCTTTTGCCCGTGATTGAAGGTGCAGTAGTAGACTACTTCTTTAGCACAAAAGAGGATGGATTTTTGCTGTAAGTTTGGTGGATAACAGACTGTCTTAATATTGTGCTTTCTGAATTCTTCCAGAAATGCAGGGGCATTAACTATCATTTGTCTCCTGCTTAGAATTCCTTTCACATTTACTTTTGCTGTCTGAGTTTTCTGGGCCATGAAAGCCTTCTGATTTCTATCAGTGTGGATGATGATGATGCATGTTTGGTTAATGGCTTGTAAGGACTTAGGTTTGAGGTACAGAAGTGGCATTTAGCATATGACTTGTGACCTTACTATACCTGAAGAGGCATGCGCTTTGTTGTGGACTGTGTTTAAACATAATGGGACAAATTTACCAGTGGCACAACTCCATTATTTCAAGGAATGTGTTTAGCTTGATGGCTTTTTTTTGATGACTTATAAGCAAGTGCCTAATACAGCAAACTGGAAGCTACTTGGTGAAACAAAGCCTTTTCCTTCTTCTGGGAAGGAAAGTTTTGAGCTCTAGTGATACATTTAAAAAGAACAAAACAACCAGCACTCCCCCAAAGAAAAACAAAAAACCCAAACCCAACAAAAAAAACCCCAACAAACCAACCAACCAACCAAAAAAACCACCAGATGTGTAGGCAGGAGGAGCTACATCTGCTTCTCCTTCTCCCCTCTGAACGAAGCCCATGGCCTCAGGGGTGCAGATGCTGGACTAAAAAACTGGCAATGGCAACATGAGAGACCCTTATCTTGGCACAAGTGCAGTCACCAGCCATACTGCCGTAGAGTACGCAGCCAGGTTGAATCTGCAGGCTGTGCTGTAGTGCAGAGATTTTCAAGGTAGCTTTTAAACAAGGTAGGTAGGTTACCTCTATTTTGTATAGAAAAGTAAACAAGAACCTGCTGTAGGTGGACTGCTTTGGCATCAGAATGAGATTGCTTAAAGCTGTTTTGGGAGTCCCTGTACTTGAACTGCACTATATATGCACGTAAGAATATGTCTGCGTATATGCACATATGTTCTTAACGCTAGCCTCACCTAACGGACTTGCTTCTCCATGTTTGCAGTCCTTCTACAACAGGGCAGCCACACATTTATTCTACCTGTTTGTCTTGGACTTGGGAGGGAAGATAATTTTTTTTGTCAAAAGTTTTAAATTCTGAGGGATTTTCTGCTGTTTTGATAGGGCTAATTTTTGGTGAAGGATGATGCCCTTGGAAGTGGTATGCTTGCTATGTTATCTTATCTGGGCTAAAACTTTTAAGTGCTCCTCAAATTTAAGCTCAACAACCTAAATTAGAAATCCAGAAAGAAAGTCTTTCTCAGTTTGGCCAGAAATACTAAAAATAGATTCTTTTGTGATGCTTTGTCATTTGTGTTTCCAATTTCTGGAATCTGAAAGGAAGAAGAAAAAAAAAATGAGGGGAGGGGAAGAAAGGATGCTGCTAAAAACTTTTGTAACCTTCAGGAAGACTTGTTTTAGATTTGATCTAATCTATGGTTAAAATATTCTTGAAGTTCCATGTGATCTCAGGTAAATCTTGAGGATCTCTAGAATTCAGTCTTAATGAAACAGAACCATTGGAATTCTGCTTGTTATGCTATGTATAATGCATTTCTGCCCTGGAGACTTGCTGTGGAGTTACTTTTGACATTTTAATGTATTCTTTGTGTTTAGAAAAATTATAATGCTGACGTTTTCCTGTTTCTTTCTCATTTGTTAATTTATAGCTAGGGCAGAATATATGGATATCTTAACCTAAACTTGTAATCCCTCTTTCTGTGAGATTGTGGATTTGATTATTTTCTATATTTAACAGAAACCTGTTCACAGCTAGTAATCCCTATGATGTACCACTCTGCAGACAAATAAATCTCGTATATACCACTTGTCAAAACCAGTGTTCTTCTCATTGTCTAGTTTTGCAGAATGGATGCGCCAGCTGTCTTGTAAGGGTCAGATCTGTAAATATTCTTTGTATCCAAGACAAGTAATATGTTTGTCAGAAAGATAAAGATATTTCATACCATCCTTCAATCTTAATATTGTGCAAAGGTTTAAGATGTGTATTGTTATGTTTGCTATTTCAAACACATCGGAGTGGCAAGTACCTTTTAGAAATGCTGAAGAATAAATATGACATTGCATCACATACCAGTTTTTGTGTGCCACTACAGATTTTTTCTCCCTTTCCTTCTTGTGCTATTACTTACTCATCTCACCCCTTACTCCATATCACTCCCGTGTTTATTAATCTTTACTTTTACTGTGTATTATCTTAGCAATGCTTTTTGTAGTGTTCCCTCTGAAATCTCTGCTGTATTTGTTGAAACAAACAATACTTTGGTGAATCATGAGAGAAATCAATGTGTATGACCCTTTCAAGCTGAAGAAATAGGTGTGTATGGAATTAATATCTTACTTGTCGATATTGATTGATAGCTTCTATGGAAAGGAGTAGAGAAATGTCAGAAATTCTGGCGTGTTTTGTCTCCATGTGCTCTCTGAGGAAGATAAGGCTAGTACACTGCCAGCTGGTGTATTTCACCCAAATTATTGATTTTTCCAGCCACTTACATATTCTTATTGTTGTCATTTATGAATGCTCATATTTTTTCAATTTATGGTCACAATTTCCTTGTGGGAAATAGGTAGGTTTGCTCCTCATTTGCCGAGTAGGAAAGTGGAAGCTGGTTAAAAAACAGATTTACCCACTGTTGGACAGACTGCACACTTGAAACCAGGTGTGTATTTGCTGAATCCCATCTAATTGCAGAACTAACACCTTTCCCTTGTAGCTGGAGATGGAGCTGCAGCAGAACATCCTTCTAACTTCTCCATATGAACTTCTTCCAGGCCACCACACTTCTACCCAACAATGTGTGTTATCACTGGGTTTGCTGCTGTCTTCTTACCTAGAGAGCATCAAAACACCTTCTATGAAAGGACAGGCAAACAGAGGTTTATGACAGGATGCTGTCTTTGTAATTTCACTATAATTTAACCCTTTAACGTGTTTTCAGTAGCTGTTAGGGGTCTTTATGAAACTTGGTTTGGTAATGGCGGGGGCGAAGACAAGTTACCTAGTGCTGTAAGTGGTGAACAAAACGTGGTTGTTTACTAGTACCATATCGTTGCTGGATTCTCGATACTGCTTTTCAGGTGTTTCTGTGACTTTGTTGATGTGAATGACTACAGAAGTAGGAGCTGTGACTTTGTACCTCAGAATAGTGTGGCGAACCAGGGGACCTAGAGTGACAATAACCGCAGTAATACACTTTGTCCACCTGATGTATGCCATCTTCATCATGTCTGAGTCATTTTGCAGTGATGTGTTTGTTTCAGACTAGCCGGTGGCAGCAAACAAGGAAAAAAAAAGTGAGATTTCACTGAAATGTGGAAGAGAAAAGAAAAAAAAGTGCGGAAAAATTGAACTGACAAGACTGAAAAGCAGCTGTGCTCTGTGTGGCATTAGATTGTTGAGGAAGTTTCTTCCTCCTGATGCAGTGTAATGAAATGTGTGCTCAATGTGCAAAGAGAGAATGTCTCTCTTGAAAATGGAGAAATAAAATCAATTTTGTTACTGCTTCGCTTACAGCTTTTTTGTAAAGAAATATTTTTCAGGAAGGGGTGAAGCTCAGCCAGGGTGCAAATCAAACAACTGTGTGTAGTAAGTAGCTGAACCTTTGAGCTGCTTTGCTGAAACTGATCAGTTGATGATTAATTCTTATTTTCTGTGCCAAAATATGCAACACAGCCATTGTATTCTTACTACTTATTAGTGACTGGCAGAGTCCATCAGTCCCACCGCAGATCTACCCCTCTATTCTACAGAGACTACACAAGTTCCTGGCATGTGCTCCTCTGAAAATAGGCACTGTGGCTTTTTTGTTGGGTTTGTTTTGTTTTCTTCTTCCTTCCATGCAGGGAGCCAAGGTTTGCCAAGGGACCAGACATTTTAGAAAGGCTTAACACCTATAATCTGCAGTGGATTTTCTTTAAGTGAGCCGAATGAGTTTAATCTGATGCCTTCTGAATTTCAAAAGGGGACAGCATGTTGGCTGCACTAACCTTGCGAAAATCTGAACATAAGTGAGAGCTATATGCTTTGAAAATTAGACTGCTGTTTAGCTGCTGATATGTATGGGGGATACCGAACAGTCGTGATTGTTAGCAATCCATCCTGACCTCTTTTAGAAAGTCTAGCCTTGCAGCTTGCTTTGTTTCACTCTCAGTTGAGGAATAAGGTTATTTGGCTTAATGCAAATGCTAAGGCTTGGGAAACGAATCTGTAACCATGGTGCCTAGATGACAATGGGGCGAGGGGGGGTCAGAACCCACAGCAGCGTTGCTGCTTCCCTTCTGTTTCCCTCATTAAGCATCTCTAACTTTGCATTCAGTGCAGCCTGTGCTATTTAATTTGCTGAAAAATCAGTCTCAAATACTGCTTTCTGTGAAATCTCTGCATTCATACATGAATGATGTATGAAAAAAAATACACTCCTTAAGTGCACAGATAGTGAATAGAGACTTCTCTGCAGTTGCTTTTTTATTTACTTGTAAAACAACAATCTGCTGTTCAGTATACACAGATATGCTGTATTTGGCTCAGGAAAGCTTATGAAAGCAGACATTTAATTTAATATTTTTCTTTAACTCATACCTCTCTCTGTCCCTGTTTCAAACATCCGAGTTCCTTCCCTAATTTCTACTCAGCTGGAGCTCTTTTTGGCTCAAGGGAAGATTGTTGTCTGTTCCTGGCAGCAGAAAGAATTAAATTACTGTAAAAACTAAATAGTAGAATCTGTTTTAAAGAAATACGAATCAGTTCTTCAGATGGACTCGGAAAACCTTGCATTTCTATCTGTTTTAATGTGATAGTACGTGGTATTGCCTGTTTCATAGGTACCTAGGCTGACAAAATTTAAATAGCTTCTGAAATAGCTAGGAAGAAATACAGGACACATATACCCAAGCTAAGTGTTTAAGGAATATCTGTTGCCTTTGTATGAGATGAATCCCCCATCACTGGTTTATCAAATGTAATCTGAAAGGCTTAACCCATTTCCATCAAATAGGTAATGTACAAAAGTTGATAGTGCAGTCAGGATTAAACATTACAGCGTTCACTCTTCTTTACCGTAGGGACATCATATGTTTCTTCGCTGCTTAAGCTTCACGATTATATCACATGTTAAAATGGTACTTTTATGTGTAATGGAAAACTTTTCCCAATCACATTTAGTCACTTCTGGAACATGAAGTTTTGATCGCACTGGATTAAACCTGTAGAACAACGTGCTGTTGACGAGAGTGGTTGCTACCAGAGGAAGGTGAAAAAAACATTGGAAGAAGCAGGATGGAGTAATTTCTTCTGCCTGAAATCCTTCCACGTTCTAGGGAATGAAATGATCCTTAAGGTAGCACGAGCCATTCCTGAAGGTGACTATTCAGACAGGTAACAGAATCTTTGTTCTTGTGAATATTTGCAAGCACCCATCTGGAGAAATAAGTAGATGTGTTTTCACCAATTCAGTTGGTGACTAAACTGGAAACAAACATATGTGTCCGAGCAATCCCCACAACCACCTGATTTGCAGGGAAACTGTTGGGAAGTTTCACTATAGAAAGTCAGAACTGAGAAATTGCCGTAGCTATTCTGTGACCTAATAGGATGTGATATGATATCAGAGGAAGATGATGGGAAAACAGACTAATTTTTGTATCTCTTAGAAGGAGATAGATAAAAAGGGACATTAAGTGGCAAATGAATAAGTTGGCATATTGATACTATTCTGGAGATACTCTTTTTACCTGTATCCTGCCAGAGGCTAGCTACATCCAGGTGCTTCTCTTTCTATACAAAGATAAAAAAAAAAAATGCTCTGTATGTAAAGTGTGAGAAAATATTGGAGGGAAGGAGACTTGTTCTGCTCTGCTTGCAACTGCTCATGACTTAGAAATTACGGTGTTGGTGTAGGTTTAATTCTTTAAAATGATTTAAAAATATGGCTTAAAAGTGTCCTAATAAGAAAGCAGTAAAAAGCTAGCCCTTTCACCTGAATTTTATGGCAATAGAGCAGATTCCTCTTGTGCTACAGATACCTGTGCTTCATATACTTTAAACCTCATAAATGATGTACACCTAATGCTAACTTAAAGGTAAATCTTTCGGTGTTCTACGGATAACACTGTTTTATAGATAGTGTGTGTGTGGGAGGGGAAATCTCCTTAGTGCTCATTACTTACCACACACTAATGAGGATGGAGAGAATACTTACCTGGTTTTTGTTAATTAAATGAAAAAGAGTGGCAGTGGGAAAGTGTCCTCATCTGGAGTAGGTGCCAAAACATTATTGTGGGTGCTGATAAAAAGAAACTAAAGACTGCAAAATTGAATCCAATTCCATAGTGTATTTTTTTTTTAATGTAAAAAGATCTCTTTTGCTCAAGGGAAAATACATAAATATGTACAGCGTATGTACATCTGTGTAAAGGATTTCTAGTTGTAGACACATAATGAAGTATGAAAAATTGATTTTTGGCTGTCTTTTCTCAGTGGCTTGAATAGATATGTATGCTTCTGCTTGTACAGAATGAAATGCTTCAAAACAGCTGAATTTTTTTTTTTTTTCAACAGCTAAGGCATCAAATTTGGATACACTTTTTGCAGATAAAAATATCAAATTATTTCTACAGATAACATTAGGCTTTAATTTTTTATATCCTGCCACTTCCTTCAAATGCAAGAAATTATTCTGAGACAAGCACTGTTTCTGGCATATACGTTAATCTGGAATTATTGTGGTAGCTTCCACTTTTGCAGTCTTTCGGTTGGGCAGTCTTGCACTTCAGTGTAAAAAAAGATAAAAACTTTCTGTCGATTCCTTGTTTTTCAACAGAATATTATATTTATGTTGCTAATGCCCATTCGTTGCTGCCATTATGGCATAGGTCTGACACTACTGAAGAACTAACTTGAGAAACTGGTGGTGTGTTCAGTGCTTACTCAGCGACCTGTTATCTTGGTGGGTTTTTCCTAGGCTGGGTTAGCAGTGTAATCGCCTGCTGCAGCAGCATCTGATGCATTCTGACAGCTGTTCCAAGCATCTCCCTTGTGTATGTGAAACACCCGGTGCTTTTGCATACGCTCTTCTTAACTGGCTCTGAAGCTTTTGCAAAGTTTGCATGCCAGATACCCCTCCAGATCTACTTTAGAGAAAGATCTGGATCTTTTCAGGCCTTAAATCCTTTTATGAACTGGCAGTGTTTCATATAACCTCTAAATCCATGCTAAAAATGTTAGTTGCACTTTTGAATACGACTAGGCTTGTAAAATTGGATTTCAAGCATCATTGGACCAATAGGTGAGATGAGCAGAATCCTGCATCTGCTCTTGAGTAATAATAAAAAGAAATAAACTGAGGCAAAAGATTAAAAAGAAAAATCATGCTTACACTACTTGGGGTAGCTGGGATTCAACGTGTTATTCTGTATTACCTTTGATAATGAATGAAAATGTCAGTCTTCATACAATTTTTACATACAGAGATGACAAGGCATTAAAAAAGTGATCTGTGATCATAGATTCAGAACTACATAAATGACAAGGCAATGATGTTATGGGAAAAAATTGTTGATAAAATTAAGGCAATCTGTTCCCTTTGGATACATATCAGTTGTTATAAACTGGTAACTCTACATTTAATCAATATGCATTTCACTACTTATTTACTTTCTTGAGAGCTGCTGCTCTTACCATACTGTAATCATACTATACTTGTAGAAATAGTAATCTCCTATGATTAATATGTTTGTATTTATGCTGATTTACAATGACTGAGGATATAACACTGTCTGTGAATGGATGTTTTAATGATTATTTTCTTGTTCCAGTACTTTAGCCTTTGAACCCATTTTACAGCACACTGTTCCTCAAACGAAGAAAGTAATGGAAGCTTTCAGTCAATATTTAGGATGTATACTTGCAGAAACCACTGGGATTAGAAGATATTGATCTATACAACTGTATCAAACAATAGCAGTACTAACTTCTGCAAGACAGGTGACTGGAGCAAAGAACAGTGTTCCTTCTTTTACCATCATTGCTATGCCTTGCAGCATCATTTTCAATTGAGACAGTTTGGAATTGATGAAGTGGTCTGTGTTAGGCTTCAAATTTTTATTTGTGTGGAGGAGAAAAGTGGGAAGATTTCTTTTTCTGTTTGCTTTCCTTTATTCTCTTCCTTCAAAAGCCTGTGGGGGAATTAAGATATAAAACTTGATTCAAGTGGAAAAATGGATGAAGTCCTGCCTTCAGAAAAAGCAGCTATGGGTGTTTTTGGACATGGTTAGGTTCACTACTGCTTCATTTGGTTCAGGTTTTCAGCTTGGCACTAGTCCAAGGATCATTCTTAATAAGCTCATGTAAATACCTGTTTCTTAAAATACTCAGAAGATCCGGATTTCCATTACAGCTTCATTTGGAGTATTGGAAAAAATGAATGGTATAAAACCAAATGAATTGGTGGGTTTGGTACGTTTCTGGCTAAACTGAACTGAAATTCTCCCTAGTTAAACCTGTATAATGAATGTTTGTTGATACAACCTAGGATCATTCTATGATTCTATGTGTATAGGGAGTGGAGGTTAGTTTTGGAGGTTCAGTTGTCTTCCAGATGTTGAAACAGGAATAATGGACGAAAATAACTCTTTCAGTAATATATGAAAAGATATATATGTCTCCATAGTGAACATCGAGGTGCAATCTTTTAAAGATTAATCTTTAAAAAAACCCCAAACAACAAAACCAAAACAAAAAACCCACCACCAACTCACAAACACTTTAAAAATGAAGTGATTACTTAAATGGATATTACAGCGTTAGAGATGTGTTCTGCCTCACCCTTAATTTTTGTCTGCTTAACAATTGCTTAGACATTTAAAAGTTCAGGCTGTGTTCGCAAGACCACTGTGTTCACAACTATAGACCTCTTCCCATGTGACCATGGGATACTTCAGTGAAATCGATTTCAGAGTAAATAAACTTTCAGCCTTAAGTGAATCCATTTATAGACCCTCACACCACACCAGTCCTTTGCCCGCTCCTGGTTTGAAGTACTATTTTTGTGCTACTGAGTAAAGGACTTCCTTTTATACACAGAAACCACTTTGAGCAGCTGAAGTGCCTGTATTATAGTGTGTGTAAGGCTGAGTTTGATACCTGGTTTCAAACTACTGCGGGTTAAGGTCATAGAAGTTTGTCTTGTTCAGCAGACATGTAGCCCTGGGAATATTAACTGGCTTGGAAAGATTCCACCAGAGTAAAACTTGTAACAGACTGTAGCTTTAAATCAATTATTTGATCACCCTCAGTAATTACTAACAAAAACACCCATGTGACACCTTTGGAGTCATTGTACCATCCGCTGAGTTCACTGAATCACTGTGATTCTTAGAATAATATAAAGCTCCAAGGGCGTCCTCCTAGCATGTATGGAAAGAGAACAAGAAAGAGTAACAAACTGGCACTCAGTTTAGCAAAGACAGAACCAAGACAACACTCCAAGGTTTTTTGGATAGAGAATTCTTCTCTTATTTAGAGGCAAGATGGTTACAGATTATTTTTCAATTCGGCCTTTGATAATTAGCTCTGATTTCACTAAAATAGAAAATCTCATTGGGTTACGGCTTCTTGTGCGAAAGATGGTTGGCTTGTTAATTCTTGTTGTTTTCAATTATCCCCCACTAGGAGAACATAAGTGTGAGGTTTTACTTAAATTTGCTTCATGATTTAGATCCTTGAAATACTGACATACAGTGAATCCTAGTTTTTATTTCTTTCTTTAAAGCCTTTTTTTGCTCATGTGCACCTGATTTACAACTCACTTTAAAGTCTATGTAACCACAGTAAAGGTGGAATACATAATATACAGGTCTGTCTCCTTTTTTCTTCTTGTTTTACAACGTGCTAGTATATTTCCTCTGCTGTTCTTGGTTCAGGACCTATGGAAAAAGTTCATGCATCCTGTTTACTTGATTGGGTTGCCCGGAGAGGTGGTAGAGGCCCCATCCCTGGCAACATTCAAGGTCAGGTTGGATGGGGCTCTGAGCAACCTGATCTGGTTAAAGCTGTCCCTGCTCACTGCAGGGGGTTGGGCTAGATGATCTCTAAAGGTCCCTTCCCACCCAAAGCATTCTATGATTCTATTCTGTGATTCTGGGGCTATGGGGAGAAAGGGCAGACTCTTGATACAGATCAGAGTGATTGTCACTTGTGGTATGGGAGTAATCTTTCAGGCTTTGCCCACTTCCTCTTTTACTTTTGACATGTTTAGTATCCTGAAGGATACTGTTCTTCAGCAGTTTTATAACTTTCTATTTGAATAAAAAGTAGAGGAATTAACTGTGTGTTCTCACTGTCCCAACTTTATGGCTTCTTGCTGCCAAACTCACAAGGGTGCTCAGGTATACTAAGCACTCTGACTTCCTTTTATCTTTCTCTGAGAGCCATCTCATTCTGTGAAATAAAAGGCATTCTGCTTTCAAGTTTATGGGGTTTCTTTTTATTTTCTGAATGATATTTATGACTATCTGAAATGTTTGCCTTTAATGGGTGTTGAATGGGTTTTATAGTAGTTGTGAGACACCTATGAAATCTACGGTGTCCCAGATACATCTTTAACAACTCTAGTTTGTTTGTCACTTGAATATTTTAAGCCTTTGGTGCTTTAAAATTTGTTTTCCTTTTGTTTTTCTTAATGTTTGCTACTGAGAGTTGTTCATAGGATATTGCTAGTCCTCTGCATAACATGAATAGTGAAAACAATGATTGAGAAAATGTTCCAGTGCTCATCAAATTAGTACCGATCAACTTAATAATGTGCCTTCTAATGTGCAAAAGTGAAGAATGCAGGCATGGCTGTACTTCAATTTATCTTAGAATTCAATAGGCAACTCAAAAGAATAAAGTGTGTATCTGTAAGTAATTGGACATTGAATGTCAACAGGAAGAGTTGTATATCATAGCTGAAGGATGGCTCTGTTAAGAACGGAGTCTGGATATTTTAATGTTTAAATTGTGGCTGGATCTGTGCCACAGAGAAAAGAAGAAAACAATACTCCCCATTTAAGAGCCACTATCTGAGGTCAGTGACTACACTGCAATGTAAGAATCGATGTAGTCCCTTCCAATGTTACAAGAAAGAAATGAAGTACTGTGTTTCAGAGTGGAACTGGCTCAGATCATCAGCTGGCATCTGCAACTTTATTCTAGCTATGGATCTGGCCACTAACCAAATGGAGACATCTTTTAATTGTGAGCATTGTATCTTTGCCAGTTCAATTAGCACTTTCAACATTTTGATCCAAATCGGTATTTAAGACTTGATTCTTAGGCTGAGCTGTGTAAGAACAGCCAGTGTTTAACGTCAAACATGAAAAATAATAATGTTAGATGACCTCTTGTTTCCAAAGCTAAACTAGCCCCTTTGAGACAACTGCAGCATATAAAACGGAGCTCCCTCCAGGCTCCTCATGCAGGAATATGTTCTAGCCTGTGTGCAGTTTTCCACCCTTCCAGTCTGTATCCACTTTGTGTGATATCGATCAGTCTAGTGCCTACCTGCCTTTTCTTACTCACCTGCACAGCTACTTCCAAAAGGTTCCATATTTCTTCTGCAGCAGGCAGAAGACATGGAGATGGAGAAGAGAAAATAAGGTGTTTATGTGGGATATAATGATATCTAATACATCTCTTTCTAATCGCTCATTATCTTTCAGTAGTAGAGAAAATTTACGCTGAGAATAGGCTGTTAGTTTAAGTAAACTGTAGTAGCTGAGTCTACTTTTGTGAGTGATGCTTTTTTTCCTTTACCTGCTTAAGTATGTGCAAAATCTGGAAACGTGATTAGGCTGTTGGTATTATTCCCTGATGCTAAAATAGTGGTGAAGATGGCGGAGCGCACTAGGAGCACGTATGTATCTTGACAACGTTAAGGTGATTTGGGTAGAAATCCATTTCTATCTATTCCAGCAAATGGTATGAAGACTCTGAAATAAAGAGTAATTTACTTTATAATCATAGAATCGTTTAGGTTGGAAAAGACCTTTAAGATCATCCAGTCCAACCATTAACCTACACTACCAAGTCCACACTAAACCAATCAAGGGTAGACTAGACTAAACCACGTCCCAAAGTGCCACATCTGCCCATTTTTTGAACACTTCCAGGGATCGTGACTCCACCACCTCTCTGGGCAGCCTGTTCCAATGCTTGACTACCCTTTCCATGAAGAAATTTTTCCTAATATCCAATCTAAACCTCCCCTGGCACAGCTTGAGTCCATTTCCTCTCGTCCTATTGCTAACTACTTGGGAGAAGAGACCAACACCCACCTCACTACACCCTCCTTTCATGACCGCTCATGACCGGCTGACAACTGGTCTTAACTCCATTTACCACAACTCTCTGGGCTCGGCCACCCAACCAGTTTTTTACCCAGCGAAGGCTACGGCCGTCCAAGCCATGAGCTGCCAGCTTCCTTAGGAGAATGCTGTGGGAGACGGTGTCAAAAGCTCTGCTAAAGTCCAGGTAAATGACATCCACAGCCTTTCCATCATCTACCAGGCGGGTCACCAGGTCATAAAAGGAGATAATCTGTTATTGCTGTTGCTGTTTTTAATATATGGAGCACTAAAACATAGTCTTCAGTGTTTTCTGAACTAACTTTACATGTTGTATGGAATGCCTAGTGTTTGCTGCTACTGAAGCAAGCAACTAACCTAGCAGGGCTGTAGGGCTCTGTATTGAACATGGTCTGAAGCTAGAAGTGAAGCTCTGTTTTAGCCCCATACTCTGGTGACCGGTAAGATCTCTCTTAAGACTCGTATCTTTTAGGCTTGCTATCTTTTTCCCTTTGTATTCACTTAGTTCCTGCTTCAAGGAGCTAATAGCATGTGTTTCTTTGAGTGAATTGTGCGTGCATAAGCTTATAGGTGTTGTTATCCATTGGCTTGCGCCACCTTTTTATTTTTTAGTTTTTAGTCTGATGTACTTTTAATTGTTACCGTGACTGCCCTTTGAGCATCAGGAAAGAGAGCATACTCTTCTAACTAAAAACATGGCTTTGTGTTGCCATGTGAAAATAACAATTCTCAGGTTTCCCCTAGCAGTGTCAGAGTGTATACAGCTATATTGGTGTAGTGGAATGCAGATATAAAATGCAGTGCTTGAGGGGAAATGCAAGGTAGGATGGAGGTAGTTGAGACATAGTATATAATAAAAACGCTACAGTGCAACAGTAGTGCAGTACTACCTTTAAGCTACCTTGCAGTCCTTGTCCAGCTCTGGACTGGATTCAGTGTGCATGCCTTTGCCTTTGAACCTAGCTTTGGCTAGGAGGAAAGGTTTTTTTAATGGGTTAATGGGTTGGTTTTTTTTTTTTTTTTGTGTGTACCCTCCCTCCCCCCCCATGTACTAGGCAGTATTGTACACTTCAAGTCCATGGGTCCTGGAAATGTACGGGGAAAGAACTGCATCATTAAATTATCTTACATTCTGGCAACTGAATTGAAAATATTTCTGGTTTAGCTTTCTTTATAGGATGAAAGGAATAGGGATAGAAAATCAGTTCAGCTTCAGGAAAGAGGAGGAGAGAAGGCAGGTAATGGAGTGAGAAAGACTGAGATTGAAATCCTGTTTATTTCTCTAGCAGTGCTATGATACCCCGTGATGTCATATGTATTGAATACTAGCGTCAGGAAAGATTCACATGGTTTCACTAGATGACTAACACATGCTGGACACACTGCAGTAAGAGAGAAACAAATGTTTTTCTCTGAAGGCAAGACTGTAACTTTGGATTTCAATTCCTGCATGAGCTGAAGCATGAATTGTTGAAGAACTTGGTAAACGAAGCACAACTGAAACAATGGGGATGCAGAGGAATGTGTCTTGTTTGTTGCTCTCCCATGGTTTAAGCTTGATGGTTTATGCAGCTCTGAAGAGAAGTAGCACGTCTAGGACCTGTGCATTTGGAGATTCTCACAGTGGGCGTGAAAGACCTGCACAGATGCTGCCTGGAGAAGGAAGCGGTGCTGCAAATGTAACTTGTAGAAATACAGCTGTTGTCACGCAGTGGAATTATTTCCAACAGGTAACAGAGACAAAATGCAGTAGCACTCCTGGAAGAACTGATAAGTAGTGAAGGATGAAGAGGAACATTGCTTGACTGAAAAACAAGAGTTCTGGAAACAAGTGACTTTGTAAAAGACTGAGTTATAGTATTGGAGTTTTCTTTGAGACTGACTGTAAAATTCATAGGAATAGTTGTAGAAATAAGAGGAAGAACTGAAACATGAAGTCATATGCATGTGTTTCTCTAATTCAAATAGTGAAGGAATATAAATGCCTTGAGTTTTCCAGTAAAATGGCAGAAGAGCCAGTTTACTACTTTCTTATACTTTACCTTACTAGTGTTGAAATATTAGGTCAGAAATGTACTTGCCTTAGCTACAGAGCATTGTCTAGATGGATTTCAATACAGGATCAGAGTCGTGCAAATACAACTGATCCAAGGGAACTGGGTCTTGTACCCACACATTTGTTTTGTTGTGCTCCAACTTGTCAGATGGTCTTAAGTTTGTCTGTCTGCACTAGAATCCCTGATATCCTTACGGCATTTTATGTCATGCTGCTATTTTTCCCTCCAAAGGAACTTATGGAAAGAGGATGAGGGAGAAAGGTTTTGGATGAGCAGAATATGTGATGGAAATGATGGACTCTATCATAAAAATGCTGAGAGGGACATGCTGATGAAAAAGAATCCTTGTTTTCTTCTTGGACTGCTCCACTGGATTTAGGAAATGACCTTTCTAAATGTTTTTTTTTTTGGTAAATGCTGACATAATAATCTGAGCAGTTTCGTTAGAGTTGTGGTTTGAAGGATAATGAGCAAAACTTCTAGAGGGCAAGGCATCAAAAAGTTACGCTATTTAGGAGCAGAAAAAAAAGAAAATTATGCCCTTGTCTTGAGAGAAAAACATTAGGGAGATATGATCTGCAGAAATTAACTGAGGAGCAGAGAGATGCTGCATTTTAAATGGATCTTGAATCAAACCTACACAAAATATCATTTTGGGTATTTGTTACTCGATGACATTTTCAACAGCTGGCAGTACTGTGCAAGTAACGCCTGCCTGGGTGAAACTAGGAAGAAGTTACTTGCTTTGTTAAAGGCGGTCGGTGTGCATTTGCCTGCCTATTATGTTCCTCAGCATCATGCTAAAGTCAAAACGCAGTCCAGCTGCAGTCCCCCTCTACCCTTGCACCCCTCGCCCCCCAAAAATCCAACTCAGTCAGAATCCCACTGTGACAAAACGGTAAAGAAGCTGTTATACTTCAGTTACTTTGTCATGAAAGCCTGTGCTATAGTTGAAGGACATAGTTTTACCATGGGTGCAGTCCATTTCAGAAAGCCTTTGCACCAGTTAAGTCAGCGTTTTTTGGAGAGTTTTGTAGGGGAAATGGTATGGCTGATATGGTGCCTTTCAGGTACTGATGTGTCTTTGTAGGAATATTTCCAAGAAAACCTGTTTCTCCATCTCTACAATGCCCTAACTATGCTCAGCTGAAATAATGGAAAGTGTTGCTGTTGATGCTGATGGAAGTACAATCAGATACCTGGTGCTTTTCATGGGCTTTCCTCCTGAAGGGCTGAGCACATTGAAGTTAATACTTCTGTCATATACAGTAAAAAATTGTAGACAGTGAAACCAAACTGTGGTCTCCAATAATTTTTAAATACTGATTAGTTAAAACTTATTCGGGGGGGGCGGGGGGAGTGGGGGGATGGGGTAGGGTGGAATTCATATTAGTAATGTAGAAATTTTAACAGTATTAAGAATCTTTTATTTTGTGAGTATAAAATGTAATATGAATACAGTCATTAGCTATTCCTTAAAAACAGCATTCCTCAAGGAGTGTTTCCTTTGAGTTACAAAGAACTATTGTAGGAGAGCACTGAAATATGTTTTGAATTGCCCTTGTTCTTGCTGACGAACATTAGTAGACTTTAGATTTAAATTATGTGGCTCTTTGAAATATATAGTGCTTACCTCATTTTTGTCTCTTTATGTCATTTTATATATATACACAAGATAGCGTAGTATTTGTACCTTTGGATCATAATTTATGTTACAGGGTTATGATGTCTAACTCTGAGTAACCAGAGGTTTTTTTAAGTGAAAAATCAATAGCTAGCTTTTCCAAGTAGGCGATAATGGAATAGCTGCTAATTTACATAAAAAAAAGAAATGGTGTTTTTCTTTCAGCTCTAAGGATTTTTTTCTCTTGAGGTATTTCTTTTTGGAGATTCAATAGGAAGCTAAGGCACAATGACATACAGTGACTGGCAGCCTGGTGTAAAACCCAGAAAGGACGGGTGCCCCCCTCTTCTAATCAGTGACAAATGTTTGATTGTTCACTAGTTCATTCCTGCAGCCTCCAGTTTAGATCGGTGGATTGAAATGGTCTAATACGTGCCTTTATAAAACACTAATGCACAGTATGTTTTAGTGAAACATAGTTTCTGATGAAATTTAGTGGTAGTAGGTTACAGTTGAATTCTTTAATGAAAAAACATGGTAAATATTTCTTACAAAGGAAGCAATTTTGTGTCAATTAACATGCGGTGTCATCATGTAAATTTTCTGCAACTCATCAGTTGGCACTTAGAGACCTTTTAGATTAAGCATATAATTTTCAGGACCAAATATTGTGTTAGAAAGAATCCTGTTGTGAATGAAAATTATGTAATTACTTTTACTTAGCTGGTGTATTTGTAGAGTTTGGTAATGTAGCTGCTTCTTACATTATTTCAAAATTATCCCTGGAGTTTTGTAGTTCAAAATCATATTTCCTTTAAGCTGTTATGAGCCTATTATTAAAAAAAAAAAACCACAAACCACCTTCTTGTCAAGCTACTGTACTCAATTGCTAACAATTCAATATTTCATTAAACAAGAGATGGTCTCAAATAATTATGTGATGGAAAATTGGAAGTATAAAATAAATGTGGTTAGGAAAGCCTAGGAAAAGGTGGGACCTGATCCTGGACTGAACATGGCTTTGTTCCTCTTAGTTTGTTAAATATGATCTATTTGTACTTTTAAAGTGAGGTGTTACAGTTGTACATCTTTTAATTTTCTGTTTATAGGCCCTATGGTGAAACATTTATGTTGTTACTACAGAAACAGAAGATCATGAAGTATTAAACCATCATATTGGTACAATTTTTAAGACTTCATCACTTGTTTCTTTTCTGTTGCATGATTACTTGACTTGGTAATAGTGGGCACACTATTTCCTGGGAAGAAAAAAAACCAAAACAAAACCAAAAAACCAAACAAACTGAAAGCTTTGGAAGAGCAGTAACAAGTAATGTTTTGAATCTGGCAAAGTAATAGTTTTTAGAGAGACTCTTGAGCCTCTGATATAAGCCCCCATATGTGTATAAGTAAAACCAACAAAACTAATGAAACTACACTATTACAGTAATACTTTGGTTATATATTTTGTGGACTGAATTTTGGTCTTGCTTGAAATCAGAAAGAAACCATGTCATTTACTTGACTGAAATCAGAACTTGTTCCTATTATCAAGAACTGTGTATAAACATCTATTGGATGAATCCTTCCTGACAACACTTGAGAGTAAAAGCAAAATTAGAAGCTTGTTTCTTGTTTTACTGAAGAGAAAACAAGGTTTCAGCTTCTGTGATTGAGTTACATTTCAGACAGTGAAATTAGACTTCTCCATCAACTTCTCTGTTCTGAGTTAACATCTGGATGTTCTAGGAAGTTGGTGTTTTATACATACGTAATCTCTAAGGGAAAGTTCAAATAAATATGTGCAAGTTCAAATAAATATGTGCAAGTTCAAATAAAATGTGCTTTCAAAAACAGCAAAGTATGGTTATGTTTCATATTAACAGAAAAGCAAGCATATAGGTATGAAGTAGAAGCACCACTATGCAAATTGATGTTTAACTGCATTCTGATGCAAGTCATGAGGAATGTTGAAATGTACACTTTATCACATGTAAGAGTCCTAGCACAGTTAGGATAATCCCAGTTATGGTAACAGAGTTCAAACTGAAGAATATTTGCAACAACTCCTAGTGAAAATGAAAAATAAAAAAATTTCTTTATTCAATATTGGTAGTTCAAGCAGCCCGGGGACCCTTGAGTGCAAACATTAGAAAGGTGCCATCAGCCTTGGTAACTCTTGATGTGAGGTCCGAGTGTTACCTACAAAGTGTGAACATGTCTGATTGAGACAGAGTATCATCCAACTGACTCAAAAAGTGAGATATGGCAGGTCTTACTTGTAATTCAAGTTGCTTGAATTACTTGTACCTTAAACAAGAGTAGACTTACCTCAAAGATTGGTAGTGACCCTCAGTGTCCCCTCTTGCATCTAGCTCATAAGGTGTTTTCTGAAGATGATGGCATCAAGAGGAATTTGGCTATTTGGATTCTTGCTGGTTTTTTTGGCTACTACTTTTATGCAGTTTCTGAGCAGGCAGAGATCAGATCTGCTGAAATAAATACTTATTTTTACTCATTGAGAAAATCATGATGTTCCTGAACTGGAGAAAGTTATCCTAACTCCTTTGTCTGTTCTGTCTGTAGTATGTAGCAACCTGAGATTGTTTCCAGGCTTATCTGAGCAATCCTCTGCTAAAAATCCCAACGAAATGTAATTTTTCCTTTTTAAGAGATTCTGTCTATGACTGTGGGCAAATTAGCTGCTCTGTTACTCAGTTTTCTGACAATAAAATGATCGTAGGAAGTATCTCTCCTTCTCTGTATCTTTTAAATGATAAAATCTGTCTAGCAAACTCTTTGGAAACTGGTATTTATTCTGGTTCCATAGGGGGAAGATCAAAAACTCTCATATCACCTGTAGTTCTGTGTGCTGTAGAATGATGTGAAATATGTTTGTAAAGTGTGATTTAGAATGCTTACAGCTTAAAAAACGTAATTCTTTTTTACTTTGATTTGATGCTATGAAGCTAACCAAATGGTTGATGGTCCCATAGTGTAGCCTTTATGACTTAATACATATCTCCTTCTGATGGAAGTACAAAATCCACTTTAGTCTTTTATACATGTAATCTCTACCTTGTTGTAGTTTGGTTACAAATCTTTTACAAAGTTATTTCTTTAAAAAAATAACAGTAAATATACTTCATAAATCAGTGTTAGATGAGAGACCTTACTGCTTGAAAGAAAAAAAAATAAACAATTGACAACATACTAACAAAGTCTGCAGATTTAATTGTCTATCTTATGCATATAGCCTGTAAAATTTTTCATTAACAATATAGAATTTGACCTGTGAAATTGCTACAGAGATCAACTAGAGGAAAAAAAATAGCAAATCAGTCAAACTAGTACTTGTGCTGTGCATTTAACCTGCACAGAATTCATGCAGTAATGAGGGTGGGCTAAGCCTTTTAAGTGAGTTCACCATGGAAAAGTCTGCCTTTTAAACTCAGGAATCCAACAATTTTTAAATTGCCCACTCTCCTGGTTAATTTTAATGCAGACACATCCCAGCAAAATAGCCAGCAGTCAGAAAGGATATATTTTCAAGTTCAATTACTATTAATATTGCATACGCAACAGTGCACATTAAATGGCTTCTCCTACAACAAGTAAATGGAAAAACTGAGTGACAAAAGCAGAATTATGCACTGTGAATTTTCAGGCTGCTATCATACAGAAGAGTAGCTCAGACCTGCTTTCTCAGGTTTTCAACATTAATTAGGAGCCCTTTGGTTTTGGACTTGGCGTATGGTTAATGATCTTTGATGTTAGCAAATTAGCTTTGGATTTACTATGTGCAGTGCAAGTAATTGGAAAATTTTTTCTAATGAGTGGAATAATTCCTTTTCTTATGAACTTAAAATCATGACATGGGTGTCCATCCAATGGAAACAAAGGAATGACTAAATATGAGTCATTTGTTCCCTCTCTGTTACTTTCTCATGTCACATCAAAGCTATTTTCATCTCTCTTTCCAGATGTGTCAGAGCTGTAGTTAAATTTGGCTTGAAAAAAACATTAAGGAAAATGTATTTTCTTGAGTAATGTGCCATTAGATTGATGAGTTATATTTGTTCAGTAGAAATATATATTTACTATTTAAAGGACTTGTATGAATCAGACTTTTTTGCTGCTTTCCATTTCAGTGTGGACTTAAATGATCTTGTACAATATCATATGTGTTACAGACAAACCTATTCGGTCACAAAGATACCCAGCTGATAACTGGGCAGGGGTTTGGCTATAAAATTGAAGTCAAATTGAGGTAGGACTTCAAGTTAAGAATTCATGGCAAGGAACAGTATTTGATTGTTGTTTCTTTTTTGATAGAATACACAGTATAGCAGAATACTCTATGTTGTTATTTTTACTTGGTATCTTAAAAGTGTGTGCCTAAATCTATTGTATCCACCTATATTATTGATTAAAAAGAAATCGATTTGTTTTCTCCTTTTCAGAAACTGCATTCTCATTTTAGAAAAAAAATTGTTTCGACCAACTGAAATTAATAGTTATCTTTTCCCAAATAGCGTAGGTGGCTTTTCTGTGCTGGTCAGAACATTGAAGTATGTCTAGCACAAATAGTCTAATGTGGCTGTCTAGTGAATTAGGTAATACAAAACAATTAAAGCTAGTATAGATTGTTTCTATATCTTTAAAATGGGCATGGTTCTTTTTAAAAATAATCTGTTGGATACAAGTATACCAGATGACTGTTCTAAAAGGGTTACTCTTTAATGATTGTCAGGAACACTAGCAAGTAAAACAAATAATAAACCCAATTTCATTGCCTTTCATACTTCTATGAAACCCTATTATTGTAGCTTTAGAAAACAGGTAGAGAGTTATAGTAACATCCCATACCAGTGACGGTTTGCTTGGTTTTATCTACTGAAAAACACTAACCTCAAGGAAGACTAATTTTAGTGAGTGATAAATAACCGTAAAAATAAACTTTCTGTTTGGGACCTAACCACAGTTTGCCGTGTCTGCTCTTTAGGAATTTAGTCACATGTAACAGCTTTACTGGCTCATACAGTTAAAGGAGAAAGGATTGTATTCTCTTTTCTTTCAGCGTGTTATTCTCTGTGGCCTCTTCCACTGACAGTTGAAGCATTTGAAAGAACTTATTCTGAACTGTAATTGCGAAGTCACGCATACTGTGATCAAAGGTGTTCAAATCATGTCACTGAGACCGATTTGGCCTCTCACATTTCTGTACAAGATTCGTAATAGGCTTTGGGGAGCAGTGGGAGGAAGATCTAACTTGATTTCAGCTCCCAATAGGAGAACTTGACTGGCACCTGAAATGTATCAAATAAAAATACTCCTCCTTCACATCAGCAAGAAATTGTAAATACGGATATTTGCAACATGATTTTTACTCCATATGGTTTCATTTATGGATGGACACAGCCCCTAAAACACGCACATCATTCTGCGAATTGTTAATTTAATTTTCCTTGGTCACAGTCATTGATGATCTCCTCCTTATTGTTTTGTTTTTTGTTTTTTTTTTTTTTTTTAACTAGTACTATTGCTTACGTAAAACAAAATTCACAGAGGAAGTAAATATAAAATGTGCTCTCCATGAGCATTTGCAGCAGAGAATAAGAGTAAGAATTATTCTAATGTGGTCAGAAGGAAAGAAGCCCTAACATTGAATGATTTTCTCTTGTCTGAACTGTAAATGCACTTGTGCATTTACTGCATGGAAAAAGGTGGAGAGATGGTGGTGTGTTAAATAAATGGGTCTTACTGTCTCTGAGAAATACATGGACATAGTGGAAACAAGCTTTCAGCTCTCCCTGAGGGTCCTCTCATGTGCCTGCAACGGTGAAGGAGAAGGTAAAAGTGGGAGATGGCTGGAGTGTACAGGACTGTGGAGGCTCTGGACAGCACTGTAGGTTGTTACTGTGGAAGCGTGTATTACTTGGGGATCCCAAGCGATCTGAACTAGGCTGGAGACTCCACTAGTGCGTGGAAGAGAACTAACAAGGGAGGGTAGGACTCTTTCAAATCATTTATGTGGGTCAACCACATTTCTGTAACAGGGTTCAAATTTTATATTGCGGACTTTAGCGTATATACAAGCGTGAAACAAAGCAAATGAACTTTTATGGATAACAGGAATGATTAAATTGCTTTTTTTCCACATAAGAACAGAATAATAGTTAAAAAATACTATATGTATAGATGTAAGTCCATTTCCTGTATTCCAAACTATGACAGATATTCTCATGATGTGAGTATTGACAGGATTCTGTAATAGCTCAGAGAGGTACTGCTGCTTGTGTGCTGCTGATCTCTGATCATGGTCTTCTGTTGCTGCTACTTTTCACATCAGATAAAGGTTTGTTCAGACCCTTGTTATTTCACTGCATATTTCTTTTCTTTGTCCTAAAAACCTGACTTTTCCTCTTCTGCCAGTTGTCTGCTTCACTTGCGATGCCTCTGTTAAGTTATTCACTAGTTAAGCATAATAAGGAAAATCTACTTTTACAATCCTAGTCAGCTCCGTTGAAGGGCTCATAACGCCTGTAGGACAGAAGTCCAGGCAGGAGCAGAGTTATATGTAGACAAGCACATAGAAACCACAGAAGGGCAACTGACAGATTGAATGGTTTTGATAAAGACAATTCATAGAATCATTAATCAAAATGATTAATCATAAAACATCAATTAAATGTTTTATTTCTTTTCCTGGGCTTGGCCTCGAATAGTCAATTCGGAATCTTACCTAGAGTAAGAGGCTTCCTTCTGTAGAAACTGTGGCATGAATTAGCATCCTTCAGGGTTTTTAATGTCAAAGATGTCTTGTAAACCATAATTCCAGAATCATAAAGTTACAAGCTATCTATACAGTCTTAGGTGACTTATAACTTGATATGCTGTAGTGGAGATGAAATTAATTAGAACTTTTTTCTAATACTATTTCAGCGTAGACTTTGAATTTTGTTTCACTCTTGTTCTATTCATGATATTGTATAGAAATGTTATGTGATGTGCACATGTAGTTCCTCCACACTGCTAAAAGTAAATAGAACTAATAAAAGGTATAAAATAGCAAAGTGCAAAAATACATTCCTTATGCTTCATAAGACTCCTTGCATTAAGGATGCTTTAGGAATAGTTTCAATATTATCTGAGAATCAGAAAATTATGAAAAGAGTGCGCATTTTTTAAAGATATTTAAGATTTTAAGATCTAGATTTTATTAAGTTCTATCTAGAAAAGCTTTATGTAGATCCATTCGCACATAAACATGCATTGGAATTTGTACTATAGCTTTACCGTAAACATCTGCCTCGTTCAGTAGTTGGGGCACCTTCCTTAAGCCCTGTTCTGTACTGCCTCTCACCTCCTAGTATTATGTACTGTGAGTACCGGTAGGACACATAAATCGTATATGAGGGTTGCAAATGAACATGACTAAATGCTCCACTTTATTTAATGTTGATTTCCTACTAAAACTGTTAACCACCCAAGAACCAGGGAGAAAAAAAATCTTCAGAAAATTAATATGTATTTATCATTGTGCCATTTAATTCAGAACATAATGATTTTGGCTTATGTGTACAAGGATAAACTAATCCTCAGGTTTAAAGTTGCATCGTTGCCATACTATATTTGGTATTGACTAAGCAGTTACATTGCCTGCCTCTTCAGCATCAAGCAGAAGCAACTTGCTAGACTTAAATGTGTGTGTATCAGGCAATTTTTGTTTAATAAATTTCGATTGTTAAGCAATTATCAAGATTATAGTGTTTGAAGGATACCATGAGAGTATGCCTTACTTTGAAATTTGATTTAAACAGGTAGACCCTTATTTATGAAAACAAATTACTCGGGAAGTTGTGGTTTGTTTGGGTTTTTTTTCCCTCTCCCCCATACTGTTTTCATAGTGGACTCCCATCTTGCAAGCCTCTGTGTCAGAGGCAATATAACAACAGATGATTTTTGTCATTTCTAGGAACATGTTTTGCTAAACGTATTTATATCTAGAGGAGAAAGGATTAAAGATATGCAAATTCTTGAAGAGAAATTATAGAGAGTACATAAAAGTTGAAGAGAGAAAATATGAAGACTACATAAAGATTTGAAGTTCTATTTGTTGCTGTTGGATGCTTGGTTATTTTGGTCAGTACCTCGCTTGTCTCGAATCAAAATGTTGCTCTTTCTGCTCCACAGTGGGTTTGGCCACTGCTTTTAATAATCACTTCTGAGGGGGGCTTATTAATTTTTCCTCTGCTTTGGAATAAAAATTTATCTCTAATTTTGTCTTTGAAAGTGTCCATATTGAAACATTTGTGTTGAGAATTTAAAAAAAAAAAATGTTTGAACTATTTGAACAGTTGATAACTGTATTGATTAGCTCCCCTTGTAAGGTTTTGTTAATGCTCTTATCTGTAATGGGAGTAGAGAGATTGACCTGAAAGCAAGGGTAGATGCGCAGAAGTTTTGTATGCATTAGAAAGCATTTCTATTAATCATATATTAATAAGAGTATTAACTTTCAATGGGTACTTGGTATTCTTTGTGGGTTTTTTTTGTAAGTAGGTAATGCAGATTATGGTTGCCATGGTATAGAAGTGTATCAGTGCTGCTCTCCTTCATTGCAAAACTGGGTCAGCTCTAACCCTTTTCCCATCAAAGTTGACTCTTGCAAATAACGTGCATCATATTCTTCTTTTCCTATGTTTCTTAAATAATCAACCAGTTTTGGAGGAGAGAGGGCAAGAAAAAGGGCTCTATTATCATATTAACTGTTTCCAGATATATGCTATGAAGGTAATAAAAGTTTAAATGGGGATTCTGACTTGGCACGAGAGGGTCATGATGTAGATAAACAGCTTTTTCCAAGACGCTTTCCTCTTTTCTACTTAGTGCTTAGTCATTTGGTTGAATAAGTCTTGCTTCTTTTCACAGAAGTGTTTCCTAGTTCCTATTAAGATACTTTTTTCTAGACAAAAGAAGTGCATTTTTGCTGGGTTAATGAACTTTCTTGGGATGAAAATGCATTCACTTCAGAATAAAAAAAACCCACCGCCACCACCCAAAACTTGGCAGAAGCTTATTAAGCTTATTCTCTGGTGGGTGGGTAGGGGTCTTTTTGTCAGGTTTGCCAGTGAGTGGTTGGTTGGTTGGTTGTTTTTTTCCTTTGGACAGGGTTGTGTTGTTTCTGGCTTTTTTGGGTTTGTTTGGAGGGAGCTGTTTTGCTGTGTGGAGGGAGGGCTTGCTGTCTGGAGGGTTTTTGTTAAGGAATTCTTACACAATGAATGGCTAACAAAGATAATGATCCTTGAAAGCTGATTTTTTTTTTTTTTTTTTTTCCCCCCCTCCCCTCCTTTTCTTCAAAGGTATTAATAAAAGTGGTTTCTGGAAGCAATATAGTTCTCGGAAAGTATGTTCGGGGCTGAGTGTATTTAGGGCCCTCACTGAAAGCTTAAGCAACTTGATTCTTTTAATTTGGTGAAATTATGCTAGAAAATTGAATTGAAAAAGTTCAGGTACTTGTGCTGGTTTGGTACACTGGAATTACTGGAAGTGTTCAGCAGTACATCTGCTGTCATTCTCTGGTGGTACCTGCTGTTTCTTTGGCTTTCCATGTGCCATTTCATCTTGTTTATGTCTTCCACATTAGCTTTAATTTTACTGTAAGAATACTCTATTAATGTAAAATGTGCTTAGGCTTTCAAATTCATATATGAGAAATAATAGAAGGCCAGCCAGCAAGTTTTGTTTTCACCTGTTTCATTCTGTATGCTCTTCTTCTGTACTTCCTTTCAGAAAACCACCCTGGATAAAATTAACTGCAAAAAGGACTGTAGGCATTTTAATCTTTTGAGAGGATAATACAGTACGGAAAAATATCAAATAGTACACAAAACAAGAATTCAAACTGCGGGATTTATTACCAATTCTGCATTGTGGTTTGTTTTTTTTTTTCTATGATCTTTTGGGTTGTTTTTTTTTTTTTATTTCTGCTCTTTTTTTCAATCCTTTAGACTCTGTTTCTGAAAAATGCTTGAGGGTCCAACAGTGTTAATAAACAAGCCAAAGTGCTTCACAGGGGAGAGGACATTTGTGTTACAGAGGTAAAATGTGAGCTTAGCAGGCCAGTTGAAAATTGACCTGTAAACGTACCTGAAAGATAGTAGGCTAATTGCAGAACTAGAATCAAGTTGCTCTTTGGTTCGGGTTTAATCTGAAATCTCTATATTCTACTCCAGTTTTCTGAAGTAGTTTCTGGTCCAGAATCCATTGCCAGTACTTTCAGAATACATTTGGATTGAAGTAATAGTGAGAATGTAGTGCACTTGAGCAGGATGGTCAGTCATTCTCTTTATAAATAATGAAGTAAGAAAGCACAATTACCGACCTTGCATAAAGCTCACAATTATGCGAGCAGTTTGTTTTAAAAATGAGGCCTATAATATTTTCCATACAAATGTGTGTTTTAAAGACCTTCATAAAAATAGTTTGCCGAGTAGGTGGAATTATTGTTCAACGCTATATTGAGACTTAAAATTTAGACCTTATTTTATACTCAACTCAAACTCATTCAAAAATCCAGTTTTGGAACCCAAGGTGATGTTGGTTAAACATGAAAAGTGAAGTTTTACTTTTTTTATAATCAATGTTAGCAGGGAATAAAATTATTTATGCTTTCTTAGGGAAGTACTCAAAGCCATACAACAGGTGGTTTACTTTGTATATGTATATTGTATACATATGTGAGAAATTAAAACATCAAGCCTCCAGAAACTTATTTCACGCTACCCATAACAGCTGGTGCAATGCTTTTTTACATTACTAGAAATAAATGCCAAATCAAAATTTAAAACCTGAAATGAGAAAGACCTTGGATTTTTTTGTTTGAAAATTGACACTGAGTACAAATTTCATTGTGGAAGCCAGTGAAGTGTGTTGAGTCCCAGGGGGAAAAAAAAAAAGAAAAAAAAGCAACCACTTACGCTTTTCCAGAAGAAAACTCATTGTCAAGCCAAAGGTGTCACCACATCAGTCAGAGCTGGTGTGTGTTTGCAGGGATTTATCTTGGCACTATCCACAACCAGTGCACATGGTCAAGAGATTAAGGCAGAATGAGGAGACATGAAGATCGTCAGTGCAGGCAGCAGAAGAGTACCAACTAGGTCCTGAGTCTCAAGATGAAGCATGCATTACTTTGAGCAGTAAAAAGCTATTTCCAAGCACTTCTTGTCCTGGCCAAGCCAGTTCAGTTTCCTGGTGTTGATTTGTTGAAACTACATTGTGAAGCAGTTAGAAATATTTAAAATATGGAATGGTACTGCCAAAACCAATGGATATCACCAAACCATCCCAGGAAATATGCACATTGTAAGCTTTCTTCCTCAGTTTTACCAGCTGAAGGGTATTTAGGTAGATTATATGTTATATGAGTAATGTATCCCCTGGTGCTAGAAAAAATGCTAAAGCATAGTAAAAGTGGTTAATTATAAGTGACAGTGCAGCAATCAAAGTAGAAGTAACTTCTTCCACAGTTGTTGCTGTTGACAGCAGGAAGTCTTGATGAAATAGAGTAGAATACTTTCTAAACTCTTGAATAGTGTAAATTCTGTATTAAAGTCTAACAAGTATGTTGGAAAATATAAGAATAAGATTATGTGGCAATATTTGGCAATGACTCTCTATGAAGTACAAAAAATATGTAGTATAAAGCTATGACATTGACAGTTGCAGGGAGAAGAAAGTTATCAACTATCTAAAATCAATAATGCAACAGAATTTTTTTCATTTATTAATGAGCACATCAAGCCAGATGGCATAAGTAATGACCACAAATGTTAATGTATTGGTCAGAGACATGCTAAATTAGAGACATTCACCTTGAATGTTTTGTTCGATTATGACACCAAAAAGTGGAAAAACACTGATGTTTAAAATTCAGTGTGTGCTTGAGATTTTTGACAAAAGAAATCAGCAAATGAAGCCAAAAGTATTTAGATTGAGAATGTGTACTGTAGAACATAGTAATTAGTTGAGTGTTGGGGTGGGTTGACCCTGGCTGGTGCCAGGTGCCCACCAAAGCTGCTCTATCGCTCCCCTTCTCAACTGGACACGGGAGAGAAAATATAACAAAAAAGCTCGTGGGTTGAGATAAGGACAGGGAGATCACTCAGCAATTGCCACCATGGGCAAAACAGGCTCAACTTGGGGAAAATCAGTTTAATTTACTACCAATCAAAACTGAGTAGGAGAGAGGAGTGAGAACATGTGGAGGGTAATGAGAAATAAACCCAAATCTCGAAACACCTTCCCCCCACCCCTCCCTTCTTCCCGGGCTCAACTTCACTCCCGATTTTCTCCCCCTGCTCCCCCGAGCAGCGCAGGGGGACGGGGCATGGGGGTCGGGGTCAGCTCATCCCACGCTGTCTCTGCCGCTCCTTCCTCCTCAGGGCAGGACTCCTCACCCTCTGCCCCTGCTCCAGCGTGGGGTCCCTCCCACGGCAGACAGTCCTCCAGGCACTGCTCCAGCGTGGCTCCTTCCCACGGGCTGCAGCTCTTCCCCAACTGCTCCAGCGTGGGTCCCCTCCACGGGGTGCAGCCCTTCAGGAGCAGCCTGCTCCAGCGTGGGTCCCCCGCGGGGTCACAGCTCCTGCCAGCAAACCTGCTCCAGCCTGGGCTCCTCTCTCCCCACGGCTCCACAGGCCCTGCCAGGAGCCTGCTCCAGCGCGGGCTTCCCCCGGGCTCCCAGCCTCCTTGGGGCACATCCCCCTGCTCCGGCGTGGGCTCCTCCCCGGGGGCAGGGGGATCTCTGCTCCCCCGGGGGCCTGCATGGCTGCAGGGGCACAGCTGCCTCAGCAGGGGCTGCACCAGGGGCTGCAGGGGAATCTCTGCTCCGTGCCTGGAGCCCCTCCTGCCCTCCTCCCGCACGGACCTGGGCGGCTGCAGAGCCCTTCCTCTCGCATCTTCTCACTCCTCTCTCCGGCTGCACTTTGGGGCCCTGCTTGTTTCTGTTTCCCCTTCTTCGATCTGCTAGCCCAGAGGCGCTGCCACCGTCGCTGCTGGGCTCGGCCTTGGCCAGCGCCGGGTCCATCTTGGAGCCGGCTGGCACTGGCTCTGTGGGACACGGGGGAAGCTGCCAGCAGCTCCTCACAGAAGCCACCCCTGTAGCCCCCTCGCTACCAAAACCTTGCCACGCAAACCCAATACAAATATTTATACTTAGAAAAGTGATTAATGCAAAGTAAAAACATAACACCAAATCTATTCATTTAATTGTCGAATGCCTGCTTCATGTCAAGTTGCATTCCGAAATCCTCACTCTGTGAACCTCAGCTAATGCAGAAAGCTCGTTAGACATCTGATTCATGTAAATATGCAAAACCCCCTCTTTATTCTGATCGTTGCTCTTCAAGCAGAAATTTTGTACCTATAAGTTCTGTAACCTTATAGTGCAGGTAAATGTTATGATTCAGCTTTTACTTTCTGTAACTAGACGTCCATGACTGAAAACAAGTTTGAAAGCTCAGGATTAGTCACTCTGTATTTGTAAGAAACTGGAAAATGATCTTTGTTGGAAATACAGAGATTTGGTAACAATTTGATTCTATACATAGAATTGACTGGATTTGCTCTGATTTAAGTGCATATGGTAACTGGACCCAGAGGTTTTTGAAGTAGAGTACTTGTCACTTAGGAAAAGAAAAAAAAAATAATTAAAGCATGCTATGTATTCTAGCAATGTACTTCTAAAGTGATTTTTAGGCTTTGATGCGCAAATGGATTATGTTCTAAAAAATTTCCTGAAAGGTGTAAATAGTTTTTTAGGCATTTATATATAATATTAAGTATTTATAGTTGAATACCACTTTTTCTGGTATCTCTCAAATCAGAAAATATACTTACTTGATGCACAAACACCTTCTGTCTCTTTTTCCCCTTTCTCTTCAATGCGCAATTGGGAAAGGTATATTTGTAGGTTGGAGCAACGTGCTCTGGGTCACAGGTCTGTACAGTACAGAAAGCATTTATTCTAGCCATTCAGCCAGCTTATCTAGAAGCTGCAGCCAGTCTGGAATCTGGAAAACAGCCAGGATTTTGTGATTCAGTCTGAGGTAAAACAGTAACTTTTTTTTTTTTTTTTTTTTTTTTTGTCTAGCACAGCTTTCAGTTAGAACTTCTGAAAAGTACAAGTTCCTTTCTAATCTAGAGATCTACAGTGAGGGCATGTTTGACCCTTGAGCAATCGTTCATAAACTGTTAAGGTAGGGAGAAACCAACAACAAAACAAAACCACACAAAACCCCACCCAAAACCCCAAAAAATCGAGCAGAGGGATTCATAAAAACGAGATTTTCTCTCCTGGAGTATTTTGAGATGCTAACTAAACTTGCTTCTTAATTTTAAGATACAAGCTTGCTTTTCAAGTGCAGTATTAAAAATATTGTGGTCCAACTGGTGATTTCAAACATCTCATCTTTTGGAAAGGCATCTTTTATATACCTTACTAAGTGTTAATTTTTTTTTCTCCCCCCACCCAGAAGGTGTCAGATATCATGACTGTACTTTAGTACTGGTATTAGCATATTGAGCAGTTTAATTAGGACCACATACATATATATATTTACTAGATGAGTTTTTGATTCCGTGTATGTGTATTGGTTTCCAGCTCTTTATGGGTTCTATGGTTCATTTTAATAGTAAATTATATTGCTTTGTCAGTAAGGAGGGTTTTTAATGTGTTACCAAGTTTTCTGATGGTAGAAAGTTGCAAATGAGAAGCGTGTACTGATGGGAGAAATCATTAGAAAAATGACACAAGGCCCTATCTGCTTGTGGAATTCCCCGTGCTCACGCTTTTGCTTCCTGCATGAGGGTGGAAGAGTGTAGTGAACGGTGAAGATTTCAAAGTAAGCGATGTGCAAATGCTTGCCTGGTGAGCCACTCTATCCCCATTTTGGGGACCAAGATGTTCAGATTGTGTGACCCTGTGGAGCTAAATACAGACACACAAAATATAGAAGTATGGCAGATCTTTTGGCGGAATTATTTTATATCTCTGCAGTAGCTGCACAGGTTTTCTCTTTGTGTACCAATGTGAGCAGACCTTTAAACTGGGCTGAGCACGATTTGTCAGGAAAGAACAGGGTGTGGATGGCCTGCTACGTGGCTAGACAAGAAAACCCCTATGCTAGCTATTTCTATAGGGAGGTGGAGGAGTAGAAATACCTTGTAACTTTAAAGCGCATATGTAGTGAGATTGTGCAGCTGTAAGCAAACGCGTATTATAAACACACACAAAAATCCCAGCCTGTTTGTCCACTAGTACATCTCAAATGGTGTTTATTTTGTCTTCATGCTGATAGAGGTTGCTAGGGGTTACAGGAATTATACTCTGTGTTTTAATAAATAAAATTGCATCCTGATTCTAACAATGCTACATAGAGAAGTGAAAGTGCTTTGCATTCAAATGACTCTCTGGAACACAGGAAAGTGAGTATCACTGAAATGGGCAAGCAAATGGTAGAAAAATCCACACAAGCAGCCTGCCTATTCAGTGCTGCTCTGTAGGAAGGAATGAATAACGCTAGTATTTGGCATAATCAAGTAGGTTCCTAAATCATGTGCTGTTTAGGAAAGCGGACAAAACAAGAACAGTAGAAGAAAACTATAAACTTAAACAAAAACACTAGTTGTGTGAGTTGATACCAAGGGGTTTTGTTTTGTTTTTTTTTTTTTTTTACTTTAAAGACATCTACACTGGGTTTGTATGCCATTTAGTTTTTTAAAACTTCTTGTTCTCTGGCAGTCATTCTCAAAGGAAAAGACAATCTGTTATTTCATCAGTTGTAGTGGGAAATCTGTGTGGTGTGATTAGCAAACGTGAACCTGTAATTGAGCAGAAGAGAGAATACTTTCCTTGGTAGAATAAAATAGGAAATAAAAAATGGTCTGATTCTACTTCCTTTTGCTCAAGTTTGCTCTTACTGATGTCAGTGGAATTGTCTTCATCTACAGGGATCTACACCTCTTTATCCAGTACCTGCGTTATAGACATGAAGTACCATGTGAAGAAACAGTGGAATAGGACTTGTAATATTTTTATTCCAGGCTCAGTGGAACAGAGAGAGGAATGCCTTTAGAAGTACAAATCGCAGCTAAGAGAATGTAGTGTAAAAACCTATACATAATGTTTGCACATCCAGTTTTCATTTTATGTTTTAACCTTTGTAGGGGGAATAGATTCACAGAACTGTACAGGTAGGTAGTGCTATAAATCAAACAAGGGCTAGGAAAGAACATTCTCAGAAGTGCTCAAAATTTCAGTCTGTTTTGAGATGACTCTAAAGAGGTTGTCAGGACCTCCATTACTCCTAGATCATATAGCCACTACTCATAAAAGCTCAAACCATATCTGCACAAAAGGCGTTTAGGTATCAGTATAGTTGGACCACACAATCTCTTTTTGGGTAGATACTGAGACTTGTAAAGGTACAGTTTACCCCAGTATAGAAATGTGTCTTCTTAAATATGAAGTTGGCTGTGTCATACATAAATTACAGTTTTATACTAGTGTAGAGGATTTCTCTAAGTACCTTACACCCGTAAAACTATACTGAGCAAGCAGCTGTGCTGGCTGAGACACAATACCCAATTGTCGTGGTTTAGCCCCAGCCAGCAGCTCAGCACCACGCAGCCGCTCGCTCACTCCCCCTGCCCTGATGGGATGCGGAGAGAATCGGAGGAGTAAGAGTGAGAAACACTCCTGGCTTGAGATAAGAACAGTTTAATAATTGAAATAAAGTAAAATAGTAATGATAATAATAACAATATAATAATAACAATAACAATATCCAAAGCAAGTGATGCACAATGCAACTGCTCACCACCCGCCGACTGATACCCAGACAGTTCCCAAGCAGCGATCGCTGCCCCCCAGCCAACCCCCCCCCCAGTTTCTATACTGAGCATGACGCCATATGGTATGGAATAGCCCTTTGGGCAGTTTGGATCAACTATCCTGGCTGTGCCCCCTCCCAGTTTCTTGTGCCCCTGGCAGAGCATGGGAAGCTGAAAAGTCCTTGACTGGCATAAGCAGTACTCAGCAACAACTAAAACATCCACGTGTTATCAGCATTCTTCTCCTACTAAATCCAAAACACAGCACTGTGCCTGCTACTAGGAAGAAAATTAACTCTATCCCAGCCGAAACCAGGACACTAATTGCACCTGAATATCTTCTAATAGAAAAGCAATGTAGGTAATCTGGCCTTCCAGAAAGCTTGCCCAGATTATCTTTATTTCCTTTCTCCTTATTTGTCTCAACTTTCCTGTCTTGGATGAAACCTCAGTAACTATTAATATGGATGTTAGCTTTCACGTAGGTAGTACAGCTGTGCAACTGAGGTAATTTGTTCTTCTGTTTAGCTTGTGATCTCAGTGGAGTAGCAACATTCTTAGGTACTAGTACAGCATCTGGGAGAACCTTGATCCTGGGTATAACAGCATGCAAGATTTCCATAAATAGTGGTAGCAATATGTGGGGTTGAGAGAGAGAGAAAAGAATAGCTGTACATGGAACTTGACTTTTATAAATAATTATGTAGTTTTTGTTTATAGTTGACATGCACTCAAGGAGGACAGTTTAATTCCCTTTATAACACTAAGGTCTAATTCATACAAACCCTCCAAATAAAAAATTTGGTACACAGTGCAGTACTGGCTTTCTTAGCAAGACACTTTCTTTGAAGACTACTAACAGAGAAGAGACCACCCCGCATTTCCAGCACTCCCAATATTACTTTGGGAATATTACTTTGGGATAGAACTTCAGTTGTAGCTGTATGTTATGTACACTGTGTAGGAAAGAATAAAGTATTTTGTAGGTTTAAATCCTCTAATTAAGAGCAATTGGGGGCAACCTTTTTTGAAAACAGAAGGGAAGTGCAAGACGCTATATTTTGAGGTGGAATATGCTCCACAGCGGTATGATAAAACCATAACATAAAATGTGCATGTAGCTATAATGCAAATTAGAATTTCCATGTGGAGCTGTAAACCTGGAAGTGTCTGTAGAAAATCTGTTCCAGTCTGATAATTTTAAATGAGAATATTCCAGTCGTTTGACAATTAATAATTTGCGATTGAGGGTTCACAGTTATTTCTCATGGCTGTGGTTTACAAGGATTGGGGTTTGTTGTTGTTGTTGGGTTTTGGTTCGTTTGTTTGTTTTTTAAACTGACACCTAATAAAAATGCAGGAACTTTTTATGTTTTGAATTGCTGTTACAGTCAGGTAATATCCTCTACTGAAAAGTACTAGAAATGTTAGTTTATTAAAGCGGTGTCCCTTATAATACTAGTATACAGGAAGATATAAAGCCTGAGAATTAAGGAGTGCCATTCAGCAAGAACTACGCATGGTTTTTGGGGGCCATGTTTACAAATCAGTAGTCTTCCTCAATGAAATTATTTTAGACGTCAATGGCCTTTCATATGCAACAGAACTGTAATTTTTGTACCTGTTTTATGAAAGAGAAGACTTCTTATCTAGTGGAGCTGTCATGGTGCTATCAGCTTTCAAAGTTTGCAGAAAGAAGAATGATTACTAATCATAAACATACTGTAGAACTGTTTATCTACTTACCAATAATGTCATTGTAAAAATGACATATCCTTTTTATCACGCTTGATCAGCTTATTTGAGTAAATCAGGTACTCCAGTTGGTACAGAGACCTGATTCCTATTCTTAGCTTTACTATGGACCTGCTGTCTGACCTTGAGCAAGTTACTGTGCTTCTGTATGCCTCTCTTGCCCCACTTGTAATTTGTGATTTGTCTGTTAAGCAACGTAGGGCAGAAATAGTTAGTTTTTGTAGTATTTGGATTGTGCCTTTCACATAAGGACCTCAATATCAGTGTCAGTATTTCAGTCCTCTGGGCACTACTGTTGCACAAATAAATAATAGACTATAATAATAACTGAATTTGGATGGTAAAGCAGAAAGAATACCTGAGCTGTTAGTTCTTAACAACGAGTGATAATGAAGCCTTTATCTTGCTTTTACTGTGTGTATTAGAAATAGTTCTCTTCCACCTGTTTATCTGCAAACCTTGATTATAGGAAAAACAAAATCAGAAATTAATAGCTTTAATCTCTAAGGCTTGGAAATAACAATACATTTATCAATGGGACACCTTATTCCATTGATGATTGTGCTGCATTTGTCCAATTAGATTTTGCTTAACTTTTGGAACAATATAAACTTCGCTTATCTTAAATCATAGACTAGACAAGCTCAGCTGTAGTTATAAGTGCTCCTTTTTCTCAGCTTTATGAAACACAAACTCATTAAAAGAGATTAAAACTCAGAATGTGTTTTCAGGAGACACTGAATGTTGTCATGCTATATAGGGCTTCAACAGAGTATCTTGAGAACCCTTCGACTGAAGCACTTGCTAGAAGTAAATATGAAATGTTTGGTTGGTAAGACTAATGCAATAATAGTAGTGTGAAGTAGTTAGCCATGGTATTTCCTTAGTAACAAGTTTGAATAGACTTTACATAGCTTACAAATTACTGTGACTTCTTTATGGATTTGTCCCGATTAAGTTCCACCCCTGTTTTTCCAGGAGCTAAATGTTTGAGTGTTACTACATGTAATGCTGTTTCCCAAATAGCAGAATAACACTGATCCGGTCACAGTTATAAAAATAGGTTTAGTTCTACAAGTGTATAATAATGTAGAATTATACTGTAAAGTCTTCTTAAACTCAAGGTCTGTCCTATTTCCTGTTTATTCTACTACACACTCTATACTTCCTGCCTCAAATTATTCATGCAAAAATTCCTTAGAAAAAGCAATTGGTGAGTGACAGCAAGTTCTTGTTTACTCTGAGGCGTTCTCTGATGCGTATTGTGTCTCTCTGCAGGATATCATTAGACGCCTTCTGCATGAGCACACCAAGACTGCGAAGTCTTTGGTCACTTTGTTCTTGATGTTCTTGAGTGAGAGCAGAGGGAAATAACAACCGCAATCAAAATACAACATGTTGGTGAAGAGTGTCAGTCCGTGCTACCTGTCACTTAGGTGACAGAAAACTGCAGGTGAATCTAGTTAAAGCACGAAACCTGTGCAACACAAGGAAAAGATTTTGTCATTCATGAGCAAGATGATCTTAACAGGCGGCTGAGGCTGCTGTATGTTTTTATCCAGCATAGATTTTAAAATAAAAAAAACCCAGACAAAACCCAAATTTAGTGTGACGAGAAATAGCTTCAAAAAATCCCACATTAACTAGCTCATAATGCTGAATTGGTAGTGATGCAGAGTCAGTGAGTTTATCTGAAATGGTGGTGGTTTGCTGATGCAAGTAGAAGTTACACAACTGCATCCTGAGTCCACAGGCCTGAAACACAGAAAGCTTCAATAAAGTTTGGAAGGTAAGACCGGAGCTCTGAGTAGCAGAGGTGAAGAAAGAAAAAGAAGAAATTAAGATGAGAGCTCAGAATGCAGTGTTTCATGAACAATACACAATTAACGAGCATGATGGGCTTTTAAGAAAAAAGCTACCTAAGAAAGTCATGACAATGTCACAATAGTGCATCCAGGACACACTGCCAAAAGTGACAAATGCGGGAGTTAAACTGCGTTAGCCATCTGAAAGAGGGGCCTAAAGAGAAATTCCAATTCTTACAATATACCAACAACTTCCAATGGAAGAGAGAAGGCATCAGTTTATTACTGTAAAAGAATTAAAGGGAGCTACAGCTCTTTGTCATACGTATTATTTAATGGAGGTCATATATTTTAGTTAGGGATAATAATGTGAAATTCCTGAAAGGTTGTCACTTGCTGAAAGTCAGACGATCTGGATTTAAAAGTATATTGCTTTTTTCTTTTCTTTCTGAAGGATAATAGAATTGAGTTTGATCAAAAGTTAGTAGTACACTAGTATTATCAGTGTCTTTATTTTTGTTTAAGAATATTTAAAGTGAGTAACATGGGGAGAGAGAAAAAAAAAGTGAAAAGAGAAGTCTGTCCTACTAATAATCACAAAGGATCAGGAAAATTGGTATTGTGGAAAGAGAAAGATAAAAATGTAAGCATAAATGTATGGTTCTGAATAACTATGAAAAGCATAAATAGTGTCAGCGAATTTATACCAAACTACCAAGTAAATACTGCAGTGGGTCATCCCTACAGTCTGAAGACTTGAATTGTGCATGGGTTTGTTTTGGTTTGTTTGGTTTTTTTCTTGTTTGCTCTTTTGCCGTCATGGGTGAGGGTGCCCCACATGAGATTTTGTCAAACCCTGGTCTTTGTGCGTGTATGTTGTATGGGGTCTGCATGGCAAGGTTTTGGGAGCGGGGTGGCTACAGGGGTGGCTTCTGTGAGGAGCTGCTGGCAGCTTCCCCCGTGTCCCACAGAGCCAGTGCCAGCCGGCTCCAAGATGGACCCGGCGCTGGCCAAGGCCGAGCCCAGCAGCGACGGTGGCAGCGCCTCTGGGCTAGCAGATTGAAGAAGGGGAAACAGAAACAAGCAGGGCCCCAAAGTGCAGCCGGAGAGAGGAGTGAGAAGATGCGAGAGGAAGGGCTCTGCAGCCGCCCAGGTCCGTGCGGGAGGAGGGCAGGAGGGGCTCCAGGCACGGAGCAGAGATTCCCCTGCAGCCCCTGGTGCAGCCCCTGCTGAGGCAGCTGTGCCCCTGCAGCCATGCAGGCCCCCGGGGGAGCAGAGATCCCCCTGCCCCCGGGGAGGAGCCCACGCCGGAGCAGGGGGATGTGCCCCAAGGAGGCTGGGAGCCCGGGGGAAGCCCGCGCTGGAGCAGGCTCCTGGCAGGGCCTGTGGAGCCGTGGGGAGAGAGGAGCCCAGGCTGGAGCAGGTTTGCTGGCAGGAGCTGTGACCCCGCGGGGGACCCACGCTGGAGCAGGCTGCTCCTGAAGGGCTGCACCCCGTGGAGGGGACCCACGCTGGAGCAGTTGGGGAAGAGCTGCAGCCCGTGGGAAGGAGCCACGCTGGAGCAGTGCCTGGAGGACTGTCTGCCGTGGGAGGGACCCCACGCTGGAGCAGGGGCAGAGGGTGAGGAGTCCTGCCCTGAGGAGGAAGGAGCGGCAGAGACAGCGTGGGATGAGCTGACCCCGACCCCCATGCCCCGTCCCCCTGCGCTGCTCGGGGGAGCAGGGGGAGAAAATCGGGAGTGAAGTTGAGCCCGGGAAGAAGGGAGGGGTGGGGGGAAGGTGTTTCGAGATTTGGGTTTATTTCTCATTACCCTCCACATGTTCTCACTCCTCTCTCCTACTCAGTTTTGATGGTAATAAATAAAACTGATTTTCCCCAAGTTGAGTCTGTTTTGCCCATGATGGTCATTGCTGAGTGATCTCCCTGTCCTTATCTCGACCCACGAGCCTTTCATTATGTTTTTCTCTCCCCTGTCCAGTTGAGAAGGGGAGCAATAGAGCGGCTTTGGTGGGCTCCTGGCATCCAGCCAGGGCCAACCCACCACAGTGTATTTTGGAAAGGTTAGTGATTGTTTATGGCATGATAACCCTTTAAGATTTCTTCAAGGCAGAAATTTTCTCTAAATTTCCAGCAGAAGAATGACATACAGGCACAGTGGCAATTTTAGCACACGTAATGGCAACTTTGAAAAAGGTTCAAGCCTTCATTTTTGAACAAATGCTTATTAGTCTCTGAAAAACATCACTTACTAGGTGAAATCCAACAATAACATTTTAATCACTTCTGCAAATTATAATGGTTTGTCTTATCTTTGTACATGCCTGCTGCAAAATGCTGCTTATGGAGAGTAAGCAAATAAGAACTTGTGGACTATTTCTATAAATGCTGGATCTCTTCCAAAGGTCCAATTTATTTAATTTCAAGGCATGTTTGAGGATCTGTTCTTACAGGAATGCCTTAGCATCCTCTAAAAGCTGTTCTAAGAGGAGGGATGGACACCCTGTCCAACTGTCTATGATGCATGATAATTTGTTTTGTGGGAAGCGTAAAAGGGAGAGGAAACTTTGCGAGATTTTCCAGGCTAACGGCATTTTCCCAATGCCTAGTGTTTTGCCCATACTCCATTTGAAATCTGGAATCACTCTTGTCTTGTAACAAGTTTGCATAAAGCCCACAAAATCTTAGTAATTTTGTAGTTTCATGTAGAGGTGATGCGTAGGAGAAAGGTAGTAAGCAAGTTCATATGCAGTTAACATTTAACAGGTATTGATTTAGTTTATTTTAAAAGGAGTTGGAGGACTGATCTGATTGGAAGATATTTTCATTAGTGAGGATGACTTTGAAGTATTGTCCAGCTGATGGCAATAATAATGAATAATTATTGCAAGGTAAATCAATTCACCAAGGCAACAGTGTAAGTATAAACCTGAAAACTAGGCAAGCAGCAGTTCATCCCTGGGTAGTAGAGTTTCATGAGGCATGAATTCTTAAGTTTAGCCCAATAATGTAATTTTGATTTTAATCGTGAGTCTGGTCTTGAAAAGATCTCTGACCTTTCTTGAAAATCTATAGTGCATTCTTCGTCAAATAACTTTTTTTCATGCTCACAAACATGCAATTATTTTACCTTCTGCTGATGACTCTCTTTGGAGTATATTGGGAGCACCTCATGTGGAAATTAGGAGATACTTTACAAAAAATTAAACTTTAACTGTGGAACTTTACTAATTTGGAAGCATGTAGGCTTTCTGTATTGACTACATACGCAGCTGATTGTGCAAAAGTGTATGAGATTACATTTGGCATCAGTATCATAAACCAGGCAAAATTTAATGATTAAATATTATTTGTGTCAGCTAGAGATTCTTAACTAATTCTTAGTCTTAATTATATGATATTAATATCCTTACTAATATCTACTGTCAATGTAAGAGCACTGTTCGGTTTTTGTTCTCCTTTTTTGTCCAGTCATTTGGAAGGAGAGTGAGAGATTTTATTACAGAAAAACTTGACTATTTTTCATATACTCTAAATTGACTGCTCTTGTTTTTACCTGACTTTTTGTTGGGGTTTTTTTTTTTTTTTTTTTGGTGAGAGGAGGGATTGATTTCTCAAGTGAAAGGACAGCTATTTTGATTGAAATTACTTAGGTAGTAGCAATGCTACTCCTTTGAGTCAGCAATTTTGTGAGCAGCCAGCACTTAATCTGATATCAAAATAGTGTCATCATGTCATGCTTCTCCTGTTTTCAGATGTGCATTTCCTTATATATGCATTAGTGTACTTGCTTATGAGGCATATCAAGGAAGTGATCTTGCTGAAGCTTTATCTGAACACTGATCATCTCTATGTGACTGATCGTACATCATCACTGGTGCTGAAGGAGGAGAGCGGTCACGTGGTGGCAGCCTGTCTTAAACTTACCACAGGGGAAAAAAGAAAGGAAAAGATGCTCCTTCCTGTTGTCTTTAATTCTCTAAGGTAGCCAACTTGACATTAAGTTCCACGTATGGAGCTAGCAAAAAAATTCCAAATATATTTCCAGTGCTGCATGTTGTGATGTATTTTATTTGAACTGAGAGAGGCAAAAACTTTCAAGATACTTTCAGTGTGTTTCAGCTACTGGGGCATACTCGTGTGTAGTATTACATTCCTCCTTTCTGTAACTGCTGCCATGTTCTTATGTGGGATCTCTGTGCACAGCAGTACGATGCCTGATGCTGGCTGAGTCTTCCGAAGTTACCCCTTTGTGTATCTGTGCACGTTTGACTTTGGTCTGAAACCAGGTCTGTGCTGTTAGCTACAGCTTGCATGTGGCCATAGCTAAACTGTTGTTGGGCTGGTTTCCTGATGGTCATGAGCTGCTCTGGTGACTCTGCTCGACTACAGTAATGGCCGTTGGGCAGTCTGCACTGATGAAGCAGTTTACTTTCCTGGATATCTCTTTATGTGGGATTTGGAGCTCCAGTGGAGAAATCTAAGTAGAATTTCTAGACCTGTGTTATTTATTGACTTGATAATTTTTCATATTGATAATTTTGAAACCAGAATGATATCTGGAAACACAACACAGCAGAGAGGCAACAGTCTAGGAAGTTCCTAGAGTGTGTGGAGGATAACTTCCTGATACAGGGGAGGTGCCTCACTTGACCTGTGTTTACAAACAGAGAAGGACTCGTGGGAGATGTCGTGGTCAGAGGCCGTCTTGGGCTTAGCAACCATGATACGATAGAGTTTTCAATTCTTGGTGACGTAAAGAGGAGGGGCAGCAAAACTGTTACCATGGACTTCTGGAGGGCAGACTTTGGCCTGTTCAGGATGCTGGTTGGAAAAGTCCCTTGGGAGGCAGTCCTGAAGGGCAAAGGGGTCCAGGAAGGCTGGGCCTTCTTCAAGAAGGAAGTCTTAAGGGCGCAGGAGCAGGCTGTCCACATGTGGCGTTAAGACCAACCGGCAGGGAAGATGACCGGCTGAACAGGGAGCTTTTGCTGGGACTCAGGGGGAAAAAAGGAGAGTTTATCACCTTTGGAAGAAGGGGCAGGCAACTCAGGAAGAGTACAGGGGTCTTATTAGGTCATGCAGGGAGGAAATTAGAAAAGCAAAAGCCCAGCTAGAACTCAGTCTGGCCACTGTTGTAAAAGATAATAAAAAATGTTTTTATAAGTATATCAACAATAAAAGGAGAGCCAAGGAGAATCTCCATCCTTTGCTGGATGTGGGGGCGAACATTGTCACCGAGGATGAGGAAAAAGCTGAGGTACTTAATGCCTTCTTTGCCTCTGTCTTTAATAGCCAGACCAGTCATCCCCAGGGTACTCAGCCCCCTGAGCTGGAAGACAGGGATGGGGAGCAGACTGGAGCCCCCATAATCCAGGAGGAAGCAGTTAATGACCTGCTATGCCACCTGGACACTCACAAGTCTATGGGGCTGGATGGGATCCACCCAAGAGTACTGAGGGAGCTGGCAGAGGAGCTTGCCAAGCCACTCACCATCATCTATCAGCAGTCCTGGTTAACAGGGGAGGTCCCTGATGACTGAAGGCTTGCCAATGTGACGCCCATCTACAAGAAGGGCCGGAAGGAGGATCTGGGGAACTACAGGCCTGTCAGCCTGACCTCGGTGCCAGGAAAGATTATGGAGAGGTTCATATTAAGTACACTCAACAGGCATGCGCAGATCAGCCTGGGGATCGGGCCCAGCCAGCATGGGTTCATGAAAGGCAGGTCCTGCTTGACCAACCTGATCTCCTTTTATGACCTGGTGACCCACCTGGTGGATGATGGAAAGGCTGTGGATGTCATCTACCTGGACTTCAGTAAAGCCTTTGACACCGTCTCCCATAGCATTCTCCTAAGGAAGCTGGCAGCTCATGGCTTGGACGGGCTTACTCTTTGCTGGGTGAGAAACTGGCTGGGTGGCTGAGCCCAGAGAGTTGTGGTAAATGGAGTTAAGTCCAGTTGGCGGCCCGTCATGAGCGGTGTTGCCCAGGGCTCTGTTTTGGGGCCAGCCATGTTTAATATCTTTATCAATGATCTGGATGAGGGGACTGAGTGCACCCTCAGTAAGTTTGCAGATGACACCAAACTGGGTGTGAGTGTTGATCTGCTCAAGGGTAGGAAGGACCTCAGAGGGACCTGGACAGGCTGGATCGATGGGCCGAGGCCAACTGTATGAGGTTCAACAAGGCCAAGTGCTGGGTCCTGCACTTGGGTCACAACAACCCCATGCAACGCTACAGGCTTGGGGAAGAGTGGCTGGAAAGCTGCCTGGCCGAAAAGGACCTGGGGGTGTTGGTCGACAGCCGGCTGAACATGAGCCAGCAGTGTGCCCAGGTGGCCAAGAAGGCCAACAGCATCCTGGCTTGTATCAGGAATGCTGTGGCCAGCAGGAGCAGGGAGGTGATTGTCCCCCTGTACTCGGCACTGGTGAGGCTTCACCTGGAATAGTGTGTCCAGTTTTGGGCCCCCCAATACAAGAAGGACCTTGAGGTGCTGGAGCATGTTCAGAGAAGGGCAACGAAGCTGGTGAAGGGTCTGGAGCACAGGCCTTATGAGGAGCGGCTGAGGGAGCTGGGGTTGTTTAGCCTGGAGAAGAGGAGGCTGAGGGGAGACCTTATCGCTCTCTACAACTACCTGAAAGGAGGTTGTAGTGAGGTGGGTGTTGGTCTCTTCTCCCATGTAGTTAGTGATAGGATGAGAGGAAATGGGCTTAAGACCACGTGGAGTCACCATCCCTGGGAGTGTTCAAAAAATGGGCACTTTGGGATATGGTTTAGTAGGCATGGTGGTGTTGGGTAGATGATTGGACTGATGATCTTAGGGGTCCTTTCCAACCTTAATGATTCCTAGTTTTTACTTCTATTATAAAAAATCCAGCCACCAAGCCAGGAAACATGAAATTGCTACTCTCCCCTCAATTGGTTTAGTGGTGGACTTGGTAGTGTTAGGTTAATGGTTGGACTGGATGATCTTAAAGGTCTTTACCAACCTAAACGATTCTATGATTTTATATGGGCATTTGGCAGTGTCAAGAAACTTTGAAAGCTGAAAACTGAGTTTGTGCAACTTGTACACTTTACACTAACTGAATACCACCATCTAGATGGTAATGCCTAGATAATAATGATTCATTTAGAGATAAGGTTTCATTTAGATACTATACAGGCAATTTCTTTAGTTTTATTAACACTCTGCAGTAAAACGTTTCTAAACTTAAATGGATTTTTCTAAGGTTTCTTACTAACAGCCAGCCTATCAACACTGAAATACCTGCAGATCTTTGGACTGATACTGTCTTATAAGCAAAGTACTAGTTGAGGGATTTTATTCTTCTCATTTCAAACTGAAAGCAACATTATTAAAACCCTTTCTAATTGTTCAGAAACCTGTAAAGCTACATTAGTAGTAAAAGACCTGTGTATCTGTTACACACAATACTGTAAAGATTCATTTTCCTCCTCCATTATCTGTCAGCTCAAATTAACAGCCTGTTAGTTTATCTATGATAAATGCCCTATATTTAATGCAATGGGACAGTCCCTTAATTTGAGCACCTAGCACAGTGTCAGCCTAAATCTCCTTCAGCTGATTTAATTAGCAAAGCTCCATGTTAATCAATTTGCAATTAAACTTTCAGACTAGTGCTAGGAAAAAAGAATCCCTTCACAAAACAAAAAATTAGAATTAGGCCAGTGATAAAAGTATTTTACATGTTTTTTTAGTAAATGTGTTAAACGGTTGATGAATTATTCAACACTAGGTGTCTGTAGCAGATTTACAGATTTTAATGAGCTTTCCTAATTTGACTTCCCATACTAAATTGTACTATTTCTTGGATATTTATTAATTGAAAAGGATTCGCTAGCAAAATACATTCATCGATATATTACCGCTTACTAATAATGGCACTATTTTTTCCATATGCAATGATTTATTACCTTAGTGATAAAGAAAAAAACTTTTTTTTTTTCCTTCTGTGGGCTAAAATTATTTAACTAGCTTGCTCATTTCTTTGTGACAAGTAAAAATGGGAATATTTTGATTCCTCTTTTCAAAATTCTCATCAGGATGTGTTTAGTGTTCTGGAATACGGGAGTCAGTTGTAGGTGCTTCCTCTTGGTTGCTGCTCTTCCAGCTTGACGATACCAAGTTCTTCATATTGCTGCACTGAATGATAAATTTATGAGGGGACAGAAGTCCTTTCCTGGGATGCTACTTCCCCAACATAGCAGAAGTCCCATTTTCTGAAAGCCTGCCTTGACTTAATCAGCAAGACCCTCTGGGCCCCCACTGTAACAAGTAGGGACTACAAAGTGCACGTTCATGGGGTGGATTAATGTTCCTGCACAATATTCAGCGGTGTTGGTGCTTTACTCTGCCCCAGGCAAATTCCCTGGCAGACTGGAAATGGTATTTGCTGGCCTATTGACTTCTTTCTCTTTATTCCAATCTTTGCACATTCCTCCATAGGTGGGGTTTTGTTGCTTTTTGGGTTTTTTTTTTTGCTACCTATTGAGTGACTTGAATCTATCATGGCTAAAGTGTGCAAAGCAAACTAATTGTGTTGCTTTTCTGGAGTTCCTTTTCTTCTCCTCTTCAGGCATAGAGTGTATAAGTCATTTATGTCCACATATAGTTCAGATGAGAAAATGTCCATTTTAAAATGTAGATTATTTGTAATGTTGGAAAGGTTAGTGTTGCTTTAATATTAAAGTAAATCTGTAGTTTTAAGCTTCTATCGATTTCAATGGAACTAATTTGAGAAACTTGCTCCCAATACTACCTCTAAAAGAAGACAAACTGCAAAGCCCTTGTGTTGCATGTAATTATATTTGTTCATGGAAAGACAACATATCAAACTTATTTTGATAATATAGTGTAGCTTTTCCAAGTTCCACTTTGATGTTCCAGTTTAAGTGAACATCTGAAATAATCCAGCCCATAAGTTTGTCTCAGTAAGTTAGATTTTGTAAATACTCCCATGTGTTTGTGAATGGTAGGGAAGGAGATAAGTAAAAGAAAATAACTCATAGAAAATAACAGAAAGAGATGGGAACAGAACCACATTTCCTCTGACTGTGAGAGTTACACATCCTCTATCTGATGTAGCCTGTCTTTTTTCAGCATGTTTTCCTAACATTAGGTCAGTCAGAATTACCGGGACGTGCTACGTGGGAGATGTGAATTAAGGCAAGCTTCTTACATGCAAAGAGCCCTCATATTTGGAAGAGCACAACTAAGCATGTCTTAAACTGGGATATTCCAACAGATTAACCATATGCTTATTATTTTGGTGATCTGAGATTTTGTGTGAATTGTTTAATTGGGGATTGGAACACTATGTGGTTTGCAGTCAAAATAAATCCACTCTAGTGTAAAAACGGCAGGTACCCTTGTAACAAAAGTTGTTTTGTTTTGTTTTGTTTTTAATTTCCATAAAGGATGACTATCTGTATTTGTCTGAAATGTGAAGAAATAGGCTAAGTGTATACAGATGTGAAGAAATGAGATAATTTGTGTAGCTCATACAGCTGTACTTGCTCAGGTTTCTTTGCTTTCACTGGGTGTATACAAATCAAACCAGGAGCTTGCCTGTGAATCAGTAGTGAGAATCTAAATCAAATGAAATACCACTCCTAAGGTTTCCTGTCATCTCACATTTCACTGCATCACTCAGGTAAACAGAAGATTTCCTCATTTAGGGTTTATTTCTCTGGCTTGGGGTTGTTTTAAATCTAGGGTTCCCTATATGGTGAGTGATGTTTCCTCGTGAGTTTCCATGATCTTTGTCCCCTTCCATAGCTATTTCCTATTTTTAAAAACTTTTCTTTTGGCAGAGGAGTGGAACGGTAGCTCTTGGATGCATGAATATGCTGCTAATATTAAGCAATGCCTTCAAAATAGCTTATTCATATGAATTTGGGGAAAACAAACAGGAGCTCAACACTTTTCTGAAGAGTAATGAGGCCCTGTTTAGAAACTTCTTTCTCGCCTTTTACAGACATGTATTTCAGGCGTATCTTTTCTCTCCCCATCTCACCCGCCCCAGTTTCTTTCTGTCGCTTGTCTCATATCTGTTTATCACAACTGAGGATTTTAACAATTTGCAAAATACTTAAGATTCTTCCTTTTTCTGGAACTTAATGGTTTTACCCAATAGCATGGGTGGATGGGGAAGAGAAATAGTAGACTAAACAGTGATTTTTAGTAATTGAAGTACTGTAGGTGCAACTTCTTAAGACTTTAATCCTGTGTTCTTCCTTTATTGACTTTAATCATTATCTGAAGTTATTGGTCCTTCTTATAGATACCTTAAAGCTACCAGGGCTGTTTAAATTCTTGATCCCACTTGTATAGCATGAGATCAGATGTCATCTTCATTGAACACCTAGTTTCAAGCTTTATTGTAAAAACCAGTGATTTCCTGTCTTTTTTTTTAATTAGAAGATCCAAACTATAATATTCTCATCAATGTAGCTCGCTTCATTCTATTCCCAGTACCAGAAAATGAACAAAATCCCCCAAATTGTTGCATAACAGAATAATTAAAACATGTCCACCTTTCTTCAGCCAAATATACACTCCTTTCCTTTTGTTAAAATAAAATAAAAAGAGCTCTGAGACTTTTTTTTGTTAATATAAGTCCTTTTTTTCACAGAACAGTAGTACTCTTCAAGGCCACTTTTTTGTGGTTTGATATGAAATCTTTTTAGACAACCTAAGCCTTTTTTCCAAAGCTCAGCTTTTTTTTTTTTTTTTTTAGTGCTAATAGATGAATGAGATGCTTCTACACTAACAGAAGACTTCTTACTGCATCTCAGTGCAGTCCTTCAAAAAGGAGATGGATACTCAAGCATGCTGGGGAGGAACTGCTTTCATGTTTTCTTGAAAGATAAAAACTTCACAAAAGTATACAAAAGTTAGCATTTAGGAGAAGAAACGCTTTTCCCCTGGAATTAACTACTTGGAATGCATGAAATCCAAGCTGAATATAAAGCAGTACGTACTTCAGCAAAACTTGAAGTTCTGGTGGGTGTTCTGGAACCACAGTGAAAGACCATCTTGGGCAATCTGAAATAAATACATGGGGTCGAAGTGTTGAGTGAAAATAGCCCAGGCATCAGAGCCGTTTCTCTGAAATGCAGATCCATTGTCCTGTTCAGAGGGCACCATTATTTCCTTTTCCTCCTTGAATTTACTCTCACTTTTCCATGTTTCATTCACTGGCGTACCATCAGGCAAAAAAAGAAAGCAAAATTCTGAAACCAAGACTCACAGAAAAATGGCATTTTCCCGAGATTAAAAACACTAGCTTCTGAGTAAACTTGCTCTTCTGCGGTTCACAGTTGTGAAAAAGAAAATAGGAAAAAGAAATGCTTGGGAATCAGAAGGTAACTAGCTCTTACATAATGAAAATGAATCCCATTCAGTTCTGAGCGCAGTGGTGGCCTGACTGTACAGAATTTGCATTGAGTGCAGGGAGGACACAGGGAACTTCCAGTCCCCTCTGTTCTCCTCAGAATGCAGAGCACATGCTGAGGCATCTCTTATTTCCAGTGCTCTTTAGATAGTAACTATATAGGAGAAGCCTGTGGATTTGCTTCAAGTCATCACAGTTTGCTGGTTAAAATATTTTTTTTATATATCACTTGGATGAGAAAATGATACAATTTAGTCACCAATGCCAGCTTTCCCGGTTTTTTCCACGCAGTTAAGATTTCTCAGTCAGTTTTTCAGAAGAGCTCAGACAGAGTTTGGTCTCTGTTCAGCAATGCTCAGTGTGCAGCAGCTACAGTTGTAGAGGAAGAAAGCTGTTGGATGCTGACAAATAAATGAGGGGGGGAAGTCCCAAATATTGATTGTGAGACTAATCTTGAGGTGGGTAGGAAGGTATGCTCTCTCCTGTAGTAGGCTTGCATGCTAAACTAAAAGCATTGACCATATTCTGTTGTTCATTCAATTAATACAAATGACTGGGTTTAATATTTTTCTCAAAATGTTTGTTGCTTGCAAATTCTTCAGCTGAAGTTCACTCTTAAGCAGTTTCTTTTCTAGTCTCAAAGAAAAAAAGAAGAAAAAAAAAAAGCCCATCTAGTAATTTGTATCATGCATTGCTGAAATTGCTGAAACTTTATTACAAAGTCATCGCTAAAACAAGAAGATAATGGCTGGAAGTACCATAAGTGACTTTTTGGCTATTGATCCGTCATGCTCATAGTACGCACACGAAAGGGAAGCGACGGACTAGGAAGCTCTAGTACCATCCCTTTTTCACTGAATCAGTGGCAACAGCCTGCGTTGCCACTCAGAGCGTTGTGCATACACTGAGATATGTCAGTTGTTATTAGAGTGGTTTGATAGGGTATGCTCCTATATGTGGTGATAATGTTTTTATCTTAGTAATAATGTTTTTATCTTACTTCTTAAAATAATGACCAGAGCAAAGTCAGAATGAAGTCCCATTTGTGCTAACTACTGTGCAAACACAAAGTAGCAGCTTTTTCATATGTCTACTCTGAAGAGAAATGACAGAAAGAAGGAAAAGAGGCATAGCAGCTAGCAGGATGGTAATATTGTGCCAAAAATCAATTCCTGCTCTTTTCTTGGAGGCGGGGGGATAATTTACATAAGTGATGTAAGAATCACTTACAAAGAGGCAGTGTACCACAGAAAGTAAGAGAAGTACAAATGATGTTAGATATCTAGGGATGTTTTATCTGTGCTTTTATACAAATGATTCTGGATAACAGCAAAGGCTTCCTGGAACTGTTCATGCAAAAGAAAGTCAGCACAGCTCTAACGATAAGGAAGCGTTTAAGAATTTTTTAATAGGTCCAGGAAAATTTATGACATTGCTGGAATGTCTTTCCTGTATAAAACTTCTTATTTGTATTAATTTAATGGAAAAGCAATTGGAAGTCTGAATCCTGCTACTTGTGTTTTAAAAAACCAAACAAACCAAAACCAAACCCACAACACACAACGAAAGACAGTAAGTGGCCAATGATGATCAGCTATTTCTCTCACTTGCTTAGCTTTTCAATTTCTTCTCAGATATTAGAACAAGGAGAAGGGAACTGAGGAGCTGGTTCTGAATCGAGGTCATGCTCTAAGTATGAAGCTATTGAGGCAGTAAAAATATCCTGGAAAAAGCAGTTAGCGTGGTATGCTTAGGTGCTGATTGGCAAGAGTGCTGAGAATAACGCAATCTTCCTGATCATGTGTTTGTATCTACTAGGTAGGACAAAATTGCAGGTACCAGCTGTGGTCATATAGCTGAGCAAACATTTACCAAATGGAAAGTTTTGGCTATTACTACTGTAATTTGAAACTGTTTTAATGAGACTGAAAATCATTTTACTCTCCTGAACTGCACCCTGGTAACATCTTTGTCATTCTTTTCCTCATTTCTTAAAACGGTAGCTTTCAAGAACTAGGATATATCCACAAAACAAGATCCAGTGTAGTGTCAAAACAATAAACCCAGAAGGAGATAATCTAGAGAACTTGCGGGAGAATTAATGCACATTTTTGCTATGTGATAAAATAGTGCTGAGATTTCTAGGGGAACTTTGGAACTTGTTTGAGGGGCAAGGCTGCTGACTAGTGTGCCGTGCTTTAGAAACCTCAGTCCTTATATTGGCATGGTGCTGCATACTGTTGTACAAGGTCTGTATTCAGAGCTCATCTGGCTGTAAGGAACTAGGCAAATCTTTTGAAGTCTTGTGCATTACGTGTTACTTGCCGTGCTCCTGCCCTCAAGGACTAGCAGCCTGCTGGCCGCCCTGTGGAGGGCAACTGAGTTTGTGCTCTCATTGTAGAAATACCAGTTTTGATGGATCTCTGGGTGCCAGAGTCTGATACTCTGACCAGGTTGTTCTAGATACTCCACATGCAGAGGGTATACTGTTTAATATCAGATTTACTTAGGTGAAGATATTTGACGTTACACAGGATTTTTGATTTGGCAGAATGATCCAGCAATATACAGAAATCACAATATAAGTTATACTTGGCAAAATATAGTGATTGCAATATACAGGTTAATCACAACACCAATGTAATCTCTATTACCAGTCTCTGTAACATGGTCACTGTCATGATGCTGGCCATCCCGTCACCGGGAAGCAATATGTGGGTTGAAGCCAGCTCAAGTCCATTGCTCTCTTTGAAATTCTTGTTAGTCGCTCAGTTTTTATACTCTGTGTTGGGCTGGGCCACAGATTTGCTCCCCTTGTGCTGGTCTGGCTAACTCAGGCATTCACACACTTCTAACGAACTCGGGGAGAAACATTTATACCACCAGTTATCCACTCAGCCGTGATACAGTCAGTTGATCCACTCAACTGTTGATAGCTGTTTACCTCAAACAGAAGAACCACCCTCTGGGCCCCTTGGTGCTGTGATAGTCAGCTCTCTGTGCAACGGCTGTGCTCAGTCATAGCCTGTACTGCTCCCTGAGCTTCACGGGGGCATCGCCCTTGCCCATCTCCTCTGGGCCTTCTCTCATTGTAGGGGTTTATTGGCCAGTCACGCTGGGTCAAGAACTATTTTCAACCTGTAATCTTACACTTTATTATTGAGAAGTAGTATGTATGTGTGTTTTCCTCTGCTTGTTTGGTTTAGCTACAGTGGTTTAATGTATGCTCATGATTGAAGAAGTTGATTTCATATTTTACATGGTGTTTCTGTTGCTGTTCTCTAGCAGAGAAAGGAAATTCTGCTCTCATTTATATGGCTGGTAATAGAGGTGAGGTCGAGCTCTGTTGGTAGAATTTGATTTGAAATTTCCCTAGACTGTAACTTCCCATTTAAATGAATCAATCCATGAAAAGCACAACCCTTTGCTCCTCTAAATTACATTAATGTAACTGAAGAAAAGGCATTAATTTTCTCAAAAGGTTTTAAAACTGATCTTCCTTTGTACTTTATACACTTAATGTATTTTAATTATTCATTATTACTATTTTAAATTAATTTATAATTTTCAGAATGACCTAGGTATTGCATAATTATGTTACTTTTCCATCTCTTCGAAGAAGGTTATACTTAGATGATATTACAATTTTTCCAAACAGTTCAGGTAAAAAAAGTTCCTTAAATATTGCAGTGAAATGTAGGTTAGAGTGTAATGTTAAGTTTACAACACTCTGACACCATATTAAGTTTTTTCTGCTTGTGATAAATGGCACTGGGAAAACATTAAGGGAGATATCTGAAGTTGTAGCTTTCATGGTGCAAAGTGTTTTAGGGATACCTTTGTGTAGAGGGAGGTAGACCTGTTCCATCGAAGTGGCTTCTGAGGATGAAAAGACTCTGGATCTCCTGGAGTTTCATGTGTTTTGGGGGAGTTTTCTAGTAGTACCTAGAGCCCAAGTACATCAAATGAGCCAACACTTCTGAGCACATTTTCCCATTCTTAACCCTTGTACACTGTTGACTGACCTTATATGATACCAGAAGTAATCAGATTTTTATTATCTGCACTTTTACTTGAAGAGCTTGGAAATGTTAATGGCAACATGTCATGTTGGGGTAAAGGCTAGGTGCGAGTTACCATCACTGATAGAGCAGCTGCTATAGAACAGCAAGTTGCCAAAGTAGTATACTAACAGAGACACTTCTTTAGGTTTTGTTCCATCTTTTTTTCTCTGTCTTTATTTTTAAACACATTTTTCATGAAGATTTTGCCTTTTAAAATCATTCTTCTGTTCCTATATTTTTTTCCTGTTTCATTTGAGGTGAGTTATATTTGTATCATCATAATCTGGTTTGGTAGCCAACCAAAAAAATGGGGTGCGATTAGTAAGAGAGAACAGTGCTGCACCTTCCTGCCTGGAAGAAAGAATAATCTTCAGAATTTTCAGGGTGCTCAGGACCTTTTCTGAGCTACTTTTCTTCTGTGCTTCTCCTCCTTTATGTGTTTTTTCACATAGTTTATTATCTATGGCAGAAATCAGCAAACTAAAGTAGTCTGCTGTTCATGCCTATTTCCACTGTAATTAGTTGTGTAGAAATAGAAATAACTTTGATGCCTTTGTTTTGGCTTATGCAGCAGCTTTTCTTCTTTCGTTCTCTCTGTAAGTCTTCCTACTGTTTCTTTACCTCTCAATCTTTTCTCCAGTAAAAATTGCTTTACTTCTCCAGGGGCATGTAGGTCATGTTACCATCTAATACCGTGCTTTGTATTCTTGGCACCAGGGCTCTATTTTGGCACACCTGGGTACCACGTGGTCTGTGTCCGGGGGCTTGTGGGAATCTATTACTGGTTTACAGACGGGTACCTGAGCAGGCACCCAGCCCATAGCTCAAAAGGCTTGGACAATCCCATTCCAGAGCAATATAATCAAACTGTTTCTTTATTATAAAGTAACTGGTAATGTGTATGTGTGTACTTGCATATTGACTCTTACAGGAACCATTATTATTGGGGGGGATACCCTGTCTGAGTTTGAGAAGAACGTTGAGGTGCCTCCTACCTTCAGTATATTTATTCATGTCAATCAAACACAAACCACTTAAATTTGCCGGAAACTGCACACAAGAGTAATTATTAAGCGTGAGAGCATGAAAAAAATCAAACGTCCCTCCCTCATTTTGTTCATTTGGCTCTAAAACATATGAACATTTATCACTCATGTAGATCAAAAAGTGTGTTTAAAACCTAGGATTTGCCTACACTGGGCAGCTCAGTATTTCTGTTTTAGCTTTATCACCATTTCTGGAGTGACAATAAATCAAACTAGACTAATTGAACTAAGAAGTGTCATGAAATGCTGCATCAGAAATGCTCAAAATTTTACTTCAGTATTTTTGATCAAAATGAAAAGCTTCATTCAGGTGAGATTAACATTTAATATGCGTGGCTTCCTTGCTTTGGGAAATGAGGGTTTGGTTTTTTTTCTTGTAAGCTCTATTCTCCTGTTAGCTCATTTAGCTAGTCACCCAGAACTATTAATTCTGAGATAGTTGAGAGCAGCAGAGTGAATGAGATGTCTCATTTTATCTGTTGATGCTGGTATTATACTTCAGAAGTTGTTTTCTGGAGGCGACTGCAGTTATTGTTTTAGTTTTAAATGAATCGGAGAAAAACGTCCATCATCTATAGCAACTCTGCTGCTGTGTGTTGCTCCAAGGCCCTGCTTGAATTAATATTACATGAAAAGGCTTAAAAAAAAAGAACAGCCAGAAACTACTCCATAGGTCATATGTAAGGTTGATAGCTCATATGTTGGAAGAAAGGCAAAGCTGCTATGCTTGGACAAACATTATTCTTTCTATGTTTCTAATCTGAGATAAAATAGTAGGTATGAGCTCCTCAGATAAGAAATTTTAAGTGAAGATCTTATCTGGATGATAGATTATTGTAATAACTTTCTTTTTTTTAAGGAGTTTTTTTATGTTGGTGTGCGTTGGAAGGAGTAATGATAAAGAAAGTTCTATAGGAAAAGAACCAGTACTTCAGGAAAGAGGTTTTTCACTTATACGATGCAATGAGGTGAGAATACCACGGAGAGAAAATGTCCGTATCTTGAATTACTTGGAAAACCTGGATCTTTGATTTTATGCTGAATGCTTTTTTTTATTTTCATTGCATTACCTTCATTAAAATGAGGGAAGAATTCAAGACAAAGTGAACGTGTGGAAGACGAAAGGCTTTGTTATGTCTGTGACTAATGGGCTTTATTGTGTGTAAAAGATTGTACAAGGAAGAGGACAGTGGAGATTGTCTTCCTTCTCATTTATTTCCCAGTGATTTACTGAGACCTTTTCATAACCTTTTCTGTTTCCTATATGGGATCCCAGTTCTGCAGAAGAGGTGTCTATCTGCAAAACACACCTAAGCCATTTCACACCCACACCCAAGGAACTTTTCCAAGTCTGTTCAGAAGATAAAATGCATGTTGCTGTGCATTCCTGTCACTTAGCTTTGAAAAGTATGAGCAAGCATGCCTTCTGTTAAAGTTCACGTTTAGGCTCTATGCCTTCAGAGTGGGAGAAAATTATTATAAACCAAAAAGCCTTTCATGAAGCATTTAAGCAAACTTAAAATGCCTACCAATTTTCAGTGATATGTGAAAAAAAATTCATTATGAGTCAGTTTACTTCCAGTGTTTTGCTTTTTCGTCCTCTTCTGTGGAAAAGTTTCTTGGAAGCAAGCTCTGAGATGCGAGTGTTCACTGAGAGTGAAAATAAAAACACAGCACTACGGAATATGCTCAAAGCTTTCCATTTGAATTAGGAACATCGCTTTTTTGATTTATTTTCTTATCCTAGTTTTCTGTCTTGCGTATTTTCTGGAATGGCTAAATGTTGAAGACGGCTATTTTTGAGACAAACTTTATTTTGTAGTCATAAACCCAACACTTTTAAAGTTCCAAGATATTTAATGACTAAAGGCTGTTAAAGGGACTTGCAGTTCTTTTCCACTCTAGTGGATCTGTTATTGTTTCTCTTTTCTACTGCAAACTCTTGGAAATGCTGATCAACCAGATGAACAGGATGGCAAATGAAATATTTGTTTCCCGAGGCATTACCTTCAAATTTCTGCATCGATGAGAGATACGTGCTTGCATAGGAAGATAGGTTTCACACCCCCAAAACCCACAAGGACCCCTCAAATTTGTTCTCTAGAGTGGAGCGCAATGTGTGTGTGTCTGTTTTTACCCTGCTCCACTGCTCTTTGGTATTGCTGTACTGCTCCATCTGTGTTGCCGTATCTGTATTAACTCACTGTCTGTCTTTTAAATAGCAATCCTAACCAAAGATGAGGTTGAATTTTTATAGCTTCTGAGAAGTAAAGAGGTCTGGTTTTGTGGAGATTATTTCTATACTTACTTACAGACTCACTGTTCTTTATCTTTTAGTTATAGAGTGGTCAGGAGTGTATCAAAGTATTTAAGTGTACTTATTTGTGTGTCAAACATCTGGTACTTTACAACTTTGACCTATAGTTTTGATACTGGGTCATGGATTGTTGCTGCAACTATGCAGCTCATGTATATGTGTGATCTAAAAATAGTTGCAAGATATTGCCAGTTATGTCATTTTCTTCCAGTTGAAAGAATGGCATTTTCTATATATTGTCGCTGTTCATTAACTTGGGTGTAGAAGATCTTTATCTGACAGATAAAGAATATCAGAGATCTCTCCTGTTTTTCCAGGTGATAATTTGACAAAGTTTTTATTTTCCTATATGTATATTAATTTCAACAGGAATTTAATAAATATTGTTATAAAGTTCTGAGTTTATGATTAAAAAGTTAAATAAACCTGGGAAGCTTTTTTCTTTTCTTTTCTCTTTTTTTTAAAAAAAAACCAAAAAGATAATTCAGTGGGCATGTTTTCTTTTTTTGCATATAGAAAGAGTAATGATATTTTCAGTATCATCCTGAAACTGAAAAAGACAAGACAGCATTATGTCTCGGTTTTATTTATTTCGTATAACCACAAATATTCTGACTTTAGTTGTTTGTAAAATGTATCAGTGTGTTTGAATTCCACTGTACTACCTTCTATTGCACGTACTCCTAGATAGTGCTATTTTTATTTCCTTTTAAAAATAATATGAAAATATGCAACCACCATCATTGACTGAAGGACGTTTGTATACGTGCATCCTCATGCTACAAACTCAATATCCAGCTTTTAATTTAAAAAGCCTTAACAAGAGCTTTTCACATGGCAGGGTTTTCATTATTCTGTCTCTCAGATGCCCATCACTGTGCAAGTAACATGCAGGCCAATTCCTCTTTTGGCCAATAGACTTATTTTTATTAAGAGTAACTTCCAATTAATATTCAGGGTAGGCATGTCACTAGAAGTGAAAACACTTGTCTGTAAGATGGTATTTTGCCGTACTGTTATTGAAGTTCTGTCGAGACCAACACGAGAAGACTAGGATGTGTCAGAGCAGTAATTGATTACATTAGTACTTCTGAAATCGTATCATGTACAACCTGACATAAATCTGGCATGACTAGATGCAGAGTTAGACCTTAAGTTACAGAAATTCAGAGATGTAGACATTAATCTAGATATTTTTATGGTACGATCACCGAACAGCTCGCTATAGGTCTTTCCTGAAGTGATGAGAGTAATTCCGTACAGAGATCTCTTGCGTGTCTAGAGATAGCAAACGTATTCAGTTCGCGGGATTTCACAGTAACCAGAGCTTTAGAATTTAATGCTTGCTTTTAAATGGATGCTCGGTTTAAAAACAAGGAAAATTTAAACAAAAAAAAATCCAGTACTTGTGATACTTCGCGATATTTTCATAAAAGCTATGCTTCTGTTGGGAAGCTGCAGCAGAATACTGTTGTGATAGCATTGTCATTTACACGATTAAAAGATTTACAAAAAAGGGGATCTGTTACCTTAGGCTGTCAAGTGCATTAAACTAGTAGCAGGAAAACATTATTTAATGTACTTTCATTTTATTTCATTTAAGTGTTACATATAGCAGTTTTTTTTAACAGAGATTTTTTTTTTTTTTTTAAACAAATATTGTGTGAAAGCCAGAATTGTTTAATCATTACTGAAGTCACAAACCTGGAACATTTGTATTTTCTTTTTAATGTAAATTATATTTAGGATTAAAAATATATATATGTGACTTGATTACATATGTTTTTATATGTATTTTCTTTGCTGCAGTTTGTATTTAAAGTGTTGGCAAATATGGTCTAATGCTGGTTCTTCAGTCATGTATATGGGATGATTCATGTACTTTTTAATACATGGAAGTCCACAGCAGCGAAATCTAGGGTTTTATGGCTTTTTGGGAATGCCATTATGAAACACAAGGATTTAATTCCGTTCTATTCTTGAAGTTTTATCTGTGCCATTACTTACATCTTTGTTCTTCTGTTGACCCATTGAACTTACTTTTATTAAAATGGGAAGAACATAATTTCAATCTTAACATAAGCCTACAGAGTCACTATTCACTTATGCCTGTAACAGCTTTTGATGGAAATTCCTCAGAGCATAACCTTATTTCCTGGTAGTGTCAAATGTTTTCACTACTTTTGCATTGTACAAATAAGTTGATGCCTCTCTTGAAACTGGAAGGAAACCGATTTTGAGCCTGTTTGTTCTTATATAGCACTGACTATGCCCCCTAATGATGTTGTGTCACTATCACTGTTAATATTACAGCACTAAGATATTTAAAATAGGAGTCACAAGGTGTAACTGCTTAGAGTAATACTGTTCCTATAGGAATTTGCTCTCACAAGAGTTAAAGATTGTTTCACCTACTTTTTTTAAAAATGGAAAAGTAAGGGTTAATTTTTAAAAGGTTGTTCATTTTCATGAACTTGGGTGAATGCATCTAACCTAAAGGGCTGATGTCACAGATAGAAAATAATCAACAAGAATGGTAATATAATTACTTGGATTTATAAGGAATTTAAATAAATGTCTGGACTGTAGCATTCTCTGGGCTTGTTACATACCAATTTTATATTTTGAGAAGCAGTTTGTGTGATGTTATCAAGCGTTCTGACATATCTTTAACTTATAGCGTTACAAGCGATACCATATGCTGTTCACAGGGTGGCACGTATTAAGAAGATCATAATGAGCTTAGCAAGGTTAAAGTCTGATCGAGTGCCTGCTAAAGTCAGAAAAGTAACCCAGTGAGGGCTGAAACTCTGGCTAGTCTACTGTGTGACTGAAATATCTTAATTAATAACAAAGGATATAGCTTAAACTCTTCTTGAATGTTAATAGGAAAACTATCAAAGCATTCTTACTTCAGGCAACTATTTTTCTGTGTTTGCTTTATCCAGCGTGTGTTCAAAAATGTATTGTTGCTGATTTCAGAAGCAGCATTAAGGAATGAATAATGCCAACTAGTAAATGATGCAACTGGTTTTGTGCTGTGGCAGTTCATGGTACAGAAGTGAGATATGAGCCACAATGATTAACTCTCAAAGCAGATGTGGCTTTATGCTGACTGCATTTATGTAATGTAAATAATGAAATGCTAGCTAATGGATGAACTAGCTGCATTTTAAATAAAATGTTAAATACAGCAGGAAATACGTCTACTGTTGACATCCAAATTGCTGGAAGAATATGGACTTGTGCCTAATACACAGTACTTCTTAATTGATGAAAAGGTGAACGTTACGAACTCTTAGATTTGTTTATCTGGGAAAAGTATAAAATACTCCATTAAAAATGGAGGAGCAGCAAGGGCTTAAGTGCATGTTAGCAGTCCTTGTAAATGTGGAAACTATAGGGACTTGAGAAGCTCTAAAGCTTACAACCTTTATGGGTATTCATTGTGATGATATTTGGTAATGATTGTTTAAAACCAAGAAAAAAACCTAAGTTCTTAACAGGAGACAGAAAAAAGGAAGTTGATGAAACTTTCACTCTAAAGATATTCTACTATGTATTTGTCGCATTTCAGTATAATAGTAAAAGAAGTTTAACTCAGCAGAGGACTTAGTTATGAAAGCAATATCATTAAGACATTGAGGGCCATCTGCCATTTAACAAAAAATAGCAGACACTTCCTGAGGAATCATCTGCATCATATTTTTAGAGAGTGTCTATTTTTCAGAGCGAGTGGGACAAGACTAGGAAACTAGAAACAAGCTCCCAGGCTGTAGGAGCTATATGTGGAAATGTGTGCGTTTAGGTATATACAAGCTCTAAGATAATCAAATGAGTGAAATTCTCAATGCATTTTGCCTTCTAGCCATTTAGGTATTTTTTGAAATAATAAAAGTATCCTTTCTTCATTTATAATACAGTTGCAGTAACCATTAGTCTGAATTCATACAACTCTTTTGTTTGTCAAACCACACTAGATTTTTATTTGCTTAAAATGGATCATTGACTTTCAGGGTGTCAGGATGTTCTGATTGACTTTGGTTGTTTCCTGGGTAAGAGGCACCAGCTTGAATATAACCTTGGCACAGAGCTTGAGAGCGTGCTACAGCTTAGTAATGTGCTTGATGAGCATTCTAGGAAAGGATCATGGTTTATAAATAGCTCCAGATATAATTAGCACACCTTTGCTTCCCTAAGAGGAGGAAGTAGTAGCAGTGTAAAGTAGTATCGTTGGTTGTGTGGTGTAAGGCTTGGTCCATGAAGGTTGTCACTTGCCAACGTGTCAAAAAATATTGGAATCATGTGAAAGTTGTCCTATATATTCTATTTTCTGACACTTGTGGGGAGTATTAGGTTGGATGGCTGTACTGAAATGTGTGTGAGGATGTAGACTATTATCTCTAGGAAAAAAAAATATTTAGAGATATCTATGTTACAGTCTTGCTTTAAAAACATCCAAATCCAACCCCCCCCCCCCCCCACACACACACACACTTTTTTGGGGTCTCTTAGTTTAGTTCCAGGTTTTGGTTCAGTCCCTCTATTCTCTTTCCTTAAATGTCTTTAACTGTTTTGGACAAATAGTTTTGTTACTGAAAGGGTTTTTGATTGTTCTTAATCTCAGTTCAGGTTTTCATGATACAGAGCTTGGCTGAACAGTAGTAATGTTGTTAAAAGTTTTTCATAGGCCTTTCTCTTACACTTGTCTGTAGCGATTCCTTTAAAACTTGTAAAATATGAATTCCCCTCTCCGATCAAATCTGAAATGTCAAGTGCAACTTCATAAATCACACTTCTAAAAGCCTAAAGAGGGGAGAGAAACTTGAAGAAATTAAAATCAGTAACTCTAGTTACATGTATCTGCAATTTGTTTCTCCACACACATTAGAATTCTTTGAGGATTTATGAGACTATTATAAAGAGTTGCAAATGCTCTGTGTAAAGAAGTCTTTCTGCCTCATAGTCATATTATTTTTTAATTTCTATTACAGAGAATAAGGAGTAGTATGCATCTGGAGAAGGACTGGGTCCAGCACAAAACCTCTGACTTGCAAACAGAGCTTTGCTTAGCTTGCTTGAAGGGTTTGAATAGTGGGGGTGATATTTGCCGTGAACAGCGTGCTTTCCTTAGACCCTTTTTCAAAGAGGCATACTGAGCCAAAGCAGACCTCTATTAAAGTTGCCTTAAAGTATCTGGTGGCACTTTTATCTGGGGAGCAAGCAAAGTCAATTGAAACATACAGGAAATTTCTAACTTCCCGAAAGTCAGTGATCCATTTAAATAGGTGAAAATGTAGTGCGCTAGGACAATTTCTCTGAAGAATTATGTAAATGCAGTAATTATTGTAACTGTATCATGAAGAAAGAAATGATATTGTCATTGTTTGAATAATACGGAATAAATTAGTATATTGATTTAAAACACAGTGTGTGTATTATACATGATAACTGTAGGCAATTAGATGAACATGGTTGATATTTGCAGTGAAGTCAGTCATTGATGGAAAATCACTTTCAAATGACCAAGGACTGGCATTTCTGTATATTTTTCCTTCTGCCAAGTGTTTCAGGAAGATTAATGTATTCTTTATTAACTAAATTGTCATACTCAAGAAAGTGTCTTTTTTTTTTTTTTCCCCTCTCCAAATTGGGAAAAATGCCAAGGATTTGTTCAGCTTTCTCTGCAAAATTACTTTTTCCTTTAGGTCAGGAAAGTGTCTGTTTCTGTAGAGATAAAAAGAAATAATAAATTAGCAAGCAAGAACTTTACCCTTTTTCTTTACTTCCTCAAGTATCTAATTGTTTTCTCTGTCAGTATTTTGTGCTTCATATCTTGGCTCTTGGCTTTTTGGTTTTTGGTTTAGGGTTTGGGTGGGTTGTTTTTTTTTTTTTTTTAATACAAGTGAAAATCAAGTGTAGATCTTGTCCATAAATTCCATCCAAGTAAGTTGTGTAAGAAACTGATTTCCTACTGGAGTAGAAATACAATTTTAATAAAGTATCTTAAGCCTTTTTTTATTTGCCTTTTGTGAAAGTATATCTGCTTAGTGAAACAATGCATAAAAATGAAATGAGTGTGGGAACCCTCAAAGTAAGGCTCTGGGCATTGAAACTTCCGGAGGAGGGTACGTGTTCTGTGAGCACTACTTCAAACTCTGCATGTATGTGGGAAAACCCGGATGGATGGCAGAAGGAAATCCTTTCTTGAATTTGTCTGATGAGATGCTGTGATGAATTCTATAAAATCTTATGAAAGCTAATGAATTCTTTATTTCCTTGGGAGTATTTACAGAACCACAGAGTGGCTGAGGTTGGAAGGGACCTCTGCTGATGGCCTTAGTCCAAGCTCCTGCTCAAAGCAAGGCCAGCTGGAACAGGCTGCTCAGGGCCAGTTTGAATATCTCCAAGGACGGAAACTCCACAAGCTCTCTGGCAACCTGATCTCTCTCTCAATTAAAAAGCTTTTACTTATGTTCAGTTGGAATTTCCTGTATTTCAATCTGTGCCTGTTGCCACTTATCCTGTCACTGGGATACCGATGAGAAAAGTGTGGCTTGGTCGTCTTTACACCCTTCCGTCACCCTACACACATTGGAGAGCCTTCTCCAGGCTAGGCAGTCCCAGCTCTCTCAGCTTCTCCGGCTGTGTTCGCTGCTCCAATCCAGTGGATCCCTTCCCTGGATGTTCTCTAGTATGTCCATGTCACTCCTGTACTGGGGAGCCCAGAACTGGACCCAGCACTCCAGCTGCATCTCACCAGCGCTGAGTAGCATCATCCTGCTGGTGACGTTCTTCCTAATGCAGCCCAGGATACTGTTAGCCACCTTTGCCTCAAGGGCACGTTGCTGGCTCGTTGATGACTCGGTGGCTGTTAGCACTCCCAGGTCTTGTTCTACAAAACTGCTTACCACTTGGCTACGTTTCAACCTTCTTTCATAAAAGAAAGGAAGTCCTAAAATTGTTGTGTTTCATTTTCACGTATTTGTTTTCCATTGCTTTTGTTGAGGATAATTTGAATATGCTATGAGATTATTAATCTATAGTGTTGCTGTCAAATCCTGAAGAGGCTATTTCTGCATTCAGACACACAGGCCTGGGTTCTTCAGCATAGATACCTTTGCAGAACTGGTGACATTTGCTTTGAGTTAACCTTAACTGCCAGTTCTGCAAATCAGCTCCTTTAGTAAAACGGTACAAATGTTATCAGCAAGTCTTAGAAGAAGTCAGGAATTGTGAAAGTTGGAAGTTATATTACATTATTTCCAATGTTAAGCATGATGGGTGAATTCCTAGATTCTTTTTATATATAATAAATTTTGGTGATTCTTGCATTATATGAAATGTGTTTAGAAAGCATTTCAAATGTTTTCTAAGATATTTCTTCAAAATAATTAATTTCTATCCATTTTCTTGTTATAACTGCCATATAGTTGCTGACCAGTATTCCTCCTAGTGAGTGAAAAATGATTCCTGCAAAGGGCTGAAATTCACGACTAAAATGGGATTTAATATTATTAATAAGCATGTGTTTTATGCTGCACTTGCCAGAGGTGTATCTTTTAATACAGCATCTGATGACTGTCAGTTATGATTACCTCCTCAAGAGGGTCCTGTAAGACACTTAACTGGTAGCTGTGAATCCTGAAGTACTTGCCTTCATACTCTGAGGCATGTGTGCTCTACTAGGTCTTGTGATAGTGCTTCCTATTTTCAGCTCTTTTTGTAGAGAATCAAAGATGATCCTATCCAACGTTTGTTCTGGTGTTTCTAACCACCTCTTCATCTGAAAATCATCAGTATATGATTACACATCATTGAATTTAAGATTATTTATTTGAAAAAATATATTATGATTATTATCCTGGTATCTCAATTACTTTTGGATACCTTGTTGATAATTTATAGTGCTTTCTTTAGGGAATGCATGTATTAAGGAGTGCACTTCAATTCTTAACTCAGTATAAGCAAGAAATTAAATCAGATGCCAGTAAATCAGTTGTTCTTTGAAAAAATAGCTAGGCATATTTTATAAGTTCTTGACCTCTTCTGCACTTGCTGCAGCTATTGCTAGGTTATGACTGCAGTGACACTGATAACGAGTGTTATGTATTGACATATTAGGAAATGTTAATTTCTAATTTTTAATTGCTGTTTTAATTTTTAATCAGTGGAATAATTACACCCTCAATCTAGAGCTGATCATCAGTAAGTGAATATACATATCACAAATACAAAACAATTATGGATCTGAGCATCTGCTCAAGTGTCACCTTGCAATCTCTTCTAAAATTCTGGCCAGAAGTCCCAGATGCTTCTGAACTCTTATTAACATGAGAAGGTAGAAATTGCCATCCTGTAATGATGCAGAGATGCATCTAGTCCTATGTTCTCAGTTGTGGCTACTTCAGAGGAAGGAGTATCTGTACAGATATGTAGAATAAAATAATTGTAATAATCACTATGATTTTGAATTCAGATGTTCTGGTCCATTTATTTATCTGTACTTTGCCATTCATTGAAGTTTCAGGAACATCATAAAATGGGAGAGAAAGAATATGATGAAAATAGAAGCTTGCAAAGTACTGAGTGAAAGATCCCTCTTCCACTCTGTAAAACATTACACACTTTTTTCTTAAAGCATGCTGAACCAGCCTCAAACAATGCTATCATTTTCTCTAGCTTTCATTTTGAAGGCAGGTGAAGTATGTAGAATAAGCAGTCATTTACATATTGTAACTATCGTAAATGAGTAAGTCAAAGATGATCTTGCTGACATATGCTGGTGGAATAAATGGTGGAGAGGGGGGAAATCAAGAGGAATCTTAATTTCCTTCTTAAATATAGAAGGATTTTATCTTTTGGAGAACCTTACTAGGTATTGTTGTACCTTTGAGAGCTGTAGAAATGAAAAGCCAACTTCAAGGTCAAGCTTTCAGTTCAATTTCTGATTCAATTTATTTATTTAACCTGAAGAAAACTCATGAGATGTAAAACATTTGACTTCTAATGTGATTCTTGAAAGAGGTGATATGTTTATACGTGTACAAAAACATTCAATATAAAGGGCAGCTGTCAAAAAACTACTATATAATGAAACCAGATTTAAAAGGAAAATTCTTGAGTTTAAATCCAAGATCCTAGTCCAGTTAAATGATAAATGACAAATGCCATTGAAATCAATGTCTTTTTCAGTCAAGTCACCTTTCTGGAAGTCCTTAATTTCCATGATGAAACACAAATGTGTGAAGTGATGCTCAAAAGTACAAAAAAAATTTGTGTAATTCAATTTTTTCTATTCAATGTATGTAATATTTTTACACTGTGCATGCATTTTTATTCTTGCATAATGATAAGTCTTGTTTCAGTAATGGTGGGTCAATAAAAACACTGGATTTTTTTTCCAAATTTTTTTTTCATTGAAAGGGAGGCTGTTAGCAGAAATTTGTCTTTCATTTCAGAATTGCAAACAACAGCTGAAAGCAGTATTTGTAGCTAATAGGAAAGTCAGTCAGATTCATGTCTATCAAAACATTTATTTTTCTAAGTAAAATTATATTTGCTATACTCAGTCTAGATGCTTTTTTGGTGTTTACTACATCTTTTAAGGCAAATGTTAAGAAACAGATTTCACTTAAATAGAGAATGTCAGTTGAAAATCTGGTCCGTTGCTTATTTCTGCCCTTCCTAGAAATTTCATAAACAAGGCAGTATTTTGAAAATTGTGTTTTCAAGGAAGGAGTGAGTCATCAGGGCTTGTGAGAGCATTTTCTTGTGCATGAGGAGGTTCATATATATCTGAAAAGGTAAATAGGCATATAGAAATGACTGTTTAACATAAGCAAATGCTGAGTGGTTGCTTGCCTGAAACTGCCAATATGGTAGTTTCTCTCTCTCTCTCTCTCTCTCTCTTTTTTTTTTTTTCCAAACTGTAAATAGATGTACAGGAATAATAGGGTTACAGAAAAACTGTTAGCAGTGCCTGCTCTTCTCTGGCAGAAGACAGGGAACTAATTTTTCTGAAATCTGCAGGCACACAGCTAAACTGTTTTTACTTTGACTTGGTTCTACTTTAAAGTCTATGAAATGCTTCCTCAAATCCTGTAGTGTTTTTTCTTTTCTAAGTGCAGATTGAGTGTTTAAAATCCAGGACTTGTATTTCTGTCAGCAAAATATGAACTGCGAATACTCATGAGGTAAGTAGCAGGGTAGTAACTGAAACCATCAGAACTTTATAAAAACTGATTTAGTAAAAATGCAAAAAGCTCTGAGGGATTCCATAATGTACCTAAAAATCAATGCAGAGACAAGAAAAATATTTAAGACAGTTGGATGGGAAGCATGTGATAGCAATGATGACACTTCAAAAATACTTAAAAATCCTTTGACATAAATGTATATGTACATGCAGTTATTTGTGTGGTTTTATCTGTATGTATATGCATACACATGCACATATATATGTGTGTGTTCCCTGGTAGGGAAAAAATTAGGACTTACAGGATACATTAGTGCTTTTAAAGAGGCTATGTGAAATATCATGCATTAAAAGTTCAGAAAATGTACTAGCTGATGAATGGGTGAGCCAGTTTAGAATAAAAATAAGAAAAGTTGGATTTTCTTTATATATGTCTTTATAAGAAAAACCTTGTCATCCACTATTTATGGAACATTTAGAAACATTTTTTGTGTTCACTTCCAGATATTGTTTGAGGCCAGTTCTTTGGCTTGTGAAGTTGACTATCTTCATTTTTTTAGTGCCATGTTGAAGTTTATTCATGGTTTTGAGTGATTACTCATTGAAACAGAGTTTGATCTTTAAACCCTTCAAAATCTTTCCCAATATAGTTTTTTTGTTACTGACTTTCAAAGAGGGCTTAGAAGTGGGACTGCAGCATTCAAAGGGAACACTGGTGTGACTGTAGGGTCATGCTGGGGCTTAAAAGCTGGAGGCAGGTCTATTTTAGTGACTCTGGGGGATCATAGGATTTTATAGCATACAACAATTTTCTGAGATTCTTTGGCAGAAAACAAGCTTATTAATTGTTTTTATTATGTACTTGATACTCAATAAATTTTAGTGTCATCACCTTATGTTTTTGTTTTTCTGTTGGGAAAACATTTCCAGAAAATATGTTTCACTTTCACATTTTATAAGAAACAAAGTGTGTTCCAGCAAAAATATATCTGTCATAAATACATAGCAGTGCCTGAATGTTTCTCAGTCTTAGTAGCCATATGAAATTCGGTGAAGGTAAGTCACAGCTATATATATAAAACTTAGGTGAAGTTTTGGTGGTGGTGAACTCAGTCAACGCTTGGTATCAACAAGCTTTAGTATCCACCATGTGTAAGACAAGCGATTCCAATCAGAATTAAGGTATATTTATAATATTATAAACTGACATTTATGTCACGCTGACCTTTGTTAACAGTGGTAGCATGGTTCCAGGTGTTTTAGAGACATAGATGATAGTCCCTGTTGTGAAGTGCTTGCCTTTTATGCAACCCTAACAGGTAATGGCTGAGTGTGAGGGCAGCCTTTCTAAAGGCTTGTTCAAGAAAAATGAAGTCTTTTTGTTAACATTTCTGATTGATGATTTTTGGTTGATTTTGTCTTGTTTTGTTTCTGTACTAGACTGGATAAATGCTATTAAGTAATGGTGAAAGATGCTGTTCCTTTATGTGGCAGTGATGAGCGCAGAAGTCTGCAAGACAAATGGAACTTTAGAGGGGGGAAGAAAAAAGACACATGTAACTTGCTATTTAGTGAACACATTATGGGCTTCTCAGAATTGAAGACCACCAATGACAGAACAATTCTTGCTCATATTTTACAGCTAAACCTGAGTCTGAAAACTTGTTGCTAATTCAGAATTTCAAAGTTAGGTAAACAATTATTTATTAGTGTATGTATTTCTCCCATGCCATCCTGCAGAACACCCTTCCTAGAGGTTGGCAATAGGCAGTCATGTTGAATTCAGGATGTCAGCGTACTCTAAAAAATGAAAATTAATGAGATGGACTGAGTACTTGAAACAAGATTCTTCTGTGGAAAGCCAGAATATACATAAGTAGAGTATCCTGTTGATTTGACTAACAGAAAAACTGCAACTGTTTTATGCATATCCAAATGTTATATTCATAAGTGAGAATCAACATATGTGAACTTCAGTACTTCTGAAAATGTTTTCATTATTCAAGTTGAGAGTGTCTCTGCTTCAGTGTGTTCTTGAATCATCCAGAGAGACTTCAATTTTCAGGGGCCAAGTGCTGTGTGAAAGTCAGTTTTCTTTGGGATTTTTTTTTTTTTAGCCAGATTCTTTAATAATTTGTACAGTATGTCCAGGTCAGTTTTATAGCTCCTAACTTTACAGCTATTTTCAGAAAAGGTATTGCTGTTGAACTCTATGTTCAGCCCCTTAACCTCCTTTTACTGTTGCAGAAATCTGGAAAGAAAGTTGTATAGGAAAAAGTTACTGTTCGTATACATCTGATATTGATATTACTCATGCCAAGAAGGGCAATGGAGAAATGCAATATGACAAATTAGTGATGATGAAATATTACTGGAGTGTCTTTGGTTCTTAAATTTATGTAAAAGGATAGTGAAAGGTGTTACAAGACTGGTTCTTATGTATTGAGGCTTAGCATGATGACTTTTTTTTTTCTTTTTTTTTTAAAGCAGCTAACAATTTTAGCTGTCAGAGCAAATGTGTGCTGGTTTACATAGGTTTGTAGATTAAACTTCCCTGTGGTGATTTGGTAGGCTTGATGATCGCATCTACAAAAACTAGATGTCAGTCTTGTATATGGTCTAGTCTTGGTTATCTCATACATCAGTTTAATTCTGCTGCACATTCACTAACTTAGTAGTCACTTATTTCATTCTAGCATAGAGCAGAGCAGAATAAGGACAGAGTTTTTCCTTTACAGCTTGCTATAAGAATGCGATATTTTGTCATTTCCAGTGGCACGTCAGTTCTTCTGTACTTGAATGTAGCTCACAAATAATTACCATTCTGGCAACTTACTGAGGTTAAAAAAATAAAATAAAAAATTAGCTGATCAAATCATGCCTGCTCAAAAATGGATAAATGGAGCAAATACTTATTGACCTTGCAACTTTGTTCTCAGTCTTCTCAAAGACAGCTGTTTCCCTTCACTGTTTAATTGAGAGAAACCAGGAATATAAGTGACGTCATACGGGTATTATAAGCATCCAATTGATTTTAGAGTGATAAATGTTACAAAAATAAATTATTAGTGTTTTGGGCAGAATTTTTAAACAAAAACATTTTCAGTAGGTGAAAGGGGAAAAATTAACAAGTTGGGTTGCTTCATCTAATTCTAATGAACTTCTTGAGCTAACTGATCAAACCTCAATGTGCTCTGTGTTGTGGGTTTCGGTGGTGGTGGGGGGTTGTTTTGTTTTGTTTTTTCAGTCTAGTGTTTCTCTATTTTCGATTTTCCATCCCTTTTTTGGCATGTGAATGCCTGCTGTATGAATTTTAGTGCCTCATTACAGGTTGGAGGGTGAGCAAGGAAAGCCTGACAGCAGGCAGCAGAGTGCCCTTGAACAGAGTTTGCTGTAACACTGCCAGTAGTCTCCTCTGGTGTTTTAATAAACAAGGGTTTCCTCTGTATCTTGCTCAAATACAATGATGAAAGTACTATAAATAAGGGGGATATTTGTACTCTACTTAAAAAATATTCTTTAGTTGGGAGACTGCAATAAATTGGAAGATTTTGGGGGGAGATTAAACATTTTTCCTTTTAACTAGGTGTTAAACCTGTTATTCTGTTCCTGCTTCTGCCTTATTTTAGTTTTATTTCTTTTATTTGATTACCTGGCAGATGCTGCTCCTCTTTCCAGTTAATAAGTACTATGTGTATTCAGTATGGAGTAGAAAATAAAGATTAGATTAGAAGATAGATGGTACTTTAAATAAATGCTTCTAAGTCAATTCGGGGATGGAGATGGGGTTTGTTACAGGTTACAGATCTGTAACAGAGTAACTGACAAACCTACTCTCTCCTTAGTTCAGAGTTTAGGTATGCCTTAGAAATCTGCTATATTTCATTAAAATTTGTGTTTTCCTTGATCAGTGCAAGTGCTGACTATGACTGTCATTTTAGTGGTGCTTGCTGTTGTCTTTGTTAGATCTTGCTTCATTTTTATTTGGAAACAAACAGGTTGTACTATTGTTTTTAGAGACTGAAATAATACTGCCTACATTTCTTCCTGCTGCCAATCTACAGTTTTCTAAGTTTAAAAAAAAAAGACATTGAGAATGATATGGATTTATATTTCATACCTTTGTCCCCACCATAATCACTTGATCTTAAACCAGGCTTATAGATTCATAACTTGCATAGTATCATATTAGTTTCCTTGGTTATATTTGATATTTCTCTGCAGGTATGATTCATTACCATGGAAATGATAACATAGTCTGTTTTCAAGCTAATTGCTGTATAGAACATAAAAATAAGTTCCTTGAGGTTTAAATTGCTCATACAATTCGTATTGGATGTCGATCTATGTTTGCCCAGTGTACCTGGAGTACTAATTATAACAGTAATAGAAATGGTCTGCTTGTACCTTAGGAGACAAGCTGCTTGACCACCTGGAGCCTGCTGGCTGAGAAAGTCTGGAATAAGTTTATGTGCAAAATATTAGACAACCAGCATCTGGATCATCAAATAACAGTTTATGGCATCAAAAATTAGCCTTTGAGCCTTTCAGCATAAAGCTCATGATAATAAATTCCTGGGTAGAGTGCATTTGTATTTTCTGTTCAGCTGCTGGAACCCCGAGGACAACTAATTTCTATATACGTTCCTCAGTAGTGTTACGTACCTTCATGAGTGGCCTGTGGACAGCAGAGCACATGTATGAACTGAGTACAACAAAAAGAAGGTGCAGAAAACCTGCTTAGCATAATACTAGATTGTCTGTCAGTCTTTAAATATATCTTTAGGATTGACAGCAGCATTGCACTCTGGGGATTATAAAAGTAAAATGGACCATGTTTGGCAAAGAGAGCCAGGCATGACATTGTTTTTTAAATGGGGGTTCATTCTTCTATTTCTTCCATAGTATTTACAATCAGGGATTTGCCTGGGTACTCACAGTTCTGCTCCACTGGTGTGTAAAGAGTAGCTGCAGAAAAGGCCCCCAGGCCTTAGAATTCTGCTTTCTGTGTGTATCATCCTTCCGTGTACTTTAAATATGATGCTTTCCCTACCACTTGGCAGTTTTCAACTTTCAGAGAAAACATTTGAAAAGAGGAGGATAGGAAAGCACCGTGGGTGGACTTAACTTGGCACCGGCTGCTTCACTGGATTTGGACTACTGTGGAGGTCTTGTGGGTTAAATTTTTCAGGAAAAAAATAGATATTGTAAGCTTAACTAGGGTTATGGGACCAGGGATAGGCTCTGTCTTGCACTGGATATCTACATATGACAGAGCAAAGGAAGCTTGCTCTTTGAGATTGTTTCATTAAACAAAAGCAATTTCTGTGAAAGATATTCTGTGTTAAGATTTCGCCGTTAAAGCCATCAGATCCAGATGCTTCTTTTTTCCGCTCAGTTTTGTCTGTTTAATGTAAATATTTTTTATGCTGTTCTAATTAAAAACCTACATTCCATGAGGTAAATAGCCAGCTTTGCCAAAGATAGTTTAAGCGTAAGTTGTAAACAGGCTTTACAAGGCAAAGCTTAAATACGTAGAGGAGGATATTGCAGTTGTCAGGGAGAGTTTCAGTTAACTAGACAACTAGATTGGTTTTTGCTAAGAACAATTTAAAAAACAGCGCCCTGCCTCCCCCCACCAAAAAAAGAACTGTACGAGTACTGTTTTTTCCTTCTCTTTCTTTCCTCTGAACCATGTTTGCTGAAGAGCCTGAGCTTCACAGGTTATTTCAGACTATGCAGTACAAAATGATGAATTAGACATCAGCTCTTGAACCCCTAGGGTCCAGTGATCATGATTTCTTCAGTTTGGCTACATTAAAAATAGTAGCATGAAAATACTTAGACTAGGCTATATGAATTTAATACTGGACTTTAAAAACTCACTCTAATGTGAATGATAATGGATGAGAATTTTATTATATCCTTGGAAACTGGCAGTAGGGAACTATTCAAAGATCTCTCCGGGAAGTATATAAGCTTTCTGAATACAGCACTAAAGCAAAGGTTATAAGGCTTGGAAAAAAATACACATGAAGCTAAAATAGAAATTAACTCCTTAACAGCTGTCCTCTGTTTAAAAGCAAGACACTCTCCTGCACCCCTTCTCTGATTCTTGGATGTGTGATACTAGCCGAAGGTACCTTGAAAGTGTTAAGCTATGAAAATTTGATAATAGCAAATCCCTTTTGTGCAATCTTTATTTAAAAATGTTAGTATATTGCTGGGAGCGGAGTGCTTATGACAACCAGTGTCAGCCCTTCCTTCCCCAAAGAAATCTATATGCTGTATTAATTATATTGGAGGAGCTATCTAAGAAAACACATGTGAAGGACTCATTCAGAATCTTTTGCAGGTGGTGAAGGTTACAATTTTATGGCCAGTTCTGAACTGTACCAAAATCCAGATTGCAGACTTTATGATAGACATCAGCTTTAGGTACTGCTCTCCTGTAGCTGTTAATGAAACAGAGCAATTTGCTTTCTCATTTGTAGATCTGAGTATAGAATAGTGCCTTTTGAGCCTAAACACTTTATTTCCTGATGTGGAGAGAAATGTATTTCACTGGGAAGCTTAGCAGAAGCTGGAGGTGTCCCACAATTGAAATCCAGACATAAAGAATACTGGTTTGAATTTGGTTCATTCTCACAATCCCCTTTTCTGTCAGGGGTAAATGCATGCCTGGACATCTTCAGTATAGAGCTCTTCAGTGCCTCCGAAAGTTGGGAAAAAAATAATAATTTAAAAAAAAAAAAGTTGAAGATGGACAGAAAAATAATTTTTATCAAATTAATTTTTCTTTTAAATTTGTTATCGCTATTTGATGGTTTTGCAAAGGTTTGTCATAGTAATGATGGGTAATAAGAAATCTTTGCAAGTGACCCCATAAAAGCAGTGTGTACCAAGAAATCAGCTGCAGTTAAGGAAGAATTCTCGCTTCAGGCTCGGAAGCATAGACAGACATCAGGCTGCAAACACAAAATAATTGACTGCTTCCAGTCCACCTGTCCTTTCTCCTGCATAGTCTTCTATAGCTAAGCAGCAAAGGTGAACTCATTTGAAAAGAACCTAAAAAATGACTTATCTACAACAAAGTACTTTGTCAAACTAAATATGTGACTGCAGACGAGCAGATGTGCTGCGTGCCAAATGTGTTGCCTTCAACAGAACTGTGCTGTATTATGCTAGTGGCTGGTCTCGCCTTAGGGCTGCTGTAAAACACTAGCGTAAAATGCCAAAACTATCATTCTCCTAGTGGTGTGCCTGGTGAGGGTCCTGAGGAAGAATTAATATTAATACTACACTTGTTTCTCAAAGCAGTCATAGCGGGGCCACGCATACCAATACTAACTGGCATTTTAACAAATGTGGTTTTAGGAAGCTAAGACTTTTTTCGCCTTTCCTCAGAAGTATTGTGCAGGATCTGTTGTGAGCTGGCTGTTGATTTCATAATGCTTTTTTCCCAGTCTTGGTTGCCTACAGGGAGAAAGGTAGTTGAGCCCAGTTACTTATCAACCAAAAAGTGACATTCATTTTGCTTATCCTAAAGGTACATTGGACTCTTGGTGTTACTGCATGCAATGAAATGAATATGTCAAAACAAAGCAAACAATCTTAAGAGTCATAAAGGAAACTCTGCCTCCTTTCTAGGGTTAGGTTTTTTAAGAACCAATAAGCTGTATTAAACATCAAATATTTTTAAACATAAACTTTTGAATATGGGTTAAAAGTGGTGAGGTAGAATGAATAATTATTTTTGATTCAGTTGCCAAACAACAACAACATTCAAAAAAAATGTATTTCTTTTTTCCTAATCTCCCCCTCTCCAAATCCTTGGAGTGTTCTCTGTGTTATACAGGCTGTGGATTTGTACTACCTTTGAAGTTTGATATATAAAATATGAAGCTAATTAGTTACTCCAAAAGGTGAGAAGGTGAAGTACCCATCAATGCCATTCATTTAGAGCTGTTTTACTTTGTATAAAATAGGCTAATACATTGAGAATGTTTTTCTTTTTTTCTTTTTGGAAGAAGCATTCACATGAGGGATGGGCTTGTTGTACTGCTACTGTGATGAATATATAATTCTGTATGAAGTGTGAACGTCATCAGCAGGAACTGCTGTGTCACCTCTAAGTGCTTTAAAACCTGGTTGCTTTACATTGTTGTCAGAGATAAAAGCTAAAGTAGTTGAAAGTATGAACCAAACTCTCCTACATACTAATAGCTGGGCTGTTGAATATGAGGGATATAGCTCTTCCTCCTTTGTCCTGTAGATTCGTTGCTCCTTTTTCCTTTCAGCAAGAGCCACTTCATAAATCAGATCAAGTTAAAACAGTTTTGAAATTACTAAAACTGTGTCATTTAGTATTGTGCTCTCCTTCTTCTCCTATTTTTCCAGCTTGAAGTAAAAATCCAGCTACCTTCAGAAGATGATGTATTGAGTGCAGTATATAGTTCTCTTTGGAAAATTTCTAAAAACACCACAGAATGTTGCATCAGTTCCTGGTTTGTGTATGCACACACAGCTCTAATAATAGTGAGGATGGCTTTAGTAACAATAAGACTACTTCAGATACAAATAGTTAGAAATTAATAGTTGTCCCTTTAAGAAAGGACATTGCGGTTTAGGCTAATGTGCATTAGTTTATAGGCTGTGTAAGGAAAGCAAGCAAAATGCTGTCATATTTTGTGTTCATAAAGACAAACCTGTGTAGCTGATGGGAGGCAGCACACCTAATGACTATATCATGTTATGAAGTGCCATGAGGAAAAAAGTGAATATTTAAATTGCTACTGTTTTTTTCCCTTCCCTTCATAAAATTAATCACAAAAGAAGTGTAAACATAAGAATTCCCAAGTTTTATTTATAATAAAAACAAAAGACAGTAAGATATGAACATGAACATGAGCCAGCAGTGTGCCCAGGTGGCCAAGAAGGCCAACAGCATCCGGGCTTGTATCAGGAATGGTGTGGCCAGCAGGAGCAGGGAGGTGATTGTCCCCCTGTACTCAGCACTGGTGAGGCCGCACCTGGAATACTGTGTCCAGTTTTGGGCCCCCCAATACAAGAAGGACCTTGAGGTGCTGGAGCATGTTCAGAGAAGGGCAACGAAGTTGGTGAAGGGTCTGGAGCACAGGCCTTATGAGGAGTGGCTGAGGGAACTGGGGTTGTTTAGCCTAGAGAAGAGGAGGCTGAGGGGAGACCTTATCGCTCTCTACAACTCCCTGAAAGGAGGGTGTAGTGAGGTGGGTGTTGGTCTCTTCTCCCAAGTAGTTAGCGATAGGACAAGAGGAAATGGGCTCAAGCTGCACCAGGGGAGGTTTAGGTTGGATATTAGGAGAAATCTCTTCATGGAAAGGGTATTCAAGCATTGGAAGAGGCTGCCCAGAGAGGTGGTGGAGTCACCATCCCTGGAGGTGTTCAAAAAATGGGCAGACGTGGCACTTTGGGACATGGTTTAGTGGGCATGGTGGTGTTGGGTTGATGATTGGACTGATGATCTTAGAAATCCTTTCCAACCTTACTGATTCCTAGTTTTCACTTTCATTAACAATAATCCAGCCACCAAGCCAGGAAACACGAAATTGCTACCCTCCCCTTACTTGGTTTAGTGGTGGACTTGGTAGTGTTAGGTGAATGGTTGGACTGGATGATCTTAAAGGTCTTTTCCAACCTAAATGATTCTATGATTCGATAAACAGCAATCACAGAGTTGTGTAATGGCTACACAATTCTTGGGAGTTTGCTGCTGGGTTTGTATTGTAAACACTGGATGTTATGCTACCAAACATTTGGATCTGTTTCACTGAAGTAGATTTCAAAAGGTACTGTTCTTTAAAGTCAAAAAATGTCTATATAAACTCTGGTTTATCTAATTTTGTTACTGGACGGTTTGTTGCTGGAAAAACACAGGGTTTTATACATAGCATAATTTTTGTAGAACTCCGTTAAATACTTAGAATCCAATTGCTCTTAATGTGCTGAATTATCTGGGATTTTTCCTATCAGAATGGAAGCTCTTGACTCATATCAAAGAGTTTCCATTACAATGATTGCCACAAAATGGTTATTTATGAGGGTGTGTTGTCCAACCAACTTTGACTTTAAAGCCTTACTTTCAGTATTAATTTATAGCCACTTTTAATACTAAGTGAACACAAATTATTGACACATAAGTATTCATCCAAACAGAAAGACATAGATCATTATATAGCTGCTAATGCAGCTTCCACTGAGGTCAATGTCAACCACTCTGTTGACGTAACAGATAAGTTGACCTCTTTGCTGTAATTAATGTGCTGCAACTCCCTTTCCTATTTTCACATTTGCATAGTCTTTGAAAACCTGACATACGGGTAAGGATGCACTGTATGCAAATAAAATTAATCTCTGTTAGTCCAGAGAATAGTCCTGCTGGTCTGAGATGGTCTGCCACCTCTTTTTGCTACTGTTGTGCTTTGGTTATTTGATCTTAATAACAGTCTCAGTAATTGAACTGCATGCCATAAATAAGCTCTTACATGAAGCACGATGATTACTTCCTGAAAAATGTGGATATGTGCCAAGTCTTGCAACAAGAACAGGGAACAAAAAACACAGGTGAAAGATGTGTTGGGCTTTGAGCAAGCCTGTAAGAATGGGATTCTTTAAGTTTTCATCTTAATAATGCTTTTGAGTTCATGCCTCCTAACTCCAGCATTTCTGCACATATATGAGGGCACAATTGTGCTGGGTGTGGCTTGTAGCATAAATGGATGTGTGAAGTTTGGGAGCTTGGAGTATGAATACCCAAAGTCTTTTATCACAAATATCACTTTTGGTTTCTGAGCTATATAGGAATGTGTAATTTTGTATGTGCAGGCATTTTTTTCTAGATTCTCCCAACTGGGAGTGTATAAATATATCATCAAGGCTCTACATCACCTCTGCTTCTCTGAAGTTACTGAAATAAATACAGGAGTCTTCCTATGGTAATGAAAAGCACATATAACTAAAAAAGATATTTTTTTAAGATTTCAAGTATTTTCAATTTGGTCCTCAAGAAAAAGAAATATAGAAGAAAATACCTTGTATTTTGGCTCGGTACCGTTTTAGATATGAATATGTATGCTTGTACGTACAAAGGCTTTTTTCCCCATCTTGGTGTCATGTAAGAAAGTGCACCAGGTGGAAGTAGTGATTGGTCTGAAAACGCAGCTGTTGCTTTCTGATTTCTTTGGGTTTTTTTTTTTTTTCAGAATAGTAAACCATTCACTGGGGGAGGGAGCAAACGAGGATAGAATTATCAGAAAGTCAATACCCCAGATTTTGTAGTCAGCACAAATCCTAAAATGGGTATGTTAAATACAACTCTCACCCTGTAAGCAACTAATCGTTTCTCATATCTAATAATACCGTAATTCAGTATAATTAAAATCCTTCATGCATATTTGCTTTAGTTAAACATCTGGGTATAAATACTACAAGGCAAAATACATCACTTTTTCAGAGTGGACTTGTCCTTGATAAGTGATCTCATATTGTAATTCCCCTTGAGAAAACCATTCTACAGTTCAGGTACAAGCTAAATCAATAAACCCTTTAAATTGCTGTTGGGTTATGTAGGTTATGCTAATTTTCTAACCTTCTTGGAATGTGTAGTGGTAAATAGAAGTGTCTCCTTTACAGCCTCCTCAAAGACTAACTCCTGTTCACTTTGATTGTGGGAATTTGTAACTAATCTCTGCTAAAGCTTGGATTGTTTCTCACAGTCAGGCTGCTCTTCAGCGATACTTCCAGCACAGTAGGAAAGGCTTTTCAAACCAAGTACTTAGACTGGAGGACAGGATCTTCCCCAAGACCCTGTCTGCATTATCTAAGGTCCAGCAACAGCAAAATGCTCAGTTGTTTTAAGTTCTCGGTGTTTCCAGAAAAGCAATTAATGCTTTTAGCTCCCTCAAGACTAAGCTATTGTCAGAGAGAAGTTGAGTATAGGTTCAAACTAATCGATGTAAGTTATTTAAGTTACTCAACTGATGAGAGATATTTTAAGTGCAGTTTGACCTTCACCTTTTTTCATAATGTAGGTAAATCCTTGCACACTTACTGCACAGGAGCACAGTTTTCAGAGAGATGAGAATATATGCAGACTAGCTGTCTTAGATATTTCTATTATCTTTATTTTTCTTGGGTAAGGAATTAGGATTATTTTTAAGTTGTGCCTAGAATTGTTCAAATTTTAATTTAATTTCTGAACAGTTTTTGAATGGAACTCTTTACTTTTTATTATATTAATTTTTTATGTGAAAACAAATAATCATCTGAATAAAATGATGACGTCTGATACTTTAGACATTTAGGAAAATTTAAATTATGCAGTACTATTTGTAGGGTAGCAGGTGGTCAGCATACATGTATTACTATGCTGATAACTTGGGAAATCTCTCCAGCAGGAGATGTATGAATTTACGTGATCACAGCATGGTTATAGTAGTGCTACAGCCTGTTCTTCCAATTTTCATATAGTTGTTTTGGAGATCACTTGAATGGGGATCACAAAAGACAATGCAAAATTTAGAAAAATTTGTGACAGTCATGCTAAGAAAAATTACAAGTATAGACAATTTCATGTAGTTATGTCTGGCTCAGTTCTGATCTAGTAAAAATGGGCTGAATACAGAGTGAAGGAAGCTCTTATTTTTTTAGGACAGAGATGAGACCCAATATATTGAACCATCCTCCTTGGTTTGCATATATGGCGGATTTCAGGCATGTTCACATGCCATTCTTGAAAAGAAACTTTTGATCTCACAAAGCATATTGATGAAGAAGTTAGCTATGTAGCATTGTCTTCCACTAAATCTGCAATGGAGGTGTCATTCAAAGCAGATATGGAATGAGAGGAAAAAACAAATGTACTGTTCTATGTCAATTAGATATTCTCTGAGCAGGTTTAGTTCACATAGTTCTTGATGCAGCTGAAGAAGTGCTTGTATCACTGGAAACCTGATAAAAATAAAAACTTTGGAGTGAAGTTAAGACATTTTGTTCCATCTAGAAGACATGACATACCAGGTGCTGGCTGCTGATGGAGGCATATGCTGAGGGAAGAGTTAGTGTCTGAGAAAAGAAAAGTCTGTAGGAAGTGAGGTGGGCATTTGTTTTCAGCGTTTGCTTTTTATATCTGCTTACTAACATAGCTGCATTTCAGCAATCCAGAAGGATTTTCTCAACAGCAAACACAAATTTGCATGAAACTTGATAAGAACATTGTTCTTTAGCACTTGATTTGCATTCTGTATGTGGTAAATTTAGCTGTTTCTTCCGTCCCCATATAATTCTCATTATGATGTATTCAGAAAATAAGTATTTTCAATGAATTAAAATGATTATAGTGGGAAGGCATAGAAACATTTATATTTGCAGTTGATAATGCTTTCTGTTATGTTACGCTGTGACCTTTGAAAAAACTCTCAGATATCTGTAGTTGCCACAGAGTGTCTAAAAAGCAAAGGGAAAAGTTGTAAAGTTAGTGATATTTTTTGGCTGTTCCAAGTCATTTAAAGATGAAGCTGCTATGGAATCCGTGTCCAACTGAAAGTATTGGCATTCCCCTCTAGTTTGTCTTTAGTTTTTCCTTCCTCCTTATCACAGGAGCATCATGACCTTGTCTGGATCAAGAGTTGAGTAACTGAGCGTCGTGAGCCCTGGCAAACAGGACAAGGCAAACAGGAACTGAGTGTGATGAGCTTTGCTGTGGTCTGTGGATCAAAAAATAACAGCAGAATAATACCTGAAACTGCTGGAAGCTACACCCACGGTATCATGGAGGGCTGATTTGATTGTAGGCTTGTACTGACACCTGGTTATAAAACCAGCCAGTAGCAGAGACTGGGGGGGAGGCAATGTAAAAAGGAGGGGAGGAACCATCATGTGTTGGTGCCCATCTGCCACCCAATGCACAGCACTGAGACCCTTTGGAGAAAGTGCTGTGTTTTCCTCCAGGCACCACTGCGCCGACTCATTGGAGTGGCAGCTGGGGTGCGTCTTGGGCAGCTGTATGGGGAGGGTGGAGGTGTGGCTGTGAGCATGAAGCTTGTCCTGATGCAGATGGTCCCTTGCTTGGTCCACTTAACAAATTGAGGGTAGCAGTGTCTCGTTACCTGGTGTACCTTTTCCCCTCATGACATCCTTGTCTGTTCACTAAGGATATTTACTTCAATGAAAAAAAAAAAAAAGATCCAGTCATGATTCTGGATCATTCAGATACGGATGTGATAGATGCTACAGAAAATCCGAGGTGAAAACAAACAAAAAAAACTTGCGGTTATGAAGTGTTTTAGGCACTGAACAAGTAAACATGGTAGGAACACTGATGGAAAGAAGGGAGCAAATGGCCTGAATGTTTTGTCATAGACCTTAAGTGTTTTCTGAAATAGAAACATTAAGTGAAAACCACCAAAGATTTCATTAAGAATTGAGCCAAAAGTCCTATGCACTGGTAAGATAAGTTGCAGAATGGATGGACAACATGGTGATTAATAAGTGTAATTCCTACTAACCAGAAATTTCTATTATAAACATAAAATTTTATATGCAAGTATTTGGAAATACAAATTTGTCTTAGAAGAAAATATATAAATAAACCTAATGTTAAAAAGTAAAGCATGCCCGTTTTGCTGATCTATTCTGTCATGTTTTCCACTGGAGTCTATCCATTCATCCATTATTCTGTTTTTTTCAGATATGTTACTGATGAATTGTCAAGCTATGAATATCACAGGCAGTTTTTATTAGACAATTACATTTTATTAAACTTAATTGTATGAAGACTAACTTCATACAGACTTTATAAAGAGAAAAAATCAATATGCTTTTAGGTATTGGTCCAATGGTAATAGCAGCTGTTACTTAACTTTTTATGTATCACTTTTTTTTTTTTAAACTTGAGTTTCAGTACCTTTTTGAGGGAAACAGAAGCATTTCACAGGATAAAGAAGTATTGAAATAATATACATAGCTCTGTATGTCATCTGTTAAACGGAGAGCCACAAAGTAGATAGATACTATGATACATTGCAATGTTTCCTGCATACAGCTGTTTCTGGATAACTTTATATGGTTGAATTTGAGAGGACTATATCTCTGTTATACAAATTTGCAATATTTTGGCAAGTGTTAGAGAAATAATTTTGCTTTTGTGTCTCTTTAATTTACTTTGCATTTCTTGTTCTTTAAAATCTACCTAATTTCTTTTTCTTGTTTTCATCGTTTCTCTCTAATGTTTCGGAAGTTAATATCTTTTTGAAATTGCCAGTTCTCTTTCTTGCCAGGTACTTGTGTCTCTTCCTCATAATTTGTATTCACTAGTTGTTTTACATTTTGTTACTCCAGATTTCCCTGATGTAAATTGTGCTGAAAGCAGTATTTTGTTGTTAAGGAGTCAGACACACAGCAGTGGACCTTAAGTTCTTTATTTAGCCCTCTTAAATTGCTTAGCCAGGACTTGCCAATTCTTTTGAGCTGTTCAGATATTTCTGACTCTCATTTAGATTTCAGTTTGCTCTTCAGAACTTCATACTTATTTTCTGCTGCTTCTATATCTTCTTTTCCACTTGATGACTTTCGTCCTGTTTCTGTCTTTGTACAACCCATATTCTCTCCTATGGGACCATACCTTGATACTTAGCAGATACAGCTCTATTTTTCTCTTCAGCTTGACTGTCTTTTTACTTTTTACTTGATGATCATTTCACATTGAGAAATACAAATGAAGTGACATGATGGCTAAAGTGACAATAATAGTTTTGGTTGGTTTGTCAATATATGACCCTAACAAGCAATGCATTTTGGGGATACTATTTAATTGTAGTTAAAATAGAAGTGCAGTACATCTGTACAATTCAAGAAAAATGCCTAATACGGTAGCAACAAAACCAAATTCAACTATTCTCAATAGACTAGGGGCCTCCACTTAAGTACAGCTTATAAGAACATGAATTTTTATCCAGAAGAGCATTTTTTAGGCTTTTTGAGTATTTTAAGCAAGTGTTTGAAGTTTAGTGAGGACACAGTTCAAGATGTGGAGAACATTTTTTATAAGTTATGTAATCAGAAGTGAAAGAGACATCCTGGATGTGTCAGTGGAACAGCATCATCGTGTCAATACAAACAAAAAAGTAACAAAGAGTTATTTAAATTCTTTTTGAATTTATTAAAGATCCTAAAAAAATGAGTTGCAGCATGCATGGTCCTGTGTTTTGTACAAGCACAAGATAACAGTATCTTCAGATAATCTGTTTTCACAGTGGAGTGAACAAAGTTAAAGGTGGTTTGATACCATAAAGACAAATTTAATGGTAAACTGTTCAAAGTTGTCCTTTCTGACAGAAAATGAACTATCCAATTGCTTCTGTCTATTCTGCTTATTGTTCTAATGCCACTATAAAGGGGTGAAGAGCAGGTGCAAGGACATACCTGCTGGCAGAATTGCTTGAGCAGGTGACATGCATTATAAGGAGCTTGGGTTTCACTTTCCTCATTTCATGCCAGATTGAGTAAAACAAAGATCTTGAAATCCTTCTGCTAGGTAGAACAGAATATTCCTACTGTGTTTCTTTTAAAAAGTAGTCTTCTGAAGGGATATGCAGGTTTTTTTCTTTTCTATAATTATGCAGCAGATGGATTAAAAAAAGAAAAAGAGGAGGTTTACTACAGGCAAGCTACTGCCAGATAGTTTTGACAAGTTTACCAAGACTCTAAGACAGATTCTGGTATTCCCCTGCATGAAGCTTTAATATTCATAGAATAATAGAATTGTTTAGATTGGAAAAGACCTTTAAGATCATCCAGTCCAACCATTCACCTAACACTACCAAGTCCACCACTAAACCAAGTAAGGGGAGACTAATAATTAATTTCATGTTTCCTGGCTTGGTGGCTGGATTATTTTTTAATGAAAGTAAAAACTAGGAATCATTAAGGTTGCAAAGGACCTCTAAGATCATCAGTCCAATCATCAACCCAACACCACCATGCCCACTAAACCATGTCCCAAAGTGCCACATCTACTCATTCTTTGAACACCTCCAGGGATGGTGACTCCACCACCTCTCTGGGCAGCCTGTTCCAATGCTTGACTACCCTTTCCATGAAGAAATTTTTCCTAATATCCAATCTAAACCTCCCCTGGCACAGCTTGAGCCCATTTCCTCTTGTCCTATTGCTAACTACTTGGGAGAAGAGACCAACACCCACCTCACTACACCCTCCTTTCAGGTAGTTGTAGAGAGCGATAAGGTCTCCCCTCAGCCTCCTCTTCTTTAAGCTAAACACCCCCAGTTCCCTCAGCCGCTCCTCATAAGGCCTGTGCTCCAGACCCTTCACCAGCTTCGCTGCCCCTCTCTGGACACGCTCCAGCACCTCAATGTCTTTCTTGTATTGAGGGGCCCAAAACTGGACACAGTATTCCAGGTGCGGCCTCCCCATTGCCGAGTACAGGGGGACAATCACCTCCCTGCTGCTGCTGGCCACAGCATTCCTGATACAAGCCAGGATGCTGTTGGCCTTCTTGGCCACCTGGGCACACTGCTGGCTCATGTTCAGATGGCTCTCGACCAACACCCCCAGGTCCTTTTCGGCCAGGCAGCTTTCCAGCCACTCCTCCCCAAGCCTGTAGCGTTGCATGGGGTTGTTGTGACCCAAGTGCAGGACCCGGCACTTGGCCTTGTTGAGCCTCATACCGTTGGCCTCAGCCCATTGGTCCAGCCTGTCCAGATACCTCTGTAGAGCCTTTCTTCCCTCGAGCAGATCAATACTCGCACCCAACTTGGTGTCATCTGCAAACTTCCTGAGGGTACACTCGATCCCCTCATCCAGATCGTTGATATTAAAGATATTAAACAAGACTGGTCCAAAAACGGAGCCCTGGGGAACACCGCCTGTGACGGGTCGCCACCTGGATTTAACTCCATTTACCACAATTCTCTGGGCTCGGCCACCCAACCAGTTTTTTACCCAGCGAAGAGTACACCTGCCTAGGCCATGAGCTGCCAGCTTCCCTAGGAGAATGGTGTGGGAGATGGTGTCAAAAGCTTTGCTGAAGTCCAGGTAGATGACATCCTCAGCCTTTCCCTCATCCACTAAGTGGGTCACCAGGTCATAGGAGGAGATCAGGTTGGTCAAGCAGGACCTGCCATATTGTAAGACCGAGGATGCGATGTCAGAAGAGTCAACTAAAACTGACAAATTTTCTACTGATGTCTGGGAGACAGGATAAGAACTTTTATGTATTTCTTATATTATGTGGCTTTTGTAAAAATTTCTATACAGAAAAAGTTGTTTTCATCAGGTTATCGATACTGTCTGTTTCAGACAGACTCATGCTTGCTCTGCCACCACTCTAAGCTAGTAAGACACCAATTTAACATAGTGCTTACCATCAGGTAATGAGACACAGTCCTCAGAAACTTGGGCTCAGTGGTGTCCTATGATGCCTTTTTTTTGGATTTGCCAGCAATGTTGATAATATCTATGCTACTTTTATCCTTTATTTTATCCTGTTCATTTAGTAGCACCAATTATGCAAGAAGTTCATCTCATCCTCCTGATGCTTTTTATTTTTTTTGGGACATCCACAATACAGCACACTTCATACCCTATCATTTGGGAATCACATAATCAATATACAATTATTAATTAATATCTTCTTGTAATAGGGGGTAAGTGATATATTCATGTATTGAACTATTATTTTAAAGTGCCATGTCCTGATTGATTTGAAAATTGAATGAAAATTAAGAAATATTCACCTGCAAAGCAAAAGATACGCAGACCTACCATTCTCTGATTATAACTGAATATGTTGAGTCATTCCAGGTCAGCCACGTTCAGTAGCAGACAGCACTCTGGTACCAGTGATATTCCTTAATCTCAGATGTCAACGTGCATAAACAAAAATATAAGTATTAAGCTAGCCATATGACTTGCCTACAAAACAGAGTAAGAAAATAAGTTGTTTACATTTGATGCCTTTCCAATGATGAGGTTGTCCTTACTCTTTATGTGCCTCGCATATTTTAATTCATAGCACCATGAAGGATGAAAAGGAGACGAGACAGATTCGTTGGCAAGAGTTTCAATGATTCAGAGAAAAAATTTTTAAAAGGGAAAATAGAAGCTTAAAGGTAGGAAGTTAGGATTTTTTTTATTATTCTAATTTTGGTAGGTTGTGGAAATACCTCCCAGAGGTGGTGGCAGAAGTTCCAAGGCTTTGAGCCATTGTGAAATTTAAAGAGCTGAAACACTATAAGCTGTACAGCAGAGAACAGTAAGGTCTCAGCAGGAGAAGACAATAGAACAGTCAATGAAGTTTTTCTTCTTGAATTTCTGTATTTGTGTAAGAATGTCTGGAACAATTTTAATCAAATGGAAGGTTTTTTCATTTCTTCAGTTGAAAAATATTAATATTTATTTTTTGTAATGATGTAGGTTGAATCACATTAGCACCAGAGCATGTGAAAGAAGAGAGGAAGAATTATACTGTACAGACTGTTTTATTCACATTTGAGCAGAACTAATGTAGATGTTAGGATGTATTGGCAACTTTAAATATTTGGAAACTGTGGAATTGAAAAAAATAATTTGGAAATTGGGAATATTTGGAAAAAAATTGGGAAATTTGTTGCACATAACAAGCCTAATATAATCATATTTTGTAATGGTAGGAATTAAAATAGCAAGGAAATTTATTTAACACATATATTTATATCTGTTGCTAGTAACCCAATTATTTTGTTAATACCTGCTATCTCAAACATGGAAGACAGATGGACTAGCAATGGAGGTGCAGATACATCTTCTCTAAATCCTTAAGCAGAGTAAGGATTTTGAAAATCTGTAACTAAAGTTATGTTTAAAGGTGATGCCTTTCTAACAGATCACTAGGCTTTGGCAGCGGAGGCTGCTTGACATGAGTGAGCCCATGTTGAGTGAGCCCATGTTGGCAGCCCTGGTGTGAGCGGGCAGTCTGCCAGTCTTTATCGGTATCACTACTCTACTGTCAGTACAACGGCTATGTTTGTTGGTTTACTGTTGTGATCTGGGTATTTGTGCAATTACCACTGTACCGGCTGAATTCAGTTGTTATATTCAGCAGCTTTGTTCCATCTTCAGTCTTTCACAGAAAACATTACCCTGATAATGCTTATCGCTAGGCTTCCTCTACAGTCAGTGGGAGAGACAAATCTTGCTAGAGACCCATTCGGTCCCGAGTCGCTGTGTTCCCTGTCTGAAGGGGTTGTGCCTCTCCTTCAAATATCACAGAATATAAAGGGATTAGCCCACGTAGGGCTGGAGTTAACTTTTGTGAATAAGCTGTGCAAATGGGACGCCCTTGGTGTTGAAGGACCGCAGAGGCAGCCGGTGTGGGCTGCCTTGTTTGGGAATCTTTGTGGCATTCAATTCAGTGAAGGGACTTTAGATTCCCTTAGCAGAAATCACAACTATTTTCTTATTACAGTTTATGTTATCAATACAACTTCCAGGCCCTCCCAGGTCTCTGTAAGTGCAGAACACTAATTTTCACACTGCTCATTGCTTTGGCTTTTCTCCTGCCCTAATAAATACTCAAGATTGACATTTAACTTGTGTTTTCCATAAACCAGATACATGCTTGGTCACCAGACCATGGATTCAAGGCCTCCTTGTTCTTTTCTTTGTGTCTCTGGGCAATTCAGAAGTGTCAGAATTTAATTTCTAGTAACACAGAAGATGCTTAGGTGCTTGTGGTGCTGAGTAGCAACTGGTGAGGAACTTAGGATCTTGGTGGTAAATGAAGGTTTAGTCAAGCACATGAGTCCGTTAACTACCAATGTCACCCTTATCCTGGCTTCTTAAGATGCTAATTTGAAAAATGGTTTACTCATATTTTAAAAAATCATGGTATGGTTTATTAATGCAACAAATCTAACTTAGTAGTATTAGATTTTTGAGAAGTGCTACATGACACAAAGTGGATAGCTTATCATTAAGACAAGTCACATTTATTTTTAAAAATAGGGTAGGGGAAGTTAATTTAACTAGCTAACCTTATACTGTGTTGTTTGTCCTTTAACAGCTAGTAGAAATGTTGAGTGCACTTTAGCAAATCCAGATCATACGCCAGCTGATCTCACTATGCATGTTCCTAGCTTGATTATAGGATTCCATCTTGATTTTAAAAAGAAACTCCTGTGGCACGTCTTTGCCTAGAAGTGCATTAGCCCTAGGTTTATACATCTCATTTGTGTGCACGTTTATATACGTATGTATTGTGCGTGTGCATGTATGTAGAATCAAATGATCTAGGACTAATTTCTCATCTTGCTGCCTCTGGGTTAATTAAAAAAAAAGTTTTACAAGTTCTATTTCTAAAACTTGATTATAGCTGATCAGTGAACTTCACTAAACTGAGTTACTAAACAGTGAAATAGACTTTCAGAGGATACCCACTGACAGTTTTGCCAGGTAAAGTAGAAATATTTCAATTTTATGTCAACTGAGATAAGAGCTTAGACAGAAAGAGAGAGTGAAATTTCCTATAGATGTCATGATATTGGTGGGTTCTTTTTTTATTAAACAGCAGAATTAAATGTAAAATTCCAAAACATCTGTGAGATTAAATTTTACAGCCAGCTGAGACAGAAATGTTAACCTGACTCTATTGTAAGAGGTGTTGGAAGAAAACATTGCTGGTTATCTGAGGAGACTAGTGTAACAGTGCTGTATTTAAGGGTAATAACGTTGAGGTCATAGTGAAATGTTTTAGCTATGCAGTAGAAAATCAGACCAGAGGCAGTGTTATGGGCATAAATGATGAAGAATATCAGAACTGAAAAGGGCAATGTTAGCCATCAGAAAAAGAATGGGTTTGGTGTGAATGGATTTCCTATTAAAGACCAGATCCTGTAGAACTGATGTGAAAGTGAACTCTACATAGAGGACAAGTCCATATTTATGCAGTCTATATTTGAATAGTTGTAAAGAGTTTAATAACTTCCTTTTCAGAAGATGTCTGCTCTATATTACAACTGTATAAATCCAGTGAGTATTCATTGCTCTAGGTAAAGTGCCTACTGAGTGATATCTTGAAGAAGAAAAAAGGCTCAGCATACCTATTTGTATGTTTGGGAGGAGGGGTTATTTTTCTGTGGGGTCAACCACAGGGTTTTGTACAGTCCTTCCTCATGATGATAACTCTTTGCTTTTGTGGCCTGTGCACTTTTCAGTGGACGAATACAAGGTTTTTTTTTTTTTTTTCTTTGGGTCATTCTTTTCAGTAGCACGTTATAAATGATGATTCAACTTGCTGTGTCATTTCCTGGGGCCAGGTGTCTACGCCAGCTGCAAGTTTTCAGAAATCTCCTTCTGCTCCTTTACTCATTGATGGGAACTGACAGTTGCATCTTTTCCCTGATGAGTCATTGATTCTACACAGCCAAGAGTCTGCCAAAAAGATGCTAGATTAAGTGCATTAAAAAGTATAGGAAATAAATACAAAGGGCCTGATTCTCTAGCTGCTAGCTGTGGAGAAACCAAATAAAATGCACCAGCACTGCTACCATTTTGTGGGTTATTAAAGTTAGAATAGGTCAGGCATTTAAGTCTGCTTAAGTGGTCATAACCTGCTATAGTCATGTAAGTACTGACAATACGATTTTTATTTGAACTGTTAATAAATCAAGCCTGGACAACAGGATCATACATTATTTTAAGTAGGTATGGGTGTGTCCTGGTTTCAGCTGGGATAGAGTTAATTTTCTTCCTAGTAGCAGGCATAGTGCTGTGTTTTGGATTTAGTAGGAGAAGAATGCTGATAACACACTGATGTTTTAGTTGTTGCTACGTACTGCTTATGCCAGTCAAGGACTTTTCAGCTTCCCATGCTCTGCCAGGGGCACAAGAAACTGGGAGGGGGCACAGCCAGGACAGCTGACCCAAACTGCCCAAAGGGCTATTCCATACCATATGACGTCATGCTCAGTATAGAAACTGGGGGGGGTTGGCCGGGGAGCAGCGATCGCTGCTCGGGGACTGTCTGGGTATCGGTTGGTGGGTGGTGAGCAATTGCATTGTGCATCACTTATTTTGTATTTTTTTTTATTATTATTATTATTTTTTCCCTTCCTTTTTTTGTCCTATTAAACTGTTCTTATCTCAACCCATGAATTTTACTTTTTTTTTTTTTTTTTTTCCCGTTTCTCTCCCCCATCCTACTGGGGAGGGGGAGAGTGAGTGAATGGCTGTGTGGTGTTTAGCCCTGCCAGGTTAAACCACAGCAGGGTGAAATATTCCAAGCAAATATTTTGCACAAATTATGAAAGTCAGATAAATAAAAATTTTCCGTGGCTCACCCTAATTCCCCAAGTTTTTGTGTTCATTCTTCGTCCTTCCTCCCCCCCGCCCCAGTCTGAAATACAGTGTTTAAATAATACCCAAATACAAAACACATAACTTAAAGAGACATCTATCCAAGTTTGTCTTAAACTGTAGACTGTATTTCAATTTTCTCTTTTGTTTTAAGAGTTGTGTTTTTTTCAGTGAGGGACGTTTATGTACCATAAATAATTGAAATCTTTATAAAAGTTTTATTTCAAAGACAGGCTTTGTAAACCCAGTACGAAAACAAAATCAATTTCACTTTGTCCTGACATAGTACATATTATTCAGTGAGAAATAAACTCAATCCTTATTTTGAAGACTAAAAGCTTAACTTCTAATATTTAAGGAAATAACAGTCAGAGGTGGAGTGATCTCTGGGGCGCAGGTCTTTCTAGTTACTAGTCATTTGTCTCTGTTGCATAGTGAAAATTAGAATCTGTTGAAATGTTTTCTATAATCTATTAAACCATGTCAGTAAGAATAATAGAATAGTGAAAACAGCTGACTAAGCTTAAAACTGTAAGTGAGTATCATTACCTGAAAACGAATGATATTGGAATTTGCACTGACACTGCATCAATAGACTGATGGTAAAAGCGAAAAAACTTGCAATTAGAGTACTACAGATGACCTTAACATGCAGAGCATTGCTAAATTGTTCTGTTTCAAATGAACATTTGTAAAAGCACATTCATGTGCTAAAATGGTACATACTCATTTTAATACCAGGTGGATATGCTGATAATGACACTTTATTTTGCAGAATGGTGTAACTGGTGTAACCTAATATTCAGAGAACAGATTTAATCTGTGTATAATTACTTAGTGGATTTTCCTAGGAATGGTTTTAACCACATACAATTATACTGCAAAATGGGTGAAGAACCCTGACAGTTTTTAAGGATTAGAAGATTTCAGAAAGTCACTGGGGCTTCATGGTGTTTATGGCAGGGTGGTACAGTGGTGACATGTCACAGTCACTGGGTCAACTTCTTCCAGAATTGTACCGTAGTACAAAACCGGCACCCAAGTTCAGCATAAGCATATTGTTCAGTTTAGAGCTTATTTTTCTGGCTGCAAGAGTCCACTCTCCTCCATGCCCACATAATTTGTCATTAGGTTTAACATTTCACTGTTTTCATACTGAAGTTTCTTCTTTTCCTTTCTCCCACGTGGTGAGGGATGATGCCATCCTTCTTAAAGAGGCCTATGTTTCATTTAAGTTCCTAGATATAGATTAGGTGTTCTTTCAATTTAAATCTTCTCTGAATTCAGAGGAATTATGCTGATGAAGTCTTGTTGCTATCTGATCCAATTGCTTTACATCTTGCTATTTTTTCTTAATTAGACAAATAATCGAATTCAGAGGAGTTTGTTGATGTTCATCAGGACAAAAATCTGTATTTGTGATTATTTTGTGATTTATGTTTTCACATACAAAAGAAAGACTACTATGTCATGATGGAAATAATATTTTATCTAACGTAAGCTTCAGAAAAAAACCCACTATTCTTTTAATATAATAAAACAGCTGCAGACTGTGGGCATGCTGGTGTAGAAAAGTGATTTTACTACTTCTAGAATGGCCTATCTATCCACACTTACAATTATATTGTATATATTTGTGTGAAACCTTCCAAAGAATGCTTATCAAATGTTTGGGTCTCGCAAATTTTTGCCAAAGGGAAGAATAAGAAGAACAGTTGACTGTGGATCTTTCCTTCAACCCAGTCCTGAGAAACTTGTTAATATTAAAGACGTGTGAAAGTGAAGTATGTTCAGTCTTGTGGGAGAATATGAGAGATCTTGAATAATCTAAGTGATTTGTGATTAGACCACTGTATTTACCGATTTACCTTTTTTCACTTGAATTGCACTTCGTTGGTCTAAATGGCACAAGTTTACAATGTAGAAGCTGAGGTCACCAAAACAGGTGGGCTAGTCCGAGGGTTTGCTGGCTATCACACAGGTGCAGAGTCGAATTTTACTGTCTTCAAATACCCGGGCACTGTTTCTGGACACAATGCTAAGAGTCAAAGCTTGATATCAGAGGTAATATTGTCCAGAATTTAAAACCTTTGAGGATCTAATAATTAATAGATCTGATAGGTATGTCATGTATCCTCACTTTTCTTTCCTTTTAAAAATGATCTTCTAACAGTTCAGAGGGTTTAGTTTGTTTTGTAATTCCCTGTGCTAAGTTGTTGGCTTTTTGTCTCCTTCTCCCTGCCTAGTGTGTCATAAGATATAGTATGAAGGAAAATATAAGTGCAAGCATAGTTTATATTAAACTTAATTTTAAAATTTGGGAAATGTTCTAGTTTATGCAAATTGATATGTATCAGTATTTACAAGACAACAGAGTGAAACCTGCGCCAAGTGAATACCCATGGGGCAGCGTAATTGGCTGCTTGGGCCAGACGGCCTTTAAATGCTCAAGATAAAGTGGAATGGGTGGGGGGTGTTACTTTAAACTGATCGTTAAGACAGTGTTACCACTTGCAGGTAATTTTTTTCAAGGCAGGGTTTAACTTTAAACAAAAGCACGACATTTCAATGGCAAAAGAGACCATCAAGTCTAACACGATTTTTGTGATGCTTGAAGAGGAATGGAAGTGATGACCTTACTGAAAGTACCTGATTACTTTTAGCAGGAGGAAATTCCTCCTTGACCTCTGTTCATCAGCAAATTAAAATGGGAGTATTCTCAGAAGCTTGTCAGGCTGATTACACATAATGATGTTACTACCGCTGAGGTGAGCCAGCTCTTTTACAGTGATGCTAATAATGCTAAGTTCTGGAAGGTTCAAAATCTTGGCATATGGATTTTCCTGTAAACCCATGATGAGTTTGACTATGTGACCTCTGTTTGAGGTAATTTATTTTTGATAACATTAGTTATCCATACCAAGGATAACCAGATTACTTATGAGTAGGTACTCATAGCTGAGTCCTGGCGTTACCTCCTTACACTGACTTTACCCGGTGTCTCTTACAGTTGTTCTCAGAGGCACTTCTTGTTCCCCCACTAGATCTGCAGTTTTTCCTTTCCCCTGCTAGATGAACATAATCGAAATGGTCTGAAACCACAGTTTCTTGAAATAAAGTTGATGTACAAATTTAAAGAAAAAGCTAAATTTATAAAGGGAATAAAATACTTTACTGACAGCTGAGCTTTTTATCTACCAGCTATGGAATGCATTAGAAAGATTGTAGTTTTTATTTTAGCATCCTGGGAAAACTTAACATTTTCTGGTATTGGGGGTGGGTGGGGAATCTCTCTTCTCTCTTCCTTTTCAACTTTTCTCTAAAAGAGAACTTATACTCTAGAATGAAACCGTTGACCTAGCAATTGTGCTGAAGATCTTCACTGAAAGTGCTACGTTGCTGACCAAAACATCTCGGTTCTTATTTTGCAGCAACAAGCAGAAATTTGAGATGTTTTGTGTTTCATTAGAGGTGCAAACTCGAAGAACTCTGCACTTTTTAATTTGCAACATTATGTTAAAGCTGAATATAATTATTGCTAAAACTTCAATATAATGTTAAGATTCTTTGCCTAAAGTCTTGTGTTAATGAAAGAGACATTTTATTCACTTTCACCTCTTCTAGGTATCCAGAGTATCATTTATTGTAGAATAATTTGCTTTTTTCGTAAACCTATCATATTTCATGAGCTGTCTATTGGTGAAATAGATAGGGCTGATATTAGATAGCATATTTAATTTGCTTTACTGAGTTTCTTTACTAAAGTGTGTATTTAAAATCCATTAAATAAGTGTTAAGATTCCTTTTAACTTCAAGGTCTTGGATCCGATAATAAAATAGTACTGATGTGTTGCAGAGTTGAGGTTCTTCCCCCCTGCTTAGAACCAGAGGTACAGCAGGAGGAAAAAAATAAAATTAAACTAAACTTATGTTGTAGAAGGGAATGGATGTTTCAATTCACTGATCAGTCTTCCTCAAAATGACAATTTTAAGTGAAAAAGTATGTTGTTTCAGAATTAACTGTAATGTTTGCTTTTTTCTGAAGTGGGGTATGAGAGTTGGATCTGTATTTCATTCAACCTAAAACAATATGCATTGAATTTATTTCACTGTGGATTTTATAGAAACTTTAAAATGTATAGTTACATACCATTTTGAAAAGGATAGAATATTTTGTCTTATCCATTAATTCATAATTAGGTTTGAATCGCCTTGGCGTATTTGTCAGTTTTAGTTTATACTGTAAGGAGGTTTAAGTGGGGGGAAATTGTGGAGTGAAATAAATTTCACAAAGTTAAAATAGATCTGAATCATCCTTCCTTCAAATAACCGGGTGTCAGAAAACGCTTTCAAAGTTTTGCTTGGTTTCTTGCATGGAATATCTTTTAAATAAGAAAAATCTCACGCTCTGTACCATCACTCATGTTAAATACATCCTTTCTGTCTCCTGTTCATCACAGACAGTACACAATCCACAGTGTCTCAGCCTGATAATTTGCATACTCAGATGCAGCACATAATTTTGACATATAAAATATCTATTTATCTATGTTGGGAGAAATCAAGTGATAGGTGAAACAGGGGTACACACTCCAGTTTGGAATCTATAAAGAGTGCTGGAATTAATTCAGTTTGGATGAACTAAGACTGTTTTCAAATGCATTGAGTAATGTTTTGAGAAGATCTTATGCTTTTATTTTCTGTTTTAGACAGGGCTATGAAGAACTGGAAAGACAGCTGAAAGAAGTCTTTAAGGAAAGGAGCAATATCCTTCGTCAACTGTCAAAGACTTCTAAAGAACTTGAAGGAATTAAAGTAAACCTCCAGGTTAGGTTATGTCTTGGTTTCTGTAGGATTAATTACCTTGGTTTTTTTCATATTGATATCTATTTATTACAAAAAATATGGTTGGGTTTTTTTTTTAATTTGTGAATAATTATTATTTTGTTGATCTTGTACTTAACATAAACTGATGTTTTTGTGGAAAATGTAATCTTAATGAGTTGGGCCCTTTGTCCACTTACTCAAAAAAAGAACATATGAAAATAAAGCATAGCAGAACAAAAAAGGAAGGGAAGGAAAAAGAATAAGCTGTCTTAATGGAGTTACCACACGTTTGTCCTGGCAGCTAGTAGAAAGGATTTGCTTTGCTGGTGCAGGTTGCATCTTTGCTGATGAGTTACATACACTCAGCTTAGTTTAGCTGCTCATTTTACCTACCTGATGTGCCAATCTCCACAGGGTGACTGGATTTACCGCAGGGCATTACTTTACAAGTTTAGCTGACAAATTGTGCTAGATGAGCCCGCAGCTAGAGCTGAGACACCTCTGCATTTAACTTTTGGGTATCATGGGTAGGCTGAAAGCGCAGTAGTCAGATTAACTCTGGAATCAAATTAGCTCCTCAGAGCAAAAAGTAGATTAAAAGTCCTGCTTTGAATTTCAGGTCCTGAAATCACCAGATGTTAACTTCAGAGTTTTTTCCAGATATGGCCTCTTGGTCTGGTAAAAACATTCAGACTCATTATCAGCTGAGATTTGTTTCTGTATGTCATGCCATTTTAAAGGATGCTCTTGTCCTGCCGTTGTATTTTTATCATCGTATTGATGTAAGCTGGATGGGAAAAAGATAAGGAGTAGCATCCCTATATCTGTTCACAGGAGAATGCTGGTACTGTGTCTCAGTACTGTGTCATATGATTATATTGTCTTATATTTCAGACCTCCCTGGTTCTCATTCATGTGAACCAGTTCTAATTAATATGAACTGTGCCCTTCTGAACCTTTTCTCCTCTCTCTCTCTCTCTTTTTTTTTTTTTTGAGTGCTGTAGCATTCTTTATTATTGTAGGTGTTTTATTTTTAGAGAAATGTGGTGCTGGTTGTAAAACAGTTATTTGAGAATGGGATTTCTTATGCAGCACGGCTGAAGGTAGTACTCAGCAAAATTATGAGTTATTTTAGGCTTAACACTGCAGAGATCCAGATATAGGCAAAGAGCTGTAGTATTATCATCTTAGAGATGATACACATCTCTAAGATACACATCTAAGATACACACTTAACTTTGTCATACAGTCCTAATGCTTTTAGTCATTTGTTTGTTTCTAAATCTGCTTATTTGATCAGCTCTCATTTAATATTTGAAAAACATCTGTATACAGTTAGCTGTGCTGAGTTATGGTAAAAGAAAAGTCAGGCTATTCCTCTGTTTTCTCGCAAGTGGTAATATCTGTAATTCACCGGGAGCGTTTTATGAAAGAGGACCAAATTAATCATTTCACAGATGAATAACATTAAAGATCTCTTTGGTAATAGATTTCTTCCTTTGCTATCAGTCTTTGAAAAATGATGAAGCATCAGCCAAAAACGATGTGCAGAAACTTCTGGAGCTGGGCCAAAAGCAAAGGTAAGACCCCACCTCCTCCCTTCTCTTTCGATTTCCAGACTGAAAGCTGTCAGACTCGGAAATTCCATCTTTCCTTTTACTTTAATCTATGAACACTACTGTCTGTTTTCCAGAGTCTGCTGATTGGAACAGTAAAATAGCAGGGAATGTTATTTTAGGAAGTTTTTGAAACAAATGACCTTTTAGCTGATATTGGAGAGCCAGAGCTCCAACGCTGTCATATGCTGTGGGGTAGAAATAGGTGGCCAGTAGAGGATCTCAGCCTGCTGCAATTCTCACAATTTGAAGAAGTTATCTGACTGCGTCAGGAACACAGAGGGGGCTTTTGATTCAAATAGAACCCAATCCAAACCATTATCCTCTTGGGTTTTGTTCTTGTCCAGTTGTATGCCAGGATCTTCTACTGAATTTTGTGTTGCTTGTCTCCAGAAAGAGCCAGGTGAAGACTGACTTTTATCAGAGCATTATTTATTTATTTACTTATTTAAAGGCAGGTATAAACTAGTTCTTATTGATAATAGTGTGGTTCCATTTTGGTGTGTTTTCAGTAGCCCACTTTCCTCGCTCTTCTGGTGCCAATCCTTTTTGCTAGAAATTATACACTGGCAGATGTTTTGCACAGCAGGCTACTCAGTAGATGTAAAAGGTGGGCAATTTCCATCGCAGATAATTTTTGTCTCGTGTTGGCACTGTAGTTCATGGGCTCTTTATGATTTTATTAGCAAGACTCATAGACGCAGGACATCTGTCTGTTACTCTAAATAATTAAAGGTGCCTTTTCTTGAATCTGAAGAATTATTTCTTAATGGACACTTGTGATGAAGTCTGTGTTCTGTGTTTTCAAAAAACTAGGGAAGAAATGAAATCTCTCCAGGAGGCCTTTCAAAAACAGCTTAATGAGGCAACTGAGAAAGCAGAAAAGCAGCAGGCTACTGTGAGTGATTCCTCATCCTTCTTTTCTTATTTTTGTTTGTTTCTTCTGTCTTTTTTTAATCCTTCTGCCTTGACTATTTGTCATTAGCTCAAATAACTGCATGTAAAAAACTTGGATTTCAAGTATATGTTAGTACTCTACAAGCTTCAGAAGAAAGAACAAGCTTTCAGAAAAAAGTTTGTATGTTCAAAAGCACTAAGATCCCTGTCTTCACTGATTTCTGTGGGACTTAGGTGTGTGTATACACTTTAGGAGATTTGGGCCTGGACACTTGGACCTAAGTCCTTTCCCTGATGAAGTAATCTTTATGGACCCTCATGTCTCACCTATACCAACATACACTTTCATACGTCCACTGGCTTTTTTGGAATCACTACCAATTTTCAGCAACAAAATAGAATCATAAAATCATAGTAGTGTCCGATTTTGACTATAGTAGATCTAATTATCCTTATAGGAAGGTATTAAGTCCTAGTAAGATTTCATGCTTTAATGAAATTCTCTTTCTGGATAAATTGTACAATTGGTTGGATTTTTGTGTAGCACTGTAATACTGTGGGGCATAAATAGCCACATTTTGCTATTGCAGAAAAAAACAAAAGCAGAATCATGTTTTCTGTTTAATTCTAAGACGTAAAAAGGAAATTTTTCCTATGTTGGTTAGTAGTAGTCCTATAACATGAATACCACTGAGCATAAGTTGACTAGATAATCTCCAGAGGTCCCTTTGAACCTTAGGTGTTCTGTGGTTCTAACTCTAGACTTGAAAACAAGCTGCTAGAAGGATTTATAAAATATCTGCACTGTTTAACATGGTTATGTTCTGATGCAAGATATAGTGTCCCGAAATAAGAACAAATGAGAACCTAGTCTTCACTGCTAAGTGCTCAGAACATGGTGGTTGAAAGCTGTCTTTTTCCAGGTGCACGGACACATTCCTACTAGCTTTATCAGCACAACAAATTCTAGTCCTACAAATTAAAGGCAGAAAACATGTTTTGTTATTTAATCTCTGTATTAGATTTTGATATTCAAGACTAATTAAGCTGTGGGTTAGCTAAATCTCAGATGTAGTAAATGGATTATTGGGTCTGTTGTTCTTTGTGATACAGCACTTTTTTTTAACTTGAGCAGCAGCGCCTTGTGTAAATTCAGTCCACACCCTAACATTGAGGAAGGGCACAAGATTTGTTCTACACAAGTCAAACAAAATCTACTGCTAACTGTAAGCAAAAATACTACCTAGTGCAGAAACCAGGAACCTCCCCCTGAGTTTATAACAGAACTTGGTTTGGAGTGTTGTCAGCTGGTTAGAGAAACTGAATTCTTAAGCTGTATTCTAAAATTTGCCAGCAATAAAATATTAAATTTGCCGCTGATTTAAGGAAAGCAGAACTGTGCCCTTGGTTTGTGACATTTATTTCTTTATGCCTCAGGGTACAATGTACATAGGAAAGCTCACCAATACAGTGAGATTGAATGAATATTCAAAAAGTGCTTCAGGATCCTCAGATGAAAGCTGCAATAGAAATGGAAATAAATGTTATTACTGTCACACAGGGTTAATTTAAACCTGCTTTCTCCATGTGTTTCACATTTTTGTGAAAGCAATATGAATGCTATGAAAGAAGGTCTAGGTACTGAGGCAAGCCTAGCTAGAGGATGGGAGCTTGAATTTAATTCTGATTTAATGAATTGTGAGTCTTGTTTCTAATTCAATTTAAGCACATTTTATTCTACAGGATTTGGTGAAGTAAATCTTGATTTTCATCAGAGTAAATAAGAATAGAATTACATTTCTGAAAGCCACATGAATAAAACACTGTAGGGGGGTTGGAAATACATATTTCTTCTCTGCACTTGCCAAGGAGGCATGGTACAATGCTTATTGTATTTTAATTGGCTGTATATATTCAACAGGGAACACCTGCCTGAAGGTGTTCTTTATTAGGTAAATGCAAAAGTGTAAGTAAGAATTTATAAGAATTAAGTCAAATTACATGAAAAATAACCTGGAAAGTACTTAAGGACTCTGACCAAACCAAAAGAGCAAAGGAGACGCCACAGCAATACATTACACTTTGCATCCACGTCTTGTGCAATGTATGGCAAGGCTCGTCGCTATCAGTTGCACAAGTGACTCCTCAGAAGAATGTTATCGATGTTATTGTGCATGCTTATCCATTTTTTTGGCCCTTTAAGACTAGGGAAGCCAAGAATGGTAGGCAGCTAAGAAGTCGCCATTCTGAGGATCTGCTGAAGTGTTGGTGGGTACAGTCTCTCAGAGAGCAGCCAGTGGAGCTGCTGCTAGGAGTAACAATTTTCTGAGGGTAGAAGCAGCAGCTCAGGCTTGAGGAAGCAAAAATAAGGTGTAACGACATTGCTGTCCTTTACAGTACTAATCACAGTGAGGACTGACCCGGGGCCCTTAGCAGGAGTGAACACTCCCTTTCTGGGGTCCTTTGTCTTCTGCATCTTGTAGCACTAACATATGAAGAACAGCAGCAGTCTGTCTTGGGATAGGTCTTTTCTAGAAAATATATGGCAGACCTCAGATAAATTTACGTGTCTTGTTTCAGCTGCTCTATCTGGGATAGTAAAACGTGCAGAAGAAGACTAGTTATGATAAGGATGGTTTAAATTTTAGAGTAGTCCTATGTTGCAAAGTTCAAGGTCAAATAGAGTCTTCCCAAAAGCCTTTGGTTGTGAGGGAGCTTCTCTACAGACCATCTCACACTAGAACTATGGATTATTTGTACATCAAAACCACATTTCTTAAATAGAGAAAGCTTGTTAGTCAGAAGCACCATACTGGGTTTAGGTATACAACACTTAACTGTACTTCATGCTAACTGTTTGTATCTTAAGAAATAGTTATTTTTTTAGGAAGTGACCTTGAGGTTTGTAAAGTTGTTTCCCATTAACTGCAATTAAAGTGTATAAAAAGAGCTGGATAGCTCTAGATGAAGGAGAGAGTGAAGAAGGAAACAGGGAAATATTCAAAAATAGTTTGACTAAATAGACTAAGCTTAGTCTGCATTTTACACCTTGTTCCTGTTGGTATTTTATGTCATGCTAACATGGTGATTGAATTGTTTGACAATACGATTATAGTACAGTCTGTCAAAATAAAGGAGAAAATACGTCTGTGTAAACTCCTTTTTCCCAGTTGCTCAGTGTTCACTAGGAAATATGAGAAATAAGTAACACATTATGCATGACTTATAACAGTAAACAATATGGTTATTTTGAAATCAGTAGGGTTTTTCTTCGTAATGAAAGACTAACAGGGTGTGGGGAATTTAATTCAGAGACATCCACCACCAAACGAGAATCTTAAGAACCATTACAAACTCATGCCTGCAGTATTTTTAACAAAAAGATCAGATGTTCATTTCACTTCAAAAATATTTATTCTGTTTAGTAACAGCCCTTATGACAGGTCCTAAAGTCCTAAATATCTCTTTGACAAAAATCTGTTTTATTTATTAAAAAAAAACTTACAGCTTAAAAGTTACATTTATCTAAGAAATCCCAGTAGGTAAAAATATATTTAGGTTTGCATTTAGAAGTATTTAACACTTTGTAGAGCACTTTTTTCCCAAGGTAAGAATATTTCCTCTGTTTTAGGTAATAGCCTAACCAGTTCTCTCTGGCTTTTGGAGTCAACTCCTACACTATAACTTGAAACTTAGACCATGAAAATTAATATTGAGTACATTAGGTTTTCCGGATACTGCCAAAATAGTTAGGTGTTAATGAATGTATTCCAATTCGATATTAATTGCTCATGTCTTAGTCCTGAGCAAGATACAAGAAGTCTGGAGGTAAGCAAATAAGGATACAGCTGAGCTTTGGCTGTGTGGTAATGATGCTATATTGGTATTCTTCCATCCTTCGTCTGTGGTGAATAACTAACTATTGTCTGACTCTTAGAATTAGATCACTGCCATCTGCTAAAGCATTCTGTATTTCAATGGGGGAAAATTTAATTTGAACATTTCAAGGTCACAAACTGCTGTGAGTAAAAGCCACTGGATGGAAGCTGTTGCCTTTAATAAACATAATGAGCTCTGAAACACACAAAGCTCTGAGTACCTTGGATGTCTGTCTCCAGGAGACAGAAGCATTGTCGCTGCTTAATATTGCAAAGTTCAGCCTTAGAACAATATATTTTCATTATGTATTTTCATAATTACAGCTAGATAGTAATTAAAGGCAGCCAACATTTGGAAAGAGGTGAATGTCAAACAAGAACAAAAGAGTCGGTAGAAAGGAGGAAGAGATGTAGAAAGTTTCTTAGTTTTGATTTTTTGGTTTCTGAGCCTTTTAATTTAGAGCTGGGTATAAATGTCCATTCTTGTCTATTGCGCTACCAGGATTTGGTGACTGAAAGTAGAATTTTTACATCTCTTCTGGAAAATGGTATTATGCCTTGTCCTTGGGACTGACTAAAAGCATCATGCAAATGGTCTGATACAGACCACTCTGCCTTAAAGCATGAAATTAGAGGCATAGATGCACTTAAATGGTTGTCTCTTTATTAGTTCCAGTAGCCAAGCCATATAAATCCCTCCTATGTAGCTCTCTATAGCTATAATTTATGACTAAGTGGCTCTTCAGCTGTTAGAGATTTAGTAGAAGCGCTTTAAAAATGCTGTCATAATATGAAAGCAAAAATGAATGACTTTTAATTAATACTGGTATTATTTTTAAAAAAAGAAAGGGACTTAATTTTTTTTTAATTATTCAGATAAGCTAAACCAGTAAGTTTGCACTATTTAAGATGTCCATATCAGTGATTTCAGACGCATGTGTATGTGAGTAGTAATTAACAAAAAATACTGGCTGAACTAACATAGATTGCTGGTTAAATTGACAGTACTGTGGTGTCTTAAATATCTCTCTACTAGAAGATCCAAGCTGATACTTACAGGCTATGTATAGAGAGCGCACAGACAATAATTTTGGTATCATATCTCTTTAATTATTTCATATATATTCAGATTTAGAAGTGAAATGCTTTGAAGAAATATTAATATTCTCTTGAGAGCCAGGACTAAGAAAGGGAACACTCTTTAATGGAGGTCAGTATGTTACTTTTATCAGTATTTAATGGTAGCTAGCAAATCTTTTGAACAGCTGAAAAATCAAAACCCACCATGAGAATAGTCCCCCCTGCCCTCCCCCACTTAATCCTGATCTTGTATTTTGATTGTGACCTTTATTTATTGTTGTGCAAAATCTTCATATTTATTTTACAATAAACATGGAGTAGATTTCACCGTTTGTGGACGTGATTGCTAGGCAAGTGCTGAATATACTCATCTACTCATCTCCTGTTAAAACATCACCCTCAGTGGTAGCTGGGTGTGTAGTTAGTATTTCCACAACCAAACCACTTAGACAAAATTTTGGAAGAGTTTGCAAAGGAATTAACATTTATGCATGTCAGTTGGCACTGGTCTCATGAATCCCCTACCTACTTCTCTCTCTTAAGTGACGATAGTGTTCTCTGACTTCTCTTTTGATACAGATGAGAGTGATGTCAAGTCTGGTGATGGTTTTTAAATTACTGATATCTGTCTACTTGAGTGTGGACATGATTCTAAGAACAGTGTCACCATGAAGATTCGCTGTCATTTTTTATCTGCTTGACATCCAAACCATTTGTCTCTAGGTCAATGTCTCTATAATCTAATCCTGTTTTCTTGCAGAGGCTTTGCTTTTATTAACAAGTTTGCTGCAATGTCAGATGAACTGTAGTTTCCCATGAACGTATGTAGGCTTTTGTATCAATGGGGGAGAGAACGCAGCGTGGGGCATTGGGTATATAGGGATGAGTATTTTGCTAATTAAGGTATCCAAGAGCATCCTTTTTCAAAGTGAAAGGAATGTGTTCTTTTAATCCTAGTTGTTTACATCCTCTTTTCTCCTATTATGTTTCATAAGCCAGGAGGAAGGCTCAATCCTGAAAGAAACTTAGACTGATTTGTAAAAACAATCTTTTAAACTGTGTTTGATTAAATTCAGTCTTAAAACTAAGACTGGAGTATCTACTTGCCAAGGCAAGTCATTGAATTAAATAGGAACTAAAGACCAGATCTGAATGCTTTCACATGTCATACACTTTATTCCACAGGTGAGTCTGATCAAAATCAAGCCATTTATCTCATTAGGACCAGTACTGTAGCATTGAAATCAAATAACTGTGTTAGAAACCTCCTATGATAGATGATGTGTTCTTAGAGGGTTAAATAATTTTTAGATCATAAAACGGGTTAATATTGTGTAAAAATCCTTAGTTCTCTGAAGATCACGTGAAATGTTATTGCAAAAAATAAACGCTATCTACTGATGCAAAAGTAAAGTAAGCCTATTTATGTACAGTGATCTTCTCTTGATTATAAGTTTTCTAGTAAGTATAATGCTAAATGTTTCTAGATTTAGCAAATTCTTAACTGTGGCCTATACCAATTTGGTATATAGCAGAAATTTTCTAAGATAACTTGTTGCTAGAAACAGATGCAAGGTTGTAAGGTGATTTGGTTTTGGGGGTTCCCCCCCGCCCCGCCTCCCAAAGCTGAGAGTAGAGTAAAAATGTAATTAACGGTTAAACTGATATTTAGGTATATTTCAACAACTGACACTCAACATTTCTTTAAACTTGTAGATTAACTTCCTGAAAACTGAAATGGAAAGGAAGAGCAAAATGATCCGTGACCTCCAAAACGAGGTAAGAGGAACATTTGATTGTCACTTCCATTCAGAATTTACAGTGAAAGAGAGTATGGTTTGGTTTCATATTTAAAACACATGTTGTTGTACTAGAAAAAGATAAAGCTTCAGTGAAATACTCTAAACACAAAAGCAAACAGAAAGGAGGATGTGCATTTAGAAATAGTATTTTATTGAATGCAACTGTTGGCTCCTTGCTACTGGTGCATAGGTCCATGGTACACCGCTGTAACTTTTGCTGTACTTATGAGTTGTCCTTTTTCAGAAAGGAATATTTAATTCAGTTCTACAGATTATTGATACACAGTGAAACTTTATCCACAATGTTATTACCTGCTTTAAAAATAAACAGCAAGAGGAGGAGAAAGGAAATACAATCTCAGAATTGAGATTCTTCAAAAAATGTTAAAAACCCCACATTCCAAAATGTTTTCTTGAACTTCATATGTTATGAATAATAATCCCAAATTGATCCCAAAATCCCAAATAAAACATAAAACATGTTTTATTTAATTTTTGTTAGTATTAAACTGAATTTATTTTGAAATTTGATCTTGGAATAGAAACTTAAAACATTTGAGCTGCATCATATTTTTTTCCTCTTTTTCTCACCAAACAATTTTGTCTAAATCGGGATATAGTTTCCCTTTCCATTGCTTCATTTTGCAAAGAACTTTGCACTTGAAAATGTTTTATTCAGATGATCTCTTTTCCTCTTACCAGCCAGGCTTCTTGTCTTTATCTGTTCTGTTCAATTCTTACATTTTGCTCTTCTGAACTATTCTGAGTTTGTGTATGAAAACTTGATCTCCTTAATGCACTTATTTAAACAGTCATCTTTGATGTCTTTGGTCTATGAGAGTGTATGTATCAGGTCAGCCTGAAAAAAGTGGACATTACTTTTTAACTCACAAAGCAAATATTGGCTATTTCAGTTGTTCATGTTATTTAAGCCACATTCTCAGTTGTCTTTACAGTCACAACCGCCTTGCTTTCTTTTCCCACCTGTGATGATTGGATGCTTTGCAATTGAGCCTGTTAATTCTAATAAATCACATCAGTCCGCTCCTATTGACCAGCCATAAAAAATCCCGTGTCTTATTGCATACAAATAAATACTTCGTTACTCAACATTCAAACCATTTGACTGCTAATGATTTTCTTAGGTAGGTCAGTAGACTTCTGTAATATTTAGTGTATTTATAGCACATTTTAGGAAATCTGCTTTAAAGGAATCTTTCTTTTTGGCATCAAAAGTATTTGTTTCTCAATTTTAAGATGGAGTGATTCAGCAACATTTTATTTCCCGATACTCTCCTGTCTGAAGACCCAGTACTGACTGGGTAAACTGGATGTACCAATGTTGCAGGCATTTTAGGCCTATCACGGGGCCTTTCAGAGAAACATTTAATTTGCATACCTACAATTTTATGTTTCCAATTGTGTGGCAGTCTGCAGAGTGACTAAACATCTCCATCACTACCTAAAATGAATGGGCAATTAAGAATGCTCAACATTCCCTTGATTCAAAATATAGATATGTTGACTTGGATACCCACATGTGTACCAGTTCACACAGATTTTACATCTGTGTTTCTCTCTTCCTCTTAGGGGAAAAAAAAAAAAAGGGAAGTCAGGTGAAATTCTGGGGTACCTGAGATCAGCGAAGGTACATCAGAAATAAATTCAGGCTGGTGGCAAACCCCGAAAGTCAACATGATCTGGTGGTTGGCACTCTGGGTGTGGCACGGTAGTGTGACTCCTCCCATCTTTTGAATTACAAGAACATGAGAAACGCTCAATGGTCCATCAGTCTCAGTATCTTGTCTGTGACAATGGCAATAGCAAATGCTATTAGGGCAGAGCACATGAGCCTGCCTCGCCTCCCACAGCATCAGCATCGGCAATCACTGGCTTTGGGATGTTAGAAGATGTATCCCTGCCTATGCCCTGTAGCGTACGTTTATGAACCTGCTGTCCATTAATTTCTCTAAATCCTTTTTTGATATCGGATACCTCCACAACTTCTTACACCGTCAATTTCCCTCTTACTTCACTGTTTATGTTTAACTTAATTTTTTTTTAATGTTGTTTCCTGTTCTTCTCCCGTCAGCAAGTTTTTCTAAATTCTGAGTTGCTCCCTGTGTAGCCTTCTTAGCGTTATAGCGTCATTCAAGGTTTTAGGGGCTTCTAATACAGAATTTTTTAACAGCTTCTAGGCAGTTTGTATGTTTTTTGGTCATTCAGCAGTTCCTTTCAGAATTTTTTACTATTTACCTTATTTATAAGTAGTACTCTTTCATGAGATTGATGTCTGTGTGTTGAATTTATGTGTGTTTTGCTGTCCTGCCACAGTAGTGCCTGTTATTGCACTTTGTTAGCAGTTGCAAACAGTCTGCCGTTAGTTCCTCTTGAACTCAACCCAAGGATACCCTTGAGAACAAACCGGAATCGTGTCTTTTCTCGGGGGCCGCAGGGCTGGCTGCACTCATGTGCTGTGTAGCTTCTTTCAGTCACATTGCAAATGTCTGGTGCTAAATGAAGCTTCAGTCTGGTTGGGGTGTCTATGACATATGAAGAATGAAAAAGATTATAATTTCCTTTTAATATCTTGGCAAATCCTTAGACAATAGATAAACACACAGGGGAAAAAGTATAAAAGTATAAACTTTTTTATATAAAATGTACAAAACTATGAAATTTTACTTATAAAAGTAAAAATGTAAACCGAGTGGCTGACATTTATAAGATCATAAATATTTAAGGAGTACTTTTGATATGTATCTCCACTATCCTGCCACATCTGTTTGTGGTTCTGTCTGACTTTTAAGGGAAGTACTTTGACTACAAAACAGTAGAGAAGATGGATAGGGGTTGTGTGAGTCACCGAGTGAAGAGTTTCTAGAGTCCTGTATAAATGTTATTTGGGTCATCTGTGATGAAGTCTTCTCAAAAAGCAAAAAAGAAATAGCATATTGAAAAACGATTATTAACCTTAGAGGTAGAGCAATGATTAAACTAGAGATATTGGTTTAGATGGGAAGTAGAACACATCAAGCAAATAAAACAAATTTCTGGTTTCCTGAGGCCTTCAGTGATGTGTGTTCTAATCTAGTCCACCTGCTTCTCCTTCCTCGTCTACATATCCAAATTGCATAGGATTTAACTATCATTCAAATGTTCCTGGAATTATTAAAAAAGATCCATCTGATTTGTATTATTCATCTCTTTTAGGTGATAAAATTAAAAGGGGGAGGGAGTTTTACTGAGGAGAAGAAAAAAGCCACATTCTTCTCTAGGGAATTAGTGAATTAATGTATAGATGCTCTAAATGGAACTACAGAATCTTCCAATACTTTCTACAAATGTTTCAAATTTGATGTGGGAATAAAAGCATTAAATCTTCCAGAACGAGTATAATAACAGAGACATAACTAAGGGAGAGAGACTTAATATCATATGCAGCAAAGAGGAAAAGAGGTGTAGAAAAAATGCAATAAAGATTTGGTCTTGTAGGTTTTCAAAATTGCATGAGAAGTGATAAAGGCCTGTGTCCTCCCCCCACCCTGCACCCACCCAAATGCCCTCCTCCCCAAAATACAAGGGTTTTGCACACCTATATACTTAAGAGCAGCAATGATATGCAGCTAAAAAAGAAAAAGCAAGCAGGAAAAACTTTGATGTAAGTACTTGACAGTGCTTGCATTCAGGTGATGTTTCTGCCATTCTTTTATTACTCCCCTGTCCAAACACATTCACATAGATAAATACTGGAAAATTCTGCACAAGCGATCTGCTTTTTGTTTGTTTCTAATTAAATCAAATTACCTGAAATATTTCCAGTTTTTTATGTTGTCAACTTACAAGATGTTCCAAGAGCTGTGGGAAAAGATTGGGGGCACTGTTTATTTTGCACTTCTTTTAGGAGGAAACACAGAATGGTACTTGTGATTAAAGAACCAATGTGGTCCTAGTGTGCCCCGGAAATCACAAGCTCCAGCATTCTCTTCTTGGCACAGTCAGCTAAACTTGCCTTGAGAGAAATCTGATTTCAGAGTATTGCTTAGTCCTTCTGTGCATCAGCTACTGTGTGGGAAAGGAACCAGTAGCTATACCTACCTAACTGCTTTCTATTAAACTTTTGTACTATGTTAGCCAGTTCCCTAAAAGTAAGTCCGCTAATACCATTTTTTCTGGAATTTCAGTAATTGTTTCTGGGGGTTTCAGTAAGGGCTTCATTTTTTGACAAAGATTTGACTGAATTTAAATGGTAAGATTTTGAGGAAACATGTTTTCTAGGTTCTGCCTCCAATCGCTGAATATACAGTATACTTTTAAAAATCCTGTTTGTAAGATTGGATATGCTATATATTTAAGTAATTGATACATTTTATATGTATTTTCAAAAAGTGCTATCTGCATACAGATATATAAAGACAGATAATGAAAATGGAATTCCTTTCATAGCTACTTTTGTCCTTTCAAATATCACATTCACCCTCAGGTTGTATTGACAAATTGTGAATTTTGCAGTCTCAGCCTCTTCCATGACTGTAAACATAATTTCCTATTTAGTACTGTTCTTTCAGCGCATGTCCTACTGCCATTCAACTTTGCAATTCAGAGATAGGAATAGACAACAACAGCCTTCCAACTGAATGCAGCAGCTGTGATGTAGCGTATAAGGAGAGGACATTGTACTGAAAGGCAATTTTCAGGCTATTCGAGGTTTTGGAAAAAAACAGTTAACAACAAAAATAGTCCCTGGTGTGGAGGGAAAAAAGCGCCAGATAGAGCCGCATAGGGATTATGTGTCTGAAAATCCTGGCTTTTTTAGAGGTCTCTAAGTGCTTCCTGCAACACCAGAAAAAATCTGTCAGGCTTCCAGCTGTAACATAGTGTGGATTGTGTTAATGTGGTCTAATAAAAGATTGACATGTAAACAGATAAGCTCTTATTTTGAGGAGTTTCTATTATTGACAAAGAAAACAAGAGGTTTGGAAATTCAGAAGTATTGGTGGAGCTAAGAAACTTGGCAAAAATGTAGACTAATATAGAATATGTATAAAATACTTCAAAAACATTCACTTTTGGAGATGGCCTGTTGCGGAGTGAGCAGCTCACTTCTACTATGTCAGTCATATATCAGTTGTGGAAAATGATGCCAAAATGGCTCTAAAAATGAAGCTAAAGGAGGATGCTGTGTTAACACTTGTTTGTATCAGAAAAATCATGGTTCTTAACAATTGCTATTTGGCATTCAGAACCAATCATTTTGGGTGCAACTCTGAATATGCATATATATGACGGATTCATTTCTTAAATGAGTATCTTTTCTGCATTGATGTGTGTTGTGCATTTTGTTAAGTTTGTCATTAATTTCCTACTGGCACACCAGTAAAAGCCATCTTCAGGTAAAGGTAAGTGTCCTAGCTGATGTACACTTATATGTGATTTCCTTGAGATAAACGAGTCAGGAGTTTTCCCTAAAATTAATAGAGTTTTTCCCTAAAGTTAATAAATGGTGTATATTCTCTACTAAAGGGTAGTGAAACGTTATTTAACTTTGTCACATGGATGCTATAGTTGCCTCACATTTAATTACATTTTATTAGATAAGAAATGACTGTCTAGCTTGTCGTATTATCTTTGGGCAAAGCATTTTACAATATCTCTGTGTATATCTACGTTAAGGTATGTTAGTATCTTTATAGATTTACAACAATCCCTTGTATTTATAAAGTTAATCCAGTGTTTTCTATCAGGCAGTATATTTCTTTGCTGTTTAGGCTGTGGCAGAACTTTGAAAAACATGAATTACATAAAACATGTATAGTAGTACAGGCAATACAAAGTAAACCAGGAGCGAAAAATGAATTTGACTATAGCTCTTACTAGTATGTGTTCTTTTTGCTAAGAAGCACAGTTTTAAATAACTACCTTGTAAACAATACTTTTGCTCTATTCATCTATAAATTGTGGTTATAGCTTTAGGGTCGAGTAAATCATCCTAAAACAGGATTTTCTCCAATCTCTCTGTGCTTAGCTGCTCTAATAAAAGGTAAAGTCACAGCAATTTGAAGTCTCACCTGATCTATTGGGAATTTCATGCCCTGCAGGGTGAATTCAATCGAATTGCATTGAATTATGGTGGGGGGGAAGAAACCTCCCTTAGTGAAGCAGAAGTGAAATTTTAAGGCTTTGAGACTGTATGCTGATACTACTCTGTAAAGGAGGACATTGTAGTTGTTCACTCTCCATACTCTGCAGATAAAACTAACTATTTTTTTAAAGTATAAAAGCCTGTCCTCCTGAGAATAAAATTAGGTAAAGTCCTGTTCCCTCTTTGGGTACTTCATTGGTTCTACAATTCAGAGGAAAACATCCACAAGTGACAGAGGCAGGGACGCTGCCCAGGGAAAGAGGAATGAGCAGGAAGAGTACAGGAGCAGCTTTAGATGTCATTCTGCTAAAGGGCTTTGAATTCAGTGTTGTTTATTGATTGGTTATGCCTTTTTTTGAAGTAAAAAAAGTCCTACTTTAAAGAATAATTTGCTTAAAATTGTTCTGTGAGGTTTTTTACTGAAAGTGATAAGGAAAAGGTGGAAACACGGTTTAATCAGTTGAAAATGGATCTTGGGGAACAGTGTATGAGATCATACGGAAAAAAGTCTTACTGCATCAGGATTATCAGGGAGATATATTTATGGTGACACAGTAGCAACTGTAGTGAATGTTAGAGTACGCTTTTGTTGTTAAAAGTTTTGTTTTCCTGATCTTGTAGACCCAGGAGTTAGGACGCATTTTCTCAGTTGCTGTTGAGTGATAATTAGAATCATAGCATCAATTAAAGGAATATGATGGATCTGCTATGTCTGGACCCCTGTCTTCTAGGGACCACCAGAATTTTGGATTCTTCATTCATTCTTTAAATCTAGAGCCAGGGTTTAAAGAACCTGATTTACAGCCATGAACTACTAGAAAGTGAAGGAGCTAGATGTTCAAATAAGAATGTTGAGGTAAAATATATCCTTAATGAATGAGAAGATTAAAAGTGGGATTTATATCTATTAGGGGTCTCTTTTCAACCCGTACTTAGCCACAATGTTTAGAAAACTGCTTGGATTTTGCCCGACATTGTTTGTCTGTCACCTTTTCAATTAACCACAATGTTGAAAATCATGACAGTGTTCTTTTGTAATTTTGCTGAGGTTATTCTGGTGTCTTTACTCAGTTTTCCCATGCTGCCCAGGACACTTTATCAAATTCTTGTTTCTGACATCCTCCTTCGTTAAGTCCAAAGTCCCAAAATGGGTCTGAATTCTTTATTTTTCTTACCCATCAAGTCTCAAATCTGTGTAACAGGCTTTTTATCCCTGAAGCTTAGTCTTTTTCAATTGTCATTTGTAGCAAAATATCATCTGTGGAGAAAAGAAAGAGTAATTTCTAATCTGTGCCTTCATTTCCTTTCATAGGAAATTGCTACTGGTAATTAGTGCTCCTGGATACTGCTGTTAGGTAATGTGGTAGTGCATAAGGTAAACTTCCATAAGCATTTCAAAGATCAGATTGCATAGGCCTTTGGGATAAGGGAGGTGCTAGAGTTCTCTGATGATCCATTTCATTTTATTTTTATGCAAATATGACCAGTACATTTGAAACTAAGAGTTAAGAATAGAAAGTCCTAGTGGTTCCTTCACAGCATCTTATTTCAAAAAAGCAGCAAAACATGAAGTACAATAGATTTTCTTGAAAAGTGCCGTTTAAAAGAGCTGTGTTCTGTCCTTTGCACACACAACTCTCCATGACATCTGTTGCAGCTTCAAGAGGCAACAGGGGCAGCATGAAACCTAATTAAAATCTTTGATCTTTGAACTTGCACAGAGACTTTTGTGAATCGTAGTGTTACCCAAATCAGTGTTTTCCAGCAATACAGATCTCAAGGGAAAGGTGGCTCAGAGCCAAGCTCCAGAGAACTTTAAGTGTAGATGAAATTTTGTAATTAATGTAAAACTTTCCCTGAAGCTAGTTTAAATTTTGCCAAACAGGAAAAGAAAAGTGCTGATCTGATTTATGCATGTTATGCAGACAAGTGGAAAAGTTTGCTTTTAGTTCCAAGATGTTAAAACTGCCTAGTGGAAAGACCATTAAAAGGAAATAACTATGGTATATGTGGTGAAAAAAAGAATGTAAATCGATACTGCAAAATCTTGGGTAGACACTATTGCTTTTTATCCTTAGATGAAATAATAAAAGAGCATTTAATAATCACATTTTTGTGGTTCATAAACAAAGAGAAGGTGAGCTGTTGATTTCTTCAGTACAAATAATGCTAGCAATTACTGAAGTTTGTCACTTAGGATCAAAAAAGAGGGATCACCCTTGGGGAGCTCAGAGTCATCCAAATTCAGTATCAGAGTATTCTTTGCCTCTGAAAACCCCACACAGTACTTAATAGCATAAGAATTTATAAAGGTATATGTGACATGAAAATGCACTTGGCTTATTAATTTAAAAAGTTGCTTGATAAAGTTATGTTGTACCTGGAATGCTCCTGTCCTGGGCTGAGAGCTCTCCAGTGGCTGTGAAGCTCAGACTACTAGATTAGTTGGCAGGGACATGGCTCTTGTCGTTAGAACTAGATTTCAATGAAAGTCAATACGAATGTAGAGAAAAAACACTGGTGAACCCCAAATTGGTCATATTATGGTACACCATGCAAAACTTCCATTGATTTCAAGGGAGAATGCTCGGAGTGTTTGCGTTTTCTTTAGGATCATACTGTTGAATACAGATGTTTATTCGCTAAGTTCAGTAGGAGTGGAAAGTGATTTTAAAAAATATCTTTTGCTATTTAGAGGCTTAAATTAAACTGGCTGCTGTTGTTTTCTATTTTTTAATCTTAATCAAGATGAAGTGTAGCTGGAAAATGTCAGCTTTATATGGTGAAGTATTTTTTGACAGGGTTGATAGCCTGTGACTTTTATAAAGGCTATAGTTCTCTACTGAGATTCATCATCTTCTAATTCGATCAAACTAAATACAATATTAGGAATGATAATTCCAATTATGTAAGGATATTGAAAGAGGATAAAAAGATAAAAATAATAAGACACTTAATTAAAATTCATGCTAGAATTATTCTAGAAAAAAGCCTCACATAAAATTCCTAAGTTGTTGGTCATGTTACTACGTGAGCTAAGGTGTCTGTACAAATTGTTTGGCTGTAATGTGACCCCACCGTGGTGTTCTGAAAGAAGCAGAATCACATGAAACTGTTTTTTCTTGACAGCAATAAGAATTGATTCTCCTCTGCTTTGCATCTGCTTCAGCCTAAAACCCTGGAATATTTTCAGATGGAGACATTTTTGCCCCTGCAAAAAAATTCAGCTGCTTTAGGAAGGAAGTTCAAAGTTTGTTCAACTCAAATACTTATGTATCACTTTTCCTAATGAGTATCGCAGCCTTGCTAGGGAATTGCTTGCCTTCAGAATGTGAAAACATTGATTGTGCCGTGCAGTGGGAACAAAACACTCAAATTTGACTGGCCTCTTCCTATAAAATCACTGCAGCAATTCACTATATATTACTCTAGTGATAGCAAATAGTTCACACTCAGTGTCCAGTCAACCTCATACCGAGTTGTTGTGGAGGTTTGACCCTGGCTGGTGCCAGGTGCCCACCAAAGCTGCTCTATCGCTCCCCTTCTGGACGGGGAGAGAAAATATAACAAAAAAGCTCGTGGGTCAAGATAAAGACGGGGAGAGATCACTCAGCAATGACCATCACAGGCAAAACAGGCTCAACTTGGGGAAAATCAGTTTAATTTACTACCAATCAAAACTGAGTAGGAGAGAGGAGTGAGAACATGTGGAGGGTAATGAGAAATAAACCCAAATCTCGAAACACCTTCCCCCCACCCCTCCCTTCTTCCCGGGCTCAACTTCACTCCCGATTTTCTCCCCCTGCTCCCCCGAGCAGCGCAGGGGGACGGGGCATGGGGGTCGGGGTCAGCTCATCCCACGCTGTCTCTGCCGCTCCTTCCTCCTCAGGGCAGGACTCCTCACCCTCTGCCCCTGCTCCAGCGTGGGGTCCCTCCCACGGCAGACAGTCCTCCAGGCACTGCTCCAGCGTGGCTCCTTCCCACGGGCTGCAGCTCTTCCCCAACTGCTCCAGCGTGGGTCCCCTCCACGGGGTGCAGCCCTTCAGGAGCAGCCTGCTCCAGCGTGGGTCCCCCGCGGGGTCACAGCTCCTGCCAGCAAACCTGCTCCAGCCTGGGCTCCTCTCTCCCCACGGCTCCACAGGCCCTGCCAGGAGCCTGCTCCAGCGCGGGCTTCCCCCGGGCTCCCAGCCTCCTTGGGGCACATCCCCCTGCTCCGGCGTGGGCTCCTCCCCGGGGGCAGGGGGATCTCTGCTCCCCCGGGGGCCTGCATGGCTGCAGGGGCACAGCTGCCTCAGCAGGGGCTGCACCAGGGGCTGCAGGGGAATCTCTGCTCCGTGCCTGGAGCCCCTCCTGCCCTCCTCCCGCACGGACCTGGGCGGCTGCAGAGCCCTTCCTCTCGCATCTTCTCACTCCTCTCTCCGGCTGCACTTTGGGGCCCTGCTTGTTTCTGTTTCCCCTTCTTCGATCTGCTAGCCCAGAGGCGCTGCCACCGTCGCTGCTGGGCTCGGCCTTGGCCAGCGCCGGGTCCATCTTGGAGCCGGCTGGCACTGGCTCTGTGGGACACGGGGGAAGCTGCCAGCAGCTCCTCACAGAATCATAGAATCATTTAGGTTGGAAAAGACCTTTAAGGTCATCCAGTCCTCCCATTAACCTAACACTACCAACTCCACCACTAAACCAATTAAGGGGAGTGTAGCAATTTCATGTTTCCTGGCTTGGTGGCTGGATTATTTTTTAATGAAAGTAAAAACTAGGAATCAGTAAGATTGGAAAGGACCTTTAAGATCATCAGTCCAACCATCAACCCAACAGCACCATGCCAACCACCAACCAACACCACCACCAGAAGCCACCCCTGTAGCCACCCCGCTACCGAAACCTTGCCAGTCAAACCCAAGACAGTCTTAAATGTAGAAATTTTGTTATTCTGGGCCGAAACTACCAGTTTTCTGTTATCCAGAAACATTTTAAACCACTTAGTTCTTAGAGTCTTCTCTCCGACGCTCCCTTTTGAATTCTGTTCAACCACATTTGGGGCTCTAGATGTTACTGGAGAAGGAAATATTAAACAGATCAATTGACTTGTCACTAATTTTAGGCATAATAACTTGAGTGAGTTGCATTGATTTTATTTAGTTGTCGTTTAAGTACTTATATAGCTAAGCTATAATTGAAAAATCCAGTTTTCATTAGACTGCCTTGAAGTGCTTTTGCTGTATCTGTCCCAATAATTTTGCCCATTTGTCAAGTTTACCTAGAAAAGCTTTCCCATGTAATGAATCTCCTGTTCTTCAGAATTTGATTTCACAATTTTTACCACTGAAAATGTTTTAAACAACCAATAGTGCTTGAATTATTCCTCTTTTTTAATGATCTCTGTCTTGTAAACAGTGTAAAACATGCATTGTTTAATAGATGTGGGAATGTTTCTTAGGTGAAATTATAAGGGCTTTATCAAGCAGAGTCTACTTAAAGTATTCTAGAAGGTGTTGTCTTAATTTTCTTTTGTGAATAAGGATCTCTGAATAGTGTTTTGTTTTATCAAATACATATATGAACTCAGGAAAGGTCTGCATGGCTTAAAAAAAAAAAATTTGTAAAAATGTCAGATTCTTATGGTTCATCCACAGGCTGTGCTGCCCTTTCATGTACTGTGATTACTTTCTTTCAAATTTAAAATATTTATTCTATTTCAGACTATAAATTTTGTCTTTGTGTCAGAGGTCCACTTCCTGGTTGTGTGTGTGTGTTTGTGCGTAGATTTGTATGTATGTATTTGTGTGTACATTTAAGTCTGAAACATTCTTTACATGTAGATTCAATTCGTAATTATGTGTGTACAAGAACATAATGCAATGTTAAAAAAATAGCTTAAAGATACCAAAATGCCAGCAGTCGATTCACTGAAAATGGTAATGGCTCAGTTTCTTGGGATGTGCCCAGGAAAATTTTCTCTTTCTAGTATTGATTTGCTGATCTTATTTCTTGTATCAGAACTTCAGATCTTTTCATGTCACTCTTAAATTATTCTGTTTGCAGCAGAGTTTTTGGTCCTTATGTAAGATTATTTTTCAGATGATTTCAGTGGAGTTTGCTCATTTACTGAAGGAGATAATTTGATCTTAAATTTAAAGTACTTCAGGATAGCACTGAGCTAGAAAATCCACGTTTTCAAGATTAGACTCAGCAATTGTCTCAAGTACTCATCTATGGAAATGCATCCCTTTTGTCTTTATTAAAATGGTATCCACCTGCCATCCTTAATTTTGTCAGTGGACGGCTGGGATTCTGCAAGAACAAGTGCCTTTAAACATGAACAATTTTATGCCAGGGCCCATACTGCGAAACAGGTTACTGGGACAGAGTTCTACTTGCACAGTAAAATAACATGTCAGTGGAAGACCTTGGGATGTGCTGTGCAACGGTGGGCAGGTATGCTTCAGCTGTATGGCTTTGGGTGTGGTGCCGCTGGGATGCATGAAAAGGGATTTGGGAAGTTTTTTCTATGTAGAAGAGTCCCCCGATACAATAAAAAGCCAAAAAGTGAAACATCTTCCTCAGAAATAGAATAGCCATTAACAACTTCCTTCTGTTTGGATATGTGTTCTTTTTGGCTGTTTACTTGTGTTTTAAAGGCCGTATTTCGTAACAAGCAAGATGGTAGAAAAAATGATGATAACAAGGATGTTTTCCTGTTGGGGTGAATGCAGGTGGTAGGATTATCTTTTCTTAATTTCCAATTTCTGATAAGAAACTGTTTTCCATTTAAATTGATGTACATGGATAGCAAAAAATATTGGATAGTAGAGGTAGTGAAAGGCTTGTGTAAAACAAAATTCCCAGGAGACACGTGATGATGCTTCGCTTGATGGCTAGCTATGGCTTCAACTTGGCCTAAATGAATGAGTAGGAGTAGATGGACAGTCAGTCAGTGTCTCTGCTCGTACGCTGCTGCACCGCTTCAGTAGTCACAGAGGCCAGATGAACCTCATTAAGTTTCTGAGGTAATTCCCATGTATTGTCTCTATTAAATCAAATGCTTGCCATGCTGTAAATTTCTCATTTTCTCTGCTGCATAGTCTGTAGGCAGATGAAATTTAATGGACTTTTTTTTTTCCTCCCTGAACTCCCAACAGAATGATTGGTGCTTTTAAAAAAATCTTTTCTTGCTGTGTGTTTGAGTGTTACAACCATGAGCTTTAGTGTATTTGGTTTGGCTGATGCTAGGCACCTAACATTTAAACTGTAGGTTCTATGCTGATGAACTCTTAAGTCTTAGGAGAAAAGAAGCAAAGATCTGGAACCTGAGGGCTAGGACTTCCTCCTTCATTTGCCAAAAAATGGACCTAACTAGGTCAAGGAAATACTAGCACCCAGGCATGAAATACGTATCCTGTAGCTGTTCAATGGATGATGATTAGTTTGGGGTAAAAGGTGTAACCTGCTGTTTACCAGTGCTTCCTTCCTATAGTGATGTCTGTCTTGTTGAATCAAGATGGGGATTCACTAAGATGCCGGATGGGGCAGCAATTAATTCTTGTTATGAAATCCATTTTTTTGTGTTCTTTTTTACAATGCTGTCACCTTATTTTAATTTTACAAGAAGATAATATGTGGCATGGAAATTCATTGTGAAGAGCACATTATTTTTAGCAAAAACGTAAATATGACATAGCAAAGAACCAGTCAAACCCAGAACTGCCGAGACAGATAAAAAGATGCAGCGATTCAATACTCTTCATGAGCTACTTCTGCAAAGTCCCCCTACTTATATAGTATGCCTCCTTGGTATACACTACAGAATCTGAATTTTTTTTTTTAAGCTTCATGCTGCTCCTTTAAGCATCATTTCAACAGCACACCAGAATTGGCTCACTGAATTGGCCCATGTGATTATAGTTAATTGCATCCTATTCTGGGTCAGAGGGTGACTGTTTTTCTGTGGCTGCAAAAAGGAGAAAAAAAAATTTCTTGAACTTTCTATTGTTGCAACAAGCAAAAGCAGATCTAGTTTGATTGCTAAAATATGCACAGCTGAATTAGAAGGAGTATTATGGCATTGCATTTCACCAAAACACTTGCTTAGGTGAGAAACACATTGTAAATATTTTTCTCTTCATTCATGCAGATTTCCAGTGACTGTTGCCAGCTCTTTATCATTTGGGTAAAGCCCTGACTTACTTATGTTTGAAAGGGGCAAGAGTGTATGTGCAGTTCATAGTAATCTTATCTGCACTGCATTGCTTACTATGACTTACATCCTCCGCACGGAGCGAGTACAGTGTAGAAAACAATCAGCTGGGGAGCTGTTGTGGTTTAACCCAGCAGGCAGCCAAACACCAGAGAGCTGTTTGCTCACTCTCCCCCTCCCCAGTGGGATGGGGGAGAGAATCGGAAACAAAAAGTAAAATTCGTGGATTAAGACAGTTTAATACAACAGAAAAGGAAGGGAAAATAATAATAATAATAATAATGATAATAATAAAAATACAAAGCAAGTGATGCACAATGCAATTGCTCACCACCCGCTGACCGATACCCAGACAGTTCCCGAGCAGCGATCGCTGCCCCCCGGCCAACCCCCCCCCAGTTTCTATACTGAGCATGACGCCATATGGTATGGAATAGCCCTTTGGTCAGTTTGGATCAACTATTCTGGCTGTGCCCCCTCCCAGTTTCTTGTGCACCTGGCAGAGCATGGGAAGCTGAAAAGTCCTTGACTAGCATAAGCAGTACTTGGCAACAACTAAAACACCAGTGTGTTATCAGCATTCTTCTCATCCTAAATCCAAAACACAGCACTATGCCTGCTACTAGGAAGAAAATTAACTCTATCCCAGCCGAAACCAGGACAAGCACTTCGTGTACTACAGATTGCGTGGTTGCTGTGCATTCTTTAAAATTGTTGTAAAATAATACCCAATAGTTACTGTGGTTTAAGATCAATGAATGATGTAGAAATCAGTAATTTTAAGTTAATTATTTTAAATCATTAAACAGCCCACATTTTTTCCTTTGGAAAATTATTGATTTTCCTTTAGTCATTCTGGTCTTTCTAATGTAACTAGAAGTAATCCTGCAAGTACAAGAAAGTACATTGAGTACGTACTCCTCAGTGCAAGAAAGACATTGAGGTGCTGGAGCGTGTCCAGAGAAGGGCAATGAAGCTGGTGAAGGGTCTGGAGCACAGGCCTTATGAGGAGCGGCTGAGGGAACTGGGGTTGTTTAGCCTGGAGAAGAGGAGGTTGAGGGGAGACCTTATCGCTCTCTACAACTCCCTGAAAGGAGGTTGTAGTGAGGTGGGTGTTGGTCTCTTCTCCCAAGTACTTAGCCATAGGATGAGAGGAAATGGGCTCAAGCTGCATCAGGCGAGGTTTAGATTGGATATTAGGAGAAATTTCTTCATGGAAAGGGTAGTCAAGCATTGGAAGAGGCTGCCCAGAGAGGTGGTGGAGTCACCATCCCTGGAGGTGTTCAAAGAATGAGTAGATGTGGCACTTTGGGACATGGTTTAGTGGGCATGGTGGTGTTGGGTTGATGATTGGACTGATGATCTTAGAGGTCCTTTGCAACCTTAATGATTCCTAGTTTTTACTTTCATTAAAAAATAATCCAACCAGCAAGCCAGGAAACATGAAATTGCTACTCTCCCCTTACTTGGTTTAGTGGTGGACTTGGTAGTGTTAGGTGAATGGTTGGACTGGATGATCCTAAAGGTCTTTTCCAACCTAAACGATTCTATGATGCTATGATCCTAGGTGTTAAAAGGAAGGAAATTAATATGTAGCTGTGCCCTGACCTTTGGGGTTTTTCTTCAATCATTGTTAGTGATGCTTTAAAGTGTATATTTCTAAATCCAGTTCAGATTTCGTACATTTTTAATACAGCCTAAGTGATATTACTTTGTCCATTCAGTGAAGGTTGACTTTAAAATAGTGTTCTGTGTTTTTCATGCTGTAACTCTCTTACTTGCAAAGGTGAGTGCAGGAGCCACACAGGACACTCCGCACTGTAATGAGAAGTACTGTAAGTCTTTGCAGGCTTATAAGGAGAACTCTGTATTTATGGAGAGAATTTAAGACCATTTGCTTAAAAGAAAGAGACTACTGCTGTTTGGTACGTGGCTTAGCGTGAGAAATGTATGTCTTTTATAGGGGCTGCAGCCTTTTTTTTTTGTAGAAATCTTAAGGAAAGTTTTTTAAGCACAGGAATGCATTTATTTGTGATTCCTAAAGTAAATGTTTAGCTTCTGCTGTCTTTGGTTGGTTGGTTTTATTTTTTAATAATCACAGGAACTGTGCTTCTTATTTTACAACTATCAGTGTAAAAACTGTATTTGTACCTGTTAATTTTAATAAACCAATAATCAGATCTGCAGCTCTATAACACTTCTACTTTCAGGCCTCAGCAGAGGTGATTCAGCCATCTTAAAGTCCCAAGAGAAGTTTGTGAAGGATTTGGATGGTTAGATTGATTCAGTTTCATCTGTTGAGCTTTGCATCAGGATCCCTAAAGTGCACAAATGTTTGATGATTCTCTTACCTGGTTAAGCCGTGGTATCGGGTATCACCTCTGAGATGGATGCCTTTGCTGCAGTGTGGGTGATGATAGCTCGGTTGGCTATTCTTCTTCACTAGCCCCTAATCAAGATGCTGATTGTTCTGTGCTTTATTTTCCCCTTTCCTTACTTGCCAAATACCTTATTTCTCTGGTTAAGCAATTATTCCAAAGAACAATCAGTAGGACCAGTTCTTCTTAAATAATGTAAAATGAGATATTGTCAGTTGTGTTAAATATAATAAGTATAATTGGGAATAGGACCACATACCTGCCTGGCTTGGCAGATTTGAAGTCTACATCATGATTATGTCATGTCTTGGCTGTTAGTATTTCAAAGCATTGTTACTCGTATTTGCCAGAAATATGAGCCTATGAATCTATGAATTTAAATGCTCAACTTGTGGGAATTTGGAATGACACAGCATTATCATCTATGTGGGATTTGGATTTTGAGAAATAATTATGTATTCCAAGACATGCAGCTGCTGAGCTGCAGGTTCATTAAAAGATTGCTCCTCTGAAAATCCAGCTGCATTCAGAAATATTGAAATATATTTTGCAGATAAAAATATACCACTTTTAAATAGTATGTGTAGTCAGCTGTGGCTTTAGGGCGCATTCATGAGAAGTACACCTTCTGTGACCTAGAGCCAGATCTCTAAGATAGTTCTGAAAAGTATATGAGCGTAAAAGTTATTAAATTTGCTGGGCAGATGCATTACTTAGATTGCCTGCCTATGACTGACAGACCAATATTCTATTTGATAACATCGGATTGGGTAAATTACATTTTTACATCCTTTCTTTTCCAAGACAAGTATTAATATGAAATGTGCTCACTGTCAAGTTTGCTTTCTTGTCCAAACCTATTAACACCTAGTTTCAACTAAAATAAAAAGGAAAAATCTAATAAGTATTGAAATATAAAATATGGTTGAATTAAAAAAGAAAAATTAATCCTGCACAGATTTTTGTGGGTACTCTCTTAGGAATAAGTGTCCTGAATGTCTATGTATTTTGTGCAGAACAGAAAAACTTTTATAGAGGGGATTAAAACTTCTGTACTTTTCCTTCTGTGACCCTAAAATATCAAAAATTCCAGGATTAGAGCACTCCTTTGGAAAGATGGCCATGTGGCTATTGGATCTGCACTCATTAAGAAAGAAGCCAAGCTTAGCTCTTCCACAATCTCAGTGAGATGCATCACGACGGCTCTCATTTTGTGAGTCTGTGAGGTAAAGCTGAGCTGCTGAACTGCTGAATGCTGGCAAGGCTGAGACCTGCCCAGGAGCACCGTGTCAGTCATGTGAGGTTTTAATACTGTGGATTGAAGGACTAGAGAGCAGAGGGAGAGAGAGGAGATGAACAAGCATTTATGTATTTAAAGTATTTACCTGTGTGGTTACAGCTCTTTGCGTGTGACTTGTTTGCAACTTGGATTTTATACAATGTTGAAAAACACAAACACCAATAAGACCTGTTGTCTGACACTGGCTTAGCATTAAATCAGTGTAATTCAGTTAAGTAATTTCAGTTAAGCTACCTGACTTTACAGCAGCTATTTGGATTCATATTGAAGAAAATATGGATCTCTTGCACTGTGTTTGTGCTTACAGTTTTTTCTTGAATCTTACTAGCTTATTTTGCTGTTTTCATGTCACTCCAGAATCTGCACCTGTCCTGGTTTAACCCCAGCCAGCAACTAAGCACCACGCAGCCACTCGCTCACTCCCCCTGCCCCGATGGGATGGAGGAGTAAGAGTGAGAAACACTCCTGGGTTGAGATAAGAACAGTTTAATAATTGAAATAAAGTAAAACAGTAATGATAATAATAACAATATAATAATGATAACAGTAATAATAATATCCAAAGCAAGTGATGCACAATGCAATTGCTCACCACCCGCCGACCGATACCCAGGCAGTTCCCCAGCAGCGATCGCTGCCCCCCAGCCAACCCCCCCCAGTTTCTATACTGAGCATGACGCCATATGGTATGGAATAGCCCTTTGGGCAGTTTGGATCAACTATTCTGGCTGTGCCCCCTCCCACGTTCTTGTGCACCTGGCAGAGCATGGGAAGCTGAAAAGTCCTTGACTAGCATAAGCAGTACTTGGCAACAACTAAAACACCAGTGTGTTATCTGCATTCTTCTCATCCTAAATCCAAAACACAGCACTGTGCCTGCTACTAGGAAGAAAATGAACTTTATCTCAGCCGAAACCAGGACAGCACCTAATGAGCACGTAGCTGACACACCTGGCCTTTTGCTTTCTGTGTAAGCCTTTTCCTCTAATGGGAGCAGTACACAGTACTGGGCTGTTCTACATCATTTACCCCTCCCTGCCTTTGTAGAGGAGGTATCGTTCATATCTTTTGCTTCTGTGTGTGTGCATGGGTTTTCTTAATGTATTGTAGGAAAAAATAATGCGTATTTGTCACTTGTTTTGCTTTGCTGCATTTCCTGGTACTTTATTGAGATAGCAGACCCCTTTAGGATTGTGAAGCCTTTGATGTTTGGGGAGTGCTACAACAATGTTCTCTGTGGTTAAAGCTGCATTTGCCAGCGCCCAGAGTTGAAATCTCAGGCTGAGTCATAAATTTCATGCAGCTGCATGAAAATTTCAGTGTTCGTTCATTCAGGGCTCTACACAGGAATGATGGACCTGGTGTATAGTCTTCTTAAATCACCAGACAGACAAATTAATTGTTTCCCCTCCTTTTGGTCTTACAGTTTTTTTCTGGTTTATGCATAGCTTTGTCGTCACTTATCGTGTCAGCGTGCACTTGATGTGGTTAGCCAGCACTGCTAACTGATGTCTGGGGGCAGGGCATGTGTTCAACTTGTGACTGACCTTGCACGTACTGATGCAGTCCTCAAAGGGTAGACTATCTGGCTTTGTCTCTTCAGGTGTTCCTGGTTATTTTCTGGTTTTCCTGGTCTTTCGTAGGCTGGATTTGCCTTCCTCTTTTTATTTCGGGATGTGCAAAATTTTGGTCCCAACCAGATGAGGTTTTTAAAGCATGTGATAGTTCTCCAGATGCATAAACTTTCTTCAATTTTTCCAATCCATCAGCAGGTACTGTTTTCCCATCTTAGTTCTGAAGCTAGAAGGAATCCAGAGAAAGCACAACCAGACATTAATTCTGATGTAATTTTATGCATCAGTTATCACATTCAGCAAAATATTTTGCATCATGATAATCTCAAGCAGGAACATAAACATTCCTTATGCACATTCATAGTCCTCTGAATATTTTAGTGCCTTTGGTGTTGAGATGGGAGAAGTGAAGAGTTATTTCTTTCTTACTCCACAGATTGTTTTTTTGGTTCTATTTTTAGCATGAGAGGTCCTGTGAAGGTTTAGCTGAATCAGATCAAAATAATTGCTATTATGATTAAGATGCCTATATTCTATCCGGCAAAATAACAAACTTCATAAATCTAGAAAATGGCAAGTCTCTGTTTCTCGTAAAAGGTGTTTCCAGTCCTCAAAATACTTTGCCAATGTGCAGAGACTGCACTTAAGCTACAGAAAACACAGCCAAACAGATTTTGTAAATACCATTTATCAAACTATTGAGGTAAATACAATTTTGAGTGATAATGTATTGACAGTTGATACTGATATTTTTGCAATGATTAAAGTAAGGAAAAACAGACTTACAGAAAGTTTCCATCTGCAAATCACTCTCCTGTGCTTAAAAGACAGAACAGTCTCTAGCCCAGAAGGTAAGAGCATAGCGTCATTTTACTGGCTGTATTGTTTACCAAAGTGTGCTTTGTGTGCTAAATATTTTAACTTGTGATGCCATTCAAGGACAGATGTAAAATCATGCAGTTCCTTTCCAACTTATTCAGAGAAGATTTAAAATACTTTGCTAACACAGCTTTCAAAGTCAGGCCTTGAAAACAAGGTCTTTTCATTCAGAAATAATTCCTTCGTCCTACTTTAGAGATACTGGCTGTTGTCAGGAGGTGAACACTCAGTAAATCCTGCAATTTCCATTGACATGCATGTTCTGTTCCCTGTTATTAGGTCTTGCCATGCTTTCCAAATGGCTTTCACTTGGATATCTGAAGCAAGGGGGAGAAAACCCAGTAGTCTCGGGAAAATCTAGACTCCTTTTCATGGCCACCATGAGCAGCTGCGTATATGGGCCATCACTGGTAGATAAAGTATCCAGGAATGTTCAGCAGTCTATTTGACTAAGTGGTGGCTCCCATCTGAAATGTCTGCATCTTCCGTTGTTGAAATTATAGCCTGGAAATGACGTCTGATTTATATGACCTGTACAACATAACCACGTAATGGCAAGATTGCAGATTCAACTTCAGATTAGTCATGGCTATGTTTGCTTTCTATTTAAAAACAAGTTTTGTCTTGACACATTTTGACTGTACAGATCTTTGCATCTGTCAGATGACTAACACATCATCTGTGAGGTTAAGGTAGGCAAAGCTTTTCCCACCTAGCCTCTCCTGTGTATGTATGGAGCTGAATGCATACAGTTTATTGTTGATATCACAGGCTTGTTCTTTCTTCTCATTCATTGTTTGTCTTTATTACACCTTTTGCAATGTAACTACACACATTACTGTTTACAAAATGCAATGTGCACATTTACACTGGACATGTCACCAAAGTAAAGCTAGTCTAGTAGACTGGATGAAACATTGTATTTTTATTTTGGAAATTTCCCTAAAAATTTAAGGGTTTTGGTCTTATCAAGACTCATCGAAGATGATCAAAGGGCAGTTAAAATAGATCAGAGTGAAATATATTCTGCCATTTCTCCTCTGCTTTAGGAAGGTGAAAGTATGGCAAAGAAAGGCAAGATGCTGGTTTACAGATACCAATTCAACATGCTAAGCATCGCAAAATAGCTGGACTCATGTCTGAAGTTCTGACAAATAATGCTAATAGTAACTTGAACTGAATGGATTATGACCTAATTTATGAGTATAGGTTTAGAGGAAGTTTTGGTATCAAGCAGTCTGAAACTTGTTTTGTTGCAGAAACAATATGAAACAAATTGCCAAGTTAATCAAGAATTATAGAAATTTTTTTTTGACATTTAAATGCAGTAAATGGTCCCAGTACTTTGAGGCAAATTACTTTTTGCAGCTTGCGCATCAATCCAGCTGTTTAGAGAACATTATCAATAATAGATGACATTTGGAATGTGCACAAAAGCGGGATGCCAGGAGATAACAGTAAAGACTAAGTCTGGTTAAAGATGAAAAGACTTCTTTTGAATACTGCCTTACTTTTCAGTGTATATCAAAAGATATAGCAAAGTACTAATAATGGATTTTTCTGAAAAAGGAAGCATGTGCTTTTCTTTTGTAGGCACAGTTCACTGCCAAATTTGGGAGGTATGCCTTTGGCAAATGTTATAGCCTGTTGGGCAGAGACTCAGAGTGGAAAACAACATGTGTGCTTTGATACTTTAAATATTTGGGGCTTTGTCCTTTTTAATATAATTCAGAATTGCAGTTTGTGTAATTTCACAGTTACACAGTACAATCTCTATCGTTTAATTATATAATGTCTGAGGTAAATGATCAACAAATTCCCTTTGACCTTTGCTGAACATCAATACTGAAATGAGTCATCAACATGAAAAAAAAAAGTGATAGTTTATCTACAAGGAAACATGTTTTGTGGGAATAATTTGTTTTGTGGAAATAATTTCAGTGAACTTTGCATTGTCACATAACATACTGTTGTATTAGCATTGTCCTAAGAAAACGTTTATTTTATAATATTAAATTGTTACCATTTTAGGGCATGACCCCAAGTCTCACAGTAACCCTCCCTTGACTTTGAGATATTCGCTTAAGTCCGTATTCATGGCAGTATTAATGAAAAGGAGATATTCCTGTCAGAAATAGGAATTGATTAGCAGATGACCAGGCAGATCACCTTCTATTCCAGATGTCTAAAGAGGAAGGATGTCCCATGTCCTCTTGATTGATTGGGCTTTCTTATAAGTACTAAGAAATGTTGTCTTTGACTTTGTTTATGATGGTTTTTAACTTCTGGAGTTTTTCGCTGAAATATTATTTTATTTTTATTAAAAAAATTTTATTTTTATAAATTTTTTAATTATTTTTTTCTGAAAATAATTTTTTTCTGAATTTTTTTTTCCTGAAAATATTTAGTTAGTTTATAGATAAAAGTTATTTACTCTCAGAAACCAAAGAAGTTTAAGCTGTACTCGGAGCCTTTTTTAATTTTTTTGTAAGAACCCTTAGCAGCCCAATACAAAATATCTGTATCTTATATTGCTGTACTGACCTTGAATAGGGGGAAACACTTTTCAATAATGTGGAAAAATAGCTCAGTTTAAGCTTAGAATATATTACTTTCCTCCTCCCTTCCCAAGAGGAGGGATCCTGGCATAAAAAGGTAAGTTCACTGTCATGGGTAGGTCAATGATTCCTGAAGAAATAGTGTTGATGGCTCAAAAAATGTCAGTCAGGTCCTCTGAATTAGATCCTGCTCCTGACTTCTCTTCATCTTGCTGCATGGCTTTGAGGAAATAATTAAAGATTAATGGTGATTGGATTAGAGTTCTGTGCCAGTAGAGTAAGAACACCCCTGACTGCCTATGCAAACTGTCCTGTGCCTGCGTTTGCATTAAGTGAGCTATTTACTGATTTACTCCATGCTGCTTATAGACGGCACAGTCTCCCTGCGAATGCAGGTGGCCCACTTCAAGGCTGAAGATATCTCGTGTCCTGCCAGTTTCAAACATAGGTAGAGCTTGTGTTGCTGCCTGCACCTGATATAGTCGGGCAGTGGATGGTGTTTATGTTACGCTTCTGCTGTTTTGAAGATACATAGATGTGGCTTGTGGTTTTGCTACACATGCTGAGTGTGGTAAATTGCTACCATGATTTGCTTAACCAGGTGTAAGAGAATGTGAACTCATTTCTACTTCATCTGTTACAAAGATGGAGCCAGCATTGTATTGCCTCCTGATGTGAACTCTACCCTTACAGAAGTCTCACCTTCCAAACCTTGTAGCAGTGATGATAGTGCCTGCGTAGAATTTCTGAATTAAAAATAATATTTTAGACAGTGCTGAAATATCCTACCATGGAAATTATTATATTTCTGGAAATCACTTTGTATTCTACAAGTGGGGAAAGAGCATACCAGGACAGAAGCAAGAAGCAGGTGTTATCTAGTACCTGCTATGTAGGTACTTATCTCTCAGTATACTGAATAAGCACAGCATGGTGGAAATACATTTAATATGTGAACCAGTCCAGTAAAACTGCCTCAGGGATATCTATTTCCTGATTGAAAGATATTGCAGTAGCTTCTTCAAAACAGCTGATGTATATTTTAGATGTCTGTAGCTCATACGTGCAAAACTTCTTTTAAAAATTATATGTATTGGCCAAAAAGTTCTGTAACAACAAATACTCAGTGCACTGCTACTGAGAAAATTCAGGAGACAGAGCCTATTAATATTAAAGTGAACCTGAGTGATGTGACTCCATAGAGAGCAGCATAAATGTATTCCTTAGTCATCTCCTGCCCTTCTCCTTTCATAACTATGCCATTTATGTTTTAAGACAGATGTTGACAATTCTGGGATGCAAATGTGCAAGGATCTAAAATATGCTTAATGCAGCATTTCATCCCCTGTGGCTGGTACAGCAGAAGTGAAGTTGTAGAGCAGAATGTAACCAGTATACCAGTGTGACCCTTCCCTCTTCTAGTGGTAGAGGAGCTTGGGTTTTTGAAAGTCAGAAATGCATTTTATATTTAGATTATTTTTATTTACATGTCTGGTCACATTCAGAATGCTCTCTTAAGTTCTGTCACCTTACCTTAACAGAGCTCTCACTGAGTTTGTTTTGTTTTTTTTTTTTTTTTTAAGCCTAACCTGCAGCTTGCAGCAGCACCAGCTTCTTTTCACCATTCTGTTCAAAAATGTCAAACAAATGAAAAGAAGGCGCTTCAGGCGAACATCTACCTAACTAGGTGTTCTGCTTTATTGATCCCACAAACCATCCCCAGGGCACTAAGCCACATCTACCAAAGGGAAAGATCAAAGAATTGTCAGGTTTTTTCTCTAGATAATCTTGTGTGGCATAAGCAATTATGCTTCATTTCAGATATAAATTCTGTAAAATGAGATTCTGTATTTAATATGCTGCTGTGTTTTTCATTAGAATATCTGACACGGAAAGAATTAGAAATGGCATTTGCTTTTCCATAACAAAGTCCTGTTGAAATGACGGATGGGTGTAATTGAAAAGTAAAACAGTCCAATAAATATTTTTGTGTATTATTTTCCCATAATGAGCTATCTTTATTCAGAGAGAAGGAAAATAAATGTCTGAGACCCCTTGCAAATCAAAAGCCAAAATCACTCTGGAAAAAACTGAATACCTGGTCCAGTACACTGATTCTTTTCTGTAACATAGAAATCCACTGCTTCTGAGTGATGAGAGATTGAGAGATTTTTTTTTTCCCCACTGAACTATATTCAGGGGCATGTTTTAGCAAGTGTGAAAAGTTGCGAAATTTCAGTTATTTCAGATAGAAAGAAAAGCTTTGGATTAAGGAAGAGTGAAGCAAGTTCCCAAGTACTAGAGAAGTATCAGTGTACTATAGTCTTCCTTTTACAATGCAGATCTGTCTCCAGTGCTGTCTTCTTTTTAATTATTGTATTTTATTTGCATTTTATTTACACGTGAAAATGGAATGAAGCTGCGTCAGAGGAAGTTCAGATTGGACATCAGGAAAAGGTTCTTCACTGAGAGGGTGGTCGGTCACTGGAACAGACTCCCCAGGGAAGTGGGCAGATGTCAAGGAGCATCTGGATGATGCTCTTAGTCATATGGTTTAGTGTTAGGTAGTGCTGCAGTGATGCTTATGGGTCCCTTCCAACTCAAGATATGCTATGATTCTATGCTTTTATTTTATTTTATTGGTACATGGCAGTGATAGCAGGGAGAGACAAGCTGCTTACAGGTCATAGAGAAGACTCTAAACTCCACCTGGCAAACAGAAGGAATGAGGATAGCTCCCAAATGACTGTTCACCATGAATGAATTGCAGTGTTCTCAGTAGGCATTGTTCTTGAAGTGATTCTGATTGTGAGGACTGGACAGCAAATAAATCTCACCTTAGGTGAGAGCTGTAGAGCAAAGCCTGTTTTGACTTGGAGACATGCAATTCAAAATACAGGCTAAAAGGGATGAAAAACAAACCCCACATCTTTAAGTGTAGTGCAAGTAGTTTAAATATAGTAATCATTACTAAAAGCAATGTCTTTGATCAGAATTTTAAAGAGCTTTTCAACCACTTTTTTGCCTGAAGAAGAGCTAGTCCCAGAGACTGTCTATTTTAAGATAGCTGGTGACTGAGTAACCACGTTATGAATTTCTCTTGCATTCAGAGCACAAGTATTTCTAATAACAATCATGAATGATTGAGCCGTAAAGTGACTTGATTCCTTAGATCCCATCACACATTTTTAATATAAAAACAGCTATGGAAAATCAGCATCTTAACTCATTCTGTAAAAATATTAAAGTTTTAAAACACAGCAGCAGTTTTCTAATCCTGCTCAGAATGCTAATAGTTTGTCAGTTAATAACAAGGGAGAACATCTTAAATCCAGCAGCCTTTGAAGAGAACTTAAACACTCATCTTGGGCAGGGGAGAATAGTGTCACAATAGCCTGATACTCCTGTGCTTCCCTGTGTCCTGAATGAAGTCTCAGACATAAGAAAAGCTACAGATCTATGGGTGACTAGTTATCTAGGCAACTGGGCGATGCAGATACTAATGCTCATGGCAACTAGGCTGTGAATTAAACCTTCCTATTAGGTCATTAAATAATCATTTGCAATGCAGTCTATCAATGATATGCACTTTAGAGACACAAATCCCACTTAAACCATTAATTTTTGTAGGGATGAACTTTTATGGAGAAGCCAGTGTTTAGACTTTTTGTGTGGAAACATTAAAAAGTTGAAATACATGAAAAGATTCTGAGGAAAGAGCACGTGGGTGAGGAAGGCTAGATCGAAGATGAGTTACTCTCTATTTGCATAACAATATTGTAAAGCAACTGATGAAATGCATTTTTTAGATACAGAGAAACTTCTAACCGCCTCTAAGCTGCTGTTTGCTTTTGGGTGGTAGGCAGGCTCACATTTATACACTGATCTGTTCCACAGTTAGGATGGAGTCAAATCTCAACATTTTTTTTTTTTGTTACATTTTTTTTTCTATGTTATACTTCCCAGTTTTTTTGCACAATCAGGTGGGAATGTGACCAAAAAGTTGCTGTCTATGCTGGATCCAATCCAAGATGCTGCAATGTGTTAGCTGGTTATGACTTTAAATGTATATATGTATATTTATCTTCTCATGTTTACATTTAAAGAAAAAGAGATTGAAAAAGAAAAGCCAAATATTCAAACTGTATACTTTTTATTATTGTTATTCTGTATCTTCTTACTCTGGTTCATTTAACATTGTGCTGTCATTGTTACAGCAACTGTTTTGTGATGCAGCAAGGGCATGGTTGTAGCCATGGTTAAGAGATGCCTTCAGACAGCCTCATGCTGCTTCACTAGTGCGAAACAAACAAAACTTCCTTAATGGAGAGATTTGGAGGTGATACACACCAATAGTAGAGGCTACCCGTAAGAAACTTCACGTAAGGCAGGACTTGAGTAGCAGTGGTGCATATGGAAGCAGTTGCCTGAAGTTACTGGCGTTTTCATCTGGCGAATGTTAGAGAGCCGATAAAGTAGATAGAAGATAGTGGTGTTGCATTTCAGTTTTACACAATGGGATTATATGGGGCACAACTGCAGGATATACTTACTGTGCCTCAGACATAAGGAACTGCTTATTTGCTAGAGCGAAGACTTTTGTATAAAGTTGGGCTATCACTGTGCATAATTGTCATATATGCACAAAGATGGGATACTAAAATAACCGATTTTTCTCAGGAGGGAGCTCTATGTGCCTGGGTATATTTCCTGACTCTACCCTTTCTTTTCTCTGTGTGCTTCCCTGGAGCACAGGCTATTCCAGGTTAATGTTTGGAAGAAGTTGTGGACCCAGCGCTTCTCAATTAAACAACAAAAGTGTGTGCTCAGTTCACTAGGAGACTGTGTTGGTGTCTGGGCTTCCCCTGCGTGCCTGGGGATTCATGGAAATAGCGTGCTTCTAAATAGTTGAACCTGTGACTTGTGGCACCCAACACAAAAGTCTTGCTAAAAGCTCAAATAAAAGATTTTTGTGTGTTGCTTATCGACTCCTTCAGCTCAGCTGGACTACCTGAAATTCAGGAGGAAAAAATAGCATCCTCTAGTATTAAAAGGGATAGATATGCGGAGGAAAAAAAAATGTGTACCATTTGTTTGGGGAAGCTTGCTCTTTTGTGCCTTTATCTGTAATATAAGAGTGTAAGACAGGGGGACAGGTTACAGGAAAAAAAAAAAAAAAAAAAACAAACCAACAAAACAGGACATTGGAAGTCCAAATATATGTAAGCGTGTAGCAGCAGCAATGTGACGTGTTTGCCGGGCTTACCCCGTTCGGCTCTCAGCTTCTGGGTGTTGCATTTGCCTCCTAAATACAGTGCAGGCAGAGGTGTCAGGAGGCATTTCTGGGCACGGAAAGGCTGAAGCCTGGCCGTGGTGAAAGTGGGCTTTTCCCAGGAAGTCAGAGCTAGAAGGACAATGGTGCCTTCTGAGTTTAGATCCAGACAGATCTGAAAAATGTGCAGTTCATATATGCGTCATCCGTACTAAAATACACTGATGGGGCAGAGTCCTTCAGCTGTTTGGCACACTTGAGCATGGAAAAACTGGGGGGAAAAGACACTCAAACATCCTCAAGAATATCAAGGCAAACTCCTCATCTTACAAAAAGTCACAATGTCTTCACTGGCCATAAAGGAAAGGTAGAACTGCACTTCTTCAGGTCTTATCTGAAAAACCTCACACAGTAGAGTGCAGGAAACTCAATTTATCTGTCTCAGAAAGATGAAGGGCTGAGCCAACCCTGCTGGGATTAAAGCAGTTGCACTGTTTCATGCGATATAAAATATTTTTCATCATCATGAAATACAAAGCTAATATCCAAAGCAAAATGGGTAGCAATACATTGTGATAACAGATAAGTCCAGATATTTGATTTTGGTCTGTTGCTGTCTTCTGATTTCGCTCCTAAGGGCAAAGCAAACCTATTTGGATTAACAGGAGGTGGGAAGCAGTTCATCTTGGCAATTGGCCCTGACACTCCTGCTGAGCAGAGTTCAGGTTTTTTTGTTGTTCTTGGGTTTGGGTTTGTTTGTTTGTTTGTTTTTTTAATAGGATGCCCACAAGAGAGAAATGTTCCAGTGATCAGCAGGGGCTCAGCATGGTTTGATTTGTGCTATTCATCAAGGGGAGGCAGAGCCAAATTTATCTTGTATACAACAAACAAGTGCTGTCAGACCTCAAATAAAACGTCTGAATTGAAGTTGATTGCTGGGAATAATTTTCTGAGAGAGAAAGTGATTTTCTTGCCTTGAACATACTTTGTGTCCTCATGCTTTCAAAGGCTAGCAGGCAAACTAAACTTGCTCTGTACTGATGATGTCTGCATTGCATCGTTTGCTCATCCTGGGTTGAGATCTTTGTGCTGGGTCAAAGAAGTAATACTGGTGTTTCAAGTTATGAAACGTAAGTGTAAGAGTATTGAAGCGCTCATGTGTGTGGCAAGAGGTCAAGATAACCTAACTTCAAGAAAAATCTGTGTCTTTTACATCAGTGGCATAATTTTACCCTCCTGTAAGTAGAATATATGATACATCAGGTAAATGTTAATCCCCATAACTTTAGATTTGCAATGATGATAAACTCCTTTAAACTGGACCCAGGGGTAGTTTGTCACATTTAACAATGCCTGTAAACCATGACTCTTGCTTCATGAGGTGTTTATTGTACACGCTAAATGAGGAGGGGGTATTATAAAAAATACAATATGTAGCTATACAACTAATGATTTTAATAAAATTGAGTTTGCAGTAAAGGAAGGAACTAAAACTGCAGCTGAAGAAAGTACTTCTATTGAGCTTTTAAGTATATAGTTTGTGCTTTTCTTTTTAAGGCTTTGTCCAAGTTTTCCAATAGGGAGATGGGAATTAAAAAAAAAAATTTACTAAAACCCCCCCGACACACCTTTCAGCCATTATGCATTGATATTGTAGCGAGAAGGGGATAGGAGAGGGAAGGAGACTTGGATTTTGTTGAGATAAAAGTTAGTAAAATTCTCGAACAATATGAAAAGAAAAAAACATTGGCATCATGGTTATTGTTTTCTAAGAATGCTAAGGTAGTCATATCTCTGTATTTTTCTTCCCTCTCTCCCCCTTCTCTGGAGAGGTGATGTGCTCAGTCTGTCGCGGTAGGGATTGCTGCTTTTGTAGTAATGTATAGGCGCGTCTCTTCAGATGTTTGGCGATTATTTTGGCTGGCTACCAGCCTTTGATTCAGGAGAATAAATGACAGAAGTGAAGGGATTATTTTCAAAAGTTAGGAATAGAAAGGAATATATAACCCTCTAGCCAGCGAGCAAGGGTTTTTTTCCTTGCAGGTTCCAAAGGTACACTAGCGAAGCAGCTGTGATGCTGCAGCTTCTTCTGTGTGCTTTTATATCAGTGGGAGATCTTTAGGCAACCTAAATATAGGGTTACTGTCAATATTCATATAGTGAATTCAGCTTCTGTTAAGCCTGGTCTCACATACTGAAAATAAAATCAGAACTCAAACAAAATATGCAAATGTTATGTCAGTTTAAGAGGACAGGAAAAAAAAAAAAAAAGCCCAGGGACTGACTGACAAATCTATTTAGGAATGAAGCAGAAAGCTTTTTATTTTCAGTATGGAAGCTCTGTGAAGAATATGTTAACAAAAGTGACAAGTTGTCATTAAGAGTTCTCACTTTGTTGGAGGACACTGATAGACACTGTACTCGCCTGTGATAATACTTCTTGAGTGTAGGTACCAGGACAGTAAGAATCGACTGCATGGGAGGCAACAACGGGATTCCTGCACACGTGGCAAACACTGACAGCAGTTTCCTGCACCTGAATTTAGGGATGCACTGAAACTACTGGTGCAAATAAATTAAAAGATTTAGTAAATTAAGAATTAGATACTACAGTAACTTGGCTTAATGATATGATTACTCCAGCTAACAGTTTGTGCTATAAGTTTTCTGAGATGTTCAAATACATTAAAATACCTATTCAGTTTGAATACAATGGTATTCTTTCTCTAAATCAAAAAGGCCATGTCTAACTAAAATTGTTATTCGATATAATTTTAAAAGAGGCTGTTAAAGACATGTTTACAGATACTTAATTCATTCCTTAAACTTGTATTAGTTTTTAAACTTGAAATCTCCAAGACCTTTTCCATTCAAGTACTTCATAACAAATAAAACGTTTGAAATAAAAACTGTGCAGAATTCTAGTTAAACTTATTTGTTCTTTGAAGGATGCTTGATAGGAAAATAAGAAGCATCATCTTGACTCCTTATCTAAGACTTAGAAGTCAGAACTTCTGTCCTGACTCAACAAGCATTTGTATCCTAAAAATCTCATTGGTTAATTGATCTGATCTTGAATAGCCCCTTTCTAGCAAACTTACAGAATATGTACCTGATCAGACTCTTCATTTTAAAACATTTAATTCAGAATCCCGATCAAATCAGGCTCTATTATACTTCACGTGTTGTTACTGGTATGCTTCACATGCTGCTATAGAAAATTATTCACTATTAATCAGGATGCAAAGCTACATTTGACAGCAACATGTGATTTGCTAAGTAACATAAACACTCAAATTGTAAGCAAGAAGTTGTCATCTCCTTCTGACAAGTTCCTATTTATTATGCTCTTGATAATTGTAACCTTTAATGCTTGCTCTCTTTTCTAAAAACATTAAGTGCAGATTAAATCGTGACTGTTTTGCCTACATTCTGGTAACCCTGGGGTTTTTTGTTGCTAGTAGACTGGATAATGAGACAGTATTGGTAAATCCTGTTAAACCTAGCTAAATCTCCAAAATGGAGTCCATCTCCTAACATCAAGTTTTGTTTTTGAACTATGTTCTTTTGCCAGGCTGCTTTGGAACAAAATGTGGAAATTGTGACAACCATCTAATACAATGTGTGTCCTTTCGAGGTGGTAGGCATTCAGTTCTTCATGTTCTGGGTTACTGCAGGGCCTTCTCAAAACAGCATGTGTAGAAGTTACTTGCAAACTGTTAATGTATTAATGTAAGTGTTTCTTATAGTAGCTTGTGCTTGGTGAAAGGAAGATAAATGACTAAAAATGATTACAACTCATTACTTTGGTTCTGAAATATGGATAGAATCTGTTACTTAATCCAACCATCACCAGGCTGTAGGGGGACTGGAGGATGATGAAGCTAGTTAATCAAAACAAAGTGATGACTGACTTCCCGAGTTAATTAAGTGCAATTCCCTAATAAAGCAGCGCCTTTGGCACATCTGTTTGGCCATCACTACAAGAAGTGATGCTGATCTTTTATGTGAAACCAGTCACACCTACTGTGTGATCACGATACAACATAGCTCTTTAGATGCACCCCTGGTGAGCAATAGATGTGCTGGGTGTGCTTCGTCTCTTTGGTTTCTTTTTTGGTTTATATTTGTTCATCTTGTATCTGCTATCCAATTCCCTTTGTGCAGAGCCAGTTGTCTTGTTCTGTGTTTCTGCACTGGTTAGTACAATACAGTGCTGCTCTGTGATGAGCTTTTCAAATAAAGAACAAAAAGTAATCTACTGTAAGACTTAGAGAACAACATTTGTTCTCCCTCCCCACACGCAGTCCTTTGCAAATCACATTTTGTGAGGCAGAATTTGGGTTGTCGCATCCAAAGTAACATCCCAGTTCCTTTTTGTTGCGTTACGGAACTGTGGGGACCCATGTCAAACAGCTGGAAAAGATTTGTTGTTTCTGCAGTGGTGTGTATTGGTGCACGATAGATAGCAACAGTGAACGTGTGAAATGATGTCATATTTTCTCCTTATTTCGGAATTGTGCAAAGGAGGTTTCAAATGGAAGTTTAGTTTCTTTGCATTCACTTCAATAAAGTCAAGAAAAACTCCGAGCTTCTGATTGTGGAAATAAAGCTTCCAGTGTTTCAGTGGGATGTGGACCTAAATTTGAACTGATGTCCTGGATGGAATTACCCTTTTTTTCTCTAATGCCAGATTGTTCTTGTGCAGAATATTCAAGAAAGCTATTGCTATTCAGTAATAAATATACATTCCTGAAATGTGGTGGGCTAGGTTTCTGTAGGTAGGTTTACAGTTCATTACTAAGGAGAAGTTGGGTTTGGTGTTCTTTTCATTTCTTTTTAGCGTAAGCATGTTATGTCCAGCACTTGAAGATCTGCTTATCAAATACTTATGTTTCTGAACAGTTTTGAAAGATGTCCACACTGCAGAGAAGTCTTTACCCTTGACTGCCAATTATGGGGTAATATGAGTGAGGAGTACAGAAAGAATTACCAGTCTATTGAAAATTTCTTTTATCAAGGTTTATTATTTTCCCTGAAAGTGAGAAATACATTGCAAGCTCCTGCATGAAAAAGCATATTGAGTTGGCAAAATGCTAACAGGTAGCTAACCTTCTAAAATTTTTGATTACTTGCAGTTTTTAATTATGAACTTTAGCAAAAAGACCTGATGAATTTGATCATCAAGTTTGAGTGATGAGATCTTGGCCCTATTATGCAGTTGTTATAATGATTTACTGAAAATGATAGTGAGCTATGCAGCTGACACCAGGTAAGGAGTAGAGGGGTTTTTCTTTCCTTTTTTACCTCAGTGTATCCAATCTAAATTGCTTTCAGTTGCTAGAGTGTTTTGGGAGTTTTCTATGTGCAATCCTGTTCCTGTGAAAGCAAGTTTTAATGCAAAGTCACAGCCTTTTAGAATTCTGTAAGAAGGGATATTGTGCCATGATGCGTCTATCTTGTCTTCTTATCTGTGTCTTTGCTGGTGACTTGAAGGTGTTACCCATGTATAAAATAAAACTAGTATGATCAGATATTTAAAGGGTCCCTTAATATTTCAGTAACTCTCAGTAATAAAACTCTATTTTTTTTTTCCTCTCAGAACAAAAGCCTCAAAAACAAGCTTCTGTCAGGAAACAAGCTTTGTGGTATTCATGCAGAAGAGGTAAGCAAGGTTCCTCTCTATTCTAACATACCTAAAGAAGCTTGCGTCAAAGTCTTTTCTGCTGAGGTTTTGGTATAGGTTATACATTATGTGTATATGGTGAGTGTTCCTAAAGCGCTCTCATCTCAACTTATTACTGTGACTTCACTAGAAGCAGCTCAAATGTATTAGAAAGCAAGCTGCAAACTCAAGTTTTAGACAAAAAAAAAAAAAAAAGTTTGGGCATGCTCATGAGAAGTATATATAGCTCTGTAGATGTATATAATACATCTATAACATACATAGAACTGATTTCCTTTCCTTGATCTCCATGCCTAGAATAAGACAGGGATAGCTAAATGCCTTTTTAAAATTGATTTATAGAGACAGGAAAGATTTTCATTATTGATTCCTAGAATGTTTCATTACTTCAAGGAAAAAATGGTCATTTTATAAAATAGAGGGAAACAAATCTCCCCTCTACTGAAGAGTGAGCTAGCAAAGGTAGTTGATGATTTAAAAGCCCTATTTTTTCGCAAATACGTAAATGTACAAATAACTGCATTCATGTGAGCAGTACCTTTAGCTATTTAACTTTTCATGAAAGAGGATATTGCTATATATGAATGTGATTTACTCATTTACATGACTTTAGTCATGCTTTTTCGCATATATAACTTCTGCGAAAGTCACTCCACCTTGCCAGAATGAAACAGAAGCGTAGCACTTTTCTTCTTGACTAAAATCTTCATAATCATGGTTGAACATGTTTTCTTCATTAAAGACTCTGCTTTTTAACTCAGAGGTCAAAACTTACGAGGTCGAAGTAGTGATTTCTAGTTATATTAGCTATTTAGCCCAACTGAATATCTGCAACCACCGTTTCTGAGAAATCCTCAATGGCAGGAAATAACAAGGGTTTGGGTTTGGGTTTTTTTGCTAGCTTGTCAAAATCTGTTATCTTCCTGTATCACTGTTGTTGCTTTCAAACATGCCAGAGTATATGAATGCAATTTTCTTCCCTTGTTTACTGCTAAAAAATTGGCAGTGTGTGCAACATAGCTTTCTGTTTTCCCCTCTTTTTCAAGTTTGTTTTTCCTAGCTGCATAACATCTTGAATGTTTCATAATTAACTTGAAGTTCTTTTCCCTGATTATGTCTCCTTTATTATTTGCAACATAAATGTCTTTAAGGGTGAAGCCCAAGATTAAATTAAATTTAGTGTAGTGTGACAAGCCTTGCTGTCAGAGAATTTCAGAAAACTAAACATAAGCGAGCTAACTCTCAAGGCAGCAGATTGAGAGCGTATTTTAAACCTTAAGAATCTCAAACTTTGTGAATCATCCTGGCAAATTTGTGGCTTTTAAGTGGGTTAGTACCATTAGGACAAGCAAAGATGCTACAGGAGCATCCTTTTTTTGTTGTTGTTTTGCCAGCTAGGTGGTGTCAGCCAGAGAAACGCAGTGTGTTTTCTGCTCTTTAATTAAGTACTATGCTCACCAAGCACAACAACTGTGTGAAATCAGTATCCTTTTAGTTATTAGACCAAATGCCCTTCATGGATAGAATTGCCTACTAGGAAGTTCCTCCTTCGTTCTGCACTCTCAGGCTGCATGCAAACAGTTTTGGTGAGCCCTGTGATTCCTTCTTGTCTGGTTGCATAGATGGGAGCATGCTTGTGATCCTACACAGTTTACATTGCTGGCTTTTCTTCTCCAGGAATTCAGAGCCCTGGAGAGAGGAAGGCAGGATGGTGCAAACCTTGGGCTTCCCAGGAAACAGAAAGGGGCAGGTGCCAGGGAAATATTGCCAGATGCTTTGGTTTAAAGATTGTTATCAGCCTGTGTCTAATGATGATCCTATCTGGCTGACTGCACTACAAGGTTTTGTATGTCCTCTCCCTAGAATCGCAGAAAAACCACAAAACCAAATTTTATCACAAAGCATTACGGGTCATATACGTGCTTTTGAGTCACTTATATTATGCACTGAATGCATTTATCACCAGAACTCTTAATTTCATCACAGGTTTGTGATTTAGCAAATGATACCTTAATTGTAACTTAGATTCTTCTATAGCCATTTTGGATACCTTGCATGTCGCAGAGACTGTACACTTTCTTAAGCAGAACTCCTAGAACAATTAAAGTTGGTTAAGGTTTTCTCATTGGTCTTTAGCTAATGTGGAATATATTCCAAAGCTCTACCTATTGCATTGTCCAGATCAGAGGACAGGGCTCCTGAATGTAGGCAATTGGCACGTTCTGCTGTGTAGATGAAATAACAGCAGATATAGTTACAGAAGAAAGAAGTGAACTGAACTGATCTTGGCTATTTGTTTCAGATTTTATGGAATACAATAGCCAGTTTGGCCTTACTTCTTAAATATTTAAAGCAAGTTCTAAAATTTTATCTTTATATTAATTCATCCTTCCCAAAAGTCTGTCACTGAATTTGCACCAATTGGAAAGACATCAAATAATTCTAAAAGCTCCAGTTTACGAAAGATAAACTACTGTCTGCAGTATGTTGTGTTTATGGATGTGCTGTTTCAGTAAATGTGGAATAGGCTTCTAATTCATTCCAAGGAGTTCTAAACATTTGGTATTAACTAATGCGAGAAAACTTACTGAATATCAGTTGAGACTGTGGATTTTGTTAAATAGAAATCATTATTTTGACAGAATTCTTAAATAAGGGTGAAATATTTGGGTGTAGTATTAAAAAACCCTATTTCTATTATATTTTGTTTAAATAAATAAAAGAATGTAGAGATTATTACTTAGAATTGTTTTAAGGATAAATTTAGGGATATTTAGTATCAGTCTAAGCTGATATAAATCAGCATAACTGTGCCTCTTTTAGAGGACATGGTCACAAACTGAGAACCTAGTTCATTTGGATACTATTTGGAACAACCTGGCCATTACAAAGAAGAACCTATGCACCACTGTGGAAACTTTTTCGCTCTAAAAAAAGAAGATTCTTTACTTTGAAGGTGATGCCTTCAGTTATGCTTCATGGAAAGTCTTAATAAAATCTCATGTCTAACATGTGTAAGCCAAACAGCTATGCACACCAAGTATTGTTTAATATCTTTATCAATGATCTGGATGAGGGGACTGAGTGCACCCTCAGTAAGTTTGCAGATGACACCAAACTGGGTGGGAGTGTCGATCTGCTGGAGGGTAGGATGGCCCTGCAGAGGGACCTGGACAGGCTGGATCGATGGGCTGAGGCCAACTGTACGACTTTTAACAAGGCCAAGTGCCGGGTCCTGCACTTGGGTCACAACAACCCCATGCAACGCTACAGGCTTGGGGAAGAGTGGCTGGAAAGCTGCCTGGCCGAAAAGGACCTGGGGGTGTTGGTGGACAGCCGGCTGAACATGAGCCAGCAGTGTGCCCAGGTGGCCAAGAAGGCCAACAGCATCCTGGCTTGTATCAGGAATAGTGTGGCCAGCAGGAGCAGGGAGGTGATTGTCCCCCTGTACTCAGCACTGGTGAGGCTGCACCTGGAATAGTGTGTCCAGTTTTGGGCCCCTCACTACAAGAAAGACATTGAGGTGCTGGAGCGTGTCCAGAGAAGGGCAGCGAAGCTGGTGAAGGGTCTGGAGCACAGGCCTTATGAGGAGCGGCTGAGGGAACTGGGATTGTTTAGCCTGGAGAAGAGGAGGCTGAGGGGAGACGTTATCACTCTCTACAACTACCTGAAAGGAGGTTGTAGTGAGGTGGGTGTTGGTCTCTTCTCCCAAGTAGTTAGTGATAGGACAAGAGGAAATGGGCTTAAGCTGCATCAGGGGAGGTTTAGATTGGATATTAGGAAAAATTTCTTCAGGGAAAGGGTAGTCAAGCATTGGAACAGGCTTCCTAGAGAGGTGGGGGAGTCACCATCCCTGGAGGCGTTCAAAAAACGGGTAGATGTGGCACTTTGGGACATGGTTTAGTGGGCATGGTGGTGTGTGGTTGTTGCTTGGACTGATCTTAGAGATCCTTTCCAACCTTAATGATTCCTAGTTTTTACTTTCATTAGCAATAATCCAGCCACCAAGCCAGGAAACATGAAATTAATTATTAGTCTCCCCTTAATTGGTTTAGTGGTGGACTTGGTAGTGTTAGGTGAATGGTTGGACTGGATGATCTTAAAGGTCTTTTCCAACCTAAATGCTTCTGTGATTCTATGATAATTCACGTATGTGCTTTAGGTGAGTGCCATTTTACATTTTCTTTGATACTTTTGCCTGGTTTAGACATGCTAACCTGGAAAAGCAATTAACTTTTATTTTGGTTATTTTTCTGCATTTTAAAGCTGATCTAATTTCTGCTGTTGTCAGAACTCACTACTTGTTTTTTTTCCTCTTAAAAGTAAATATTTAAAATTAAAAAAAAACAACTCTGATTTTATTATCCTTACTTTCAGTCAAAAAAGATCCAAGCCCAGCTGAAAGAGCTTCGTTATGGGAAAAAGGATTTGATTTTTAAGGTAAGTTTTATTTCACTATAGTTAGCCTAAAGTATTAGACTTCATATAGTATTGATGTAGGAGTATGATAGATGCCTTTATTACTCTAGTTCTAAAGAATTATTTCCTTCCCACCATAGCAAAAAGAGCTCCAAACACCACAGACAGACATAATACCATAATGCAATATCTAAAAATACCATCTATTTTGGTTCCTTTTTTTTTTTGCAGACCACTCTAAGAGGGACAGTGCTTTTTATTAAATTGCTTTCTGGGGCAAGGAAGAGAAGATTCAAAGCCTAGAAAGTTGTCTGGTGTCTTTGTTTTTAAATAGATAAAGGCAGTGGAAAGTATTTTATTTATGAATATCTGTATTCACACACTCACCTAAAGCAATGTTCTAGTTTCCTGCTGGTGACCAAAACCTGTTGCCCTATTCCATAGATTCTGTAACATATTTTTCATCTTTCTAACAACAATAGAATGTTTTGCAGGTTGTTCTTGGGGTTTTTTTTTTTGATTAGCAGTCTTCCATGGCAATGTCAATCATTGTTAACACTTGAAACAAATCTTTGTGTTTGTGATAAGCTTGAGCAATGGAACGTTCCTTAGGTCCCTGCATCCAAATTCCTGTTCTAGGCTGAAACATTTTTAACAAAACTGAAGCTTCTAGAAAAAAAAATGAAATGTCTGTGTCTTATACAATCCAAATGAATAGCCTGTCTAGCTAGTGCATTTAAAAAAAAAGGGGGCCGGGGTTTGAAGACAAAACATACAGACATTTTGCTGAAGGGCATCGAGTCCTTGTTAATGCAGGGAGAAGTTAATCCCTGTTACAGAAGGAGGAGAGAGATTCAGGTCACCTGACTGAAGGCTGCTAATTGAGTAGTGCTTTTATTCCTGGCATAAAGGATGAAGATAAGTAGTCATCTTCAAAGTGACTAGAGCTAGAATGACTTACAAAGTAATTCATCTCAATATGAGGTCCAAATTGCCTTCTGGAAGTATTTAACTCTCTCTACTGTCTTTCTATTGTATGCATAGCACTGTAAAGATGGGATAATGTAGGCCATTTAAAATACGCAGTGTGATTTGTGTGATGATTTTTTCTTTTCCTTTTTTTTTCATGTGCAGATTGATTCGAAGGTTTTTCAGGCACATTTCTTTCTAGTCATCATAAGACCCAAACCAGGGGAATAGATTTAGAGATAAAACCTAGGCATTTTATACATCAGGGCAGTTAAATTTTAATACCAGCCAGCGTTAACAGAAATAACACATTTTTTCTTCAAATTTGGTTTAGCTATAATTGAGAGTTTGAACAGAGGAAAAGATTATAGTTTCTAAACTTGCCTGGGTGTGAAAGCTTGTTTTCTTTGGCTGAAGGAGAAGGATTGTTCAGTACTACTATATACTTGTTGTTTTCATTATGCTAATATGCAGTGATCCTGAAAATGGATCTGAATTTTTAGGTCGTGTAGTAATGCTTAGCAAGGGAACACTCCTACCCTAAAGCTGCCCACCTGCAAACAGCGTAGAGGAGCGGAGAAGGAGAACATGAGCATGAAGTGAACAAATGGGAAAGACTGTCTGGCAGGTCACTGGCATACATATAATGACACCCACCTTCCCTTGATCCTAGTTCAGTAAACTTTTTAGACGACTCTTCCTCAGGAATGACAATTTAGTGGTTAAGGTATAGGTGTAAAGGTCAGGGGTTTGTGGTGGAGGGGAGTTTACTTGTGTTACAGTGGACGCAGTGCACCTAGTGTGAATGGGAACAGAAGTGCTCTCATCTGACTGGCTGTGGATGTCTGCACTGTAGATTTCATTTCTAATCCTTGGAGAGTTACTCAGTACTGCTGCGGGAGTCTGTGAAATGCATCTTATCCTAAAGACTATGTCTACCTTTGACCACATGAATTATGCCTTAAACTCCCTGACCTACACTGAATAGACATAGTTCTTGATTATGAAGGAATACTAGGGCCACCAGCTCAGATGTAGGTGATGTAGGTCCCAAGTTACGTAGGGTGAGTTCTGCTCTGAATGCACTTAGTTGCAAAATAGTGAAAATGTTACCTGCCTTTTAGGGGAATTATGAACTAATGTAATTAAAAACGTGTTGAGAAATTTAGATGGGTGATGATAATGAATTGTGAAATGAATTCCAAAGTCCCACGTACTGGGAACTACATGTGCAAATACCTGAAACATCTCTTGACCATGTGCAATTCTGTATGTGATTGACTGTCTGATTTGCTGATTTGATATATCCTTTATGTGTAGTCAGAAATATTTTTGTCAGGTTTATTTGTCAGTCTTTTTCCTGACTAAAGGAAATCTGACTTATGAGGAAAATAGAACAGCAAACTTATGCTACCCTCCTAAGTAATCATGTGAGATGTGGTTCAGTGTGCTGTTTTATGTGTGTTTCAGGTCCGAAGACAGACATAGTGAATAGAGTAGAAGCCATTTGGTATAGGGCAGAAAGGTTTTTAAATATCTGTCTGATCAGAGAGAGGCTGCTAGGTTCGGGCAAGAACAGGTGGTATTCCATTTCTGGTTGCTTTGAGACTAAAAACTAAACAGATTTCATGTTATCCTTGCTGTTGAAGCTGTTTTGTGATGCTCTGATTCTTTCTGATAAAAGATCAAAACAGTGGACAGATAGTCTTCTGCCAGCAGAGAGCATGAATGGTGTGTGTGTGAGATAGTCTCCTGGCTGCTAGTTACTGTCACGTTACAGGGCTTCTACCCTTTCCCCCTTCCACTGCTCTCCTACGCCATAAACTTACGTTTTCTGTGTGCCTTGATGAGGACCTTAGGGAATTCTGTTCTCTGTATAGCTCTGAACGTTGCAAGCTTCTCATAGCAGTTCACCTGAAGGATGTAAACTTCAGGCGATGAGATTTCTAAAGAGCATGAGGGAATGCTTCTGTCCATGCCCATTAAACTATTGCTTTCTGTGGTGGAATTAATTGTGAAGATATATGTGAAGTAAGTAGGGGTTTTTTTTTCACTTTTTGTTGATTACATCAAGAAACTAGTTTTTAAATTCTGGTAACTATTACTGTCAATGACTGTGTACTGACTAGAGCTGTGGGGATTAAATAGGAGAGGAAGACGGAGGGAAAAAGATAGTTTTCTCCTTTAATACTCTAGTGAACTGCAAATTATTTCTACTTTTAACAATATGTGACAGTAACTTAACAAGTGGTATTAAATAAAACGTGAGTTCATCATATTTGTCATGTAGTTACTCTTACGTTTTCAAAGTGTTTTGTAATCTAGCTGATTAATTATGTGGCATGTGTGTATGTGTATCTATATTTTTCTCTCTCTATATATATATATGTGATATAATACCATAGGACAGATAAGAAGTGAGAGTCACAAAAATTAAGTGATGCACTCAAGGCCATAGAGGTTGTCAGTATCTCTACTGAGATTACAATTTGAGCTCTTGTCTCTTTGTCAGTTCAGTCCCTTCAACCATGCAGTGTAGTATCCATAAAGAGTTGACAAAAGTTGAAATTTGCTTTTGATTATAATGATAAAAATAAGGAATGATTAATAAAAAATTTCACTCAAGCTTCTCAATTTTATAGCTGCCTTTGTAAGTAGGTACTTACTAGTTCTGAATGAGTCCAATCTTAATTACAATAATTTAATTATGGTCCTAAAACCCTGATTCAGTGAAGTACTCTTAAGTTTAAATCCTTTGCTAAATCGAGGTCTACATTTGTTTCAGGCATTCATAACCACTTGTTTTCAAATTACTTAAATCGCATTAACTGTCTTCCCATCATTTGGCTGGCTATACTGTCCTAGAAGTTGTCACGTTTTACTAAATTAGAAAAGAATTAAAAATAATTTTGAATTTGGTTTTTTGTTCATGGAAAGCAACACATGTGTGTGTCTGATAGGAATACGAGATGAAGAAAAATAAATTCAGCAATAACTTTCTCTGTCAGTTTAGACAGTATCTTTTATTTTTGAAATCTTCATTCTTTTAAATATACAATGTGAGAATTCTTCACTGTTACGGCTTGAGTATATTTTTGTTTACTTTTTTGTGATGAATTTCTAAGGATTCTGCTTCAGAGTTGCAGAAGTATGAATTTCATCTACTGCTTAATCTGTTTTCCCTTTTGTCATTTAAATTCTGAGACACAATATATTAATAGTCCTAAAAACCAAAAAAAGTTCAAATGTGAGCAACAGCTAACTAAGCCTAGCATACCAATGTACTTAATCATTGTTCCCTAGTATAATTTAAATTTAAATAAGCAAGTAAATAGCATCAGCCTTACAATGAATTAGATAATTGCTAATAAGTATTCTGTACATGGTCTTATCATGAGCTGGATGGTTTATAATTATGCACTTTCCTCTGAAGAGCAAACCACAGTTTGCTCCAGTCGGGTACATGGTTGTGGCCAGTTACTGAAGCGTAGCTGTCAAGGTGGGCATTTACACTGCTGAACTGCGTGGCTGTGGTCCTGTGGGGTTCCTTAAACCTCTCCACATGTTTAGCACCAGCAGGTGCCCAGGCAATGGCGTCAAGCTAGAGGATGTCTGAGAAGACCCTTTCAGTACTTAAAGGGGGACTAGAGGAAGGATGGGGGCAATCTTCTTAGCAAGGCCTGTTGTGACAGGACAAGGAATAATGGATTTAAACTAAAAAGAATAGATTTAGACTAGACATAAGACGATGAGGGTGGTCAGGCACTTGAACAGGTTGCCCAGAGAGGTGGTGGAGGCCCCATCCCTGGCAACATTCAAGGCCAGGTTGGACGGGGCTCTGAGCAACCTGGTCCAGTTAAAGCTGTCCCTGCTCACTGCAGGGGGTTGGGCTGGGTGACCTCTAAAGGTCCCTTCCAACCCAAAGCATTCTATGCGGGATAAAAAACTGGTTGGGTGGCCGAGCCCAGAGAGTTGTGGTAAATAGAGTTAAGTCCAGTTGGCGGCCGGTCACAAGTGGTGTTCCCCAGGGCTCTGTTTTGGGGCCAGCCTTGTTCAATATCTTTATCAATGATCTGGATGAGGGGATTGAGAGCACCCTCAGTAAGTTTGCAGGTGACACCAAACTGGGTGGGAGCGTCGATCTGCTGGAGGGTAGGATGGCCCTGCAGAGGGACCTGGACAGGCTGGACTGATGGGCCGTGGCCAATTGTATGAGGTTTAACAAGGCCAAGTGCCGGGTCCTGCACTTGGTCCAGTTTTGGGCCCCTCACTACAAGAAGGACATTGAGTTGCTGAAGCGTGTCCAGAGAAGGGCAACGAAGCTGGTGAAGGGTCTGGAGCAGAGGTCTTATGAGGAGCGGCTGAGGGAACTGGGGTTGTTTAGCCTGGAGAAGAGGAGGCTGAGGGGAGACCTTATCGCTCTCTACAACTACCTGAAAGGAGGTTGTAGTGAGGTGGGTGTTGGTCTCTTCTCCCATGTAGTTAGTGATAGGACAAGAGGAAATGGGCTCAAGCTGCGCCAGGGGAGATTTACATTGGATATTAGGAAAAATTTCTTCATGGAAAGGGTAGTCAAGCATTGGAACAGGCTTCCTAGAGAGGTGGGGGAGTCACCATCCTTGGAGGTGTTCAAAGAATGAGTAGATGTGGCACTTTGGGACATGGTTTAGTGGGCATGGTGGTGTTGGGTTGATGATTGGACTGATGGTCTTAGAGGTCCTTTGCAACCTTAATGATTCCTAGTTTTTACTTTCATTAAAAAATAATCCAACCACCAAGCCAGGAAACATGAAATTGCTACTCTCCCCTTAATTGGTTTAGTGGTGGACTTGGTAGTGTTAGGTGAATGGTTGGACTGGATGATCTTAAAGGTCTTTTCCAACCTAAACAATTCTATGATTCTGTGATAAGACAAATGCAAGGCTGGGAGGAGAGGGGCATCAGGAAGCAGCAAAGACGGAGGCGCTCAAATAGAGAGGGAAAGGAGAAGGCAGGTCGGGAGGTTTGTGGGAGTGACTGGGAGAGAGGAATAAGGTAGGAGAGAGGGAGGAAGGAGGGAGGGAAGAGGATAACCTCACTCCCAGTGCTTGACAACCTCTGCTGGTCCTCACAGTGTCTAGTTTGTTTCTGTGGTGGTACTCTTGAACCCACATGTTTCTGTGAAATGCAGTATCACAAATTAAGAGCAAGATTGTAATTTACCTCCAGTTCTCTTTTATGCTCCTAAATAGTGTTTCGGGTACTGAGTGCTCAGTACCTCTAAAGGACTAAGCAGTACCATATCACCATCTCCAATTTAGGCTTGTCTTACAACTGCTTACACAGACTTCTATAAGAAAGAGAAGGCAGGTTTCAAAATAATGGGATCTTTTCTTTCAAGGACATGTTTCAAGTAAGTAAGTCTTTCTGGGAAACGCCTGAGTTGACTTCATATGTAAGGGGCAAAGGATGTTTTTTAACGACTTACCTAAGTGAACATGTACTTAAAAGTCTGACATTTATAGTTAAAACCATTTTCCAAATTGTTTGAAATACATAGTGCTACACCAATCAATTCATTATTTGGATGTGAGAAAATAATTTTAAACCATGCATTTGATATTGTAAATAGAGTCAAAGAAAAGCAAAATTATGTGGAATTGTTTTCACATCGTACTGACTGGATGTGGTAAATATTTATACCATTCCTCCCTCTAAAGTGAAATTGATGCCACCATATGTTTTCCTCCTTATTAGCAGTAGTTAATTACATGCCACAGTGAACCTATTTCCCAGAGTTGCAAAGTACTTATTTCTGTGATGCAGACTATGAGATTCTGCATTCCCTACAAAGAAAGAGGTGAAATGATTAAAGAAAAGCAAACAAACAAAAAACCACCACAAAACCACTGAAGATCTGACTTAGCAGAGAACTTGTGTTAAACATTAAAATATAAATGACCTTGTTGTCTGGGGTTGAAATACTTGATTACATAACTTTAAATTTTTGATAACTTTTTACAGAAATGCTTTGTGTGCTTGCACATGTATGAAGATGCAAAAGTTTGGCGTTTTCCCATGCAATTCTATCTATTTGCATGCAGTTGGCAGTCAGGCTTGACCCAAATCCAGCCGTTCCATAAAAGTACACTTCACCCATGATTTGCACCTGCTTGTATTAAAATTGTTATCAACTGCAGAACTCATCTGACCTTGCATGTTTGAAAAATTAGTCCGTTTTACACATTTTAAGGGATTTTTTATTATTTTCAAAGTACCATAAAACAACTTCTTTCCTTGAAGAAAGCTTTCCAAAAAAGCAACATTGTTTTCCTTAAACTTTGTTTATACATCGATTTATTTAGCCCAAAAAGAATGCTCTTATCTTTGTTGTTGCTTTTACATTGCCCTGTAATGCTAAATGTAACTTCTGTAGCTCAATGTTAAAAGGAGATGATAAGAGAAAACTGAGGACAGTTTCCTATGGGCCTGTCACATCAACTTCCCTAAGAGAGTGCTGCTCCTCATCTCGCTTTCAGCCAGGTTCTCTAGCCCTTAGTGTGTTTATCCATCCAATGTGTTTCCTCAGCATCTGGATCTTCTGCAGCCTGCCTTGGGAAATTTAGCAATGCTGCTTAGGAAAAACAAAACAACAACAAAAAGCTAGTATAAAATATCAGTTATAAACATAAATGTAAAGCAAATATTAGAGGGTTTTTGGTTTGGTTTTTTTTTTTCTTTTTTTTTCCCAGAGATCTTAAACTGGTGACTTTATTAGGGATAAGAAGTTCTATAAGCCACAGCTGAAGTCATTCAGCATGTTGCATAACAACTGAATAGAATCTGGAAGAGGAGACTTACTGGTTATTACACATTTACTGTATAGCATTTTTAAGCATATAATTTTGAGAGAATAACTATCAAAGACTTTAGATAGGAAAATGTTCTCTAAAAAGTCTCCCTGGACTTTGCCAGAAATGGCACAATGAATGAAAGTAGCAAACTGAACCTCCTTTTAGCTATATTTTTATTTATTTAATGTTTTATATTTGATAAATTTAATCTCATTGCTCTACTGTGGCTTGTATATTATTCTTTGATGATTTTGTTAGCACAAAAGAGGTAATTTTTCTTTGGATTGAGTTTATTTTTTCTACATGCCTTTCCTTTTCTTACAAAGGATGAAGATGAAAAGCACCCACAATACAAGCAGAGTCTGATAGATGATGAAATGAAAAGTCTGAAAATATTCTTATGGACTTTTCCTTTTAAATACATAAATTAGAAAGGTTACTTAATATTTACTGAGATCAAAAATTCTTATATATGTGTGGCAATCCCATCGGCACTGCTTCAGTTTTGGCAAAACCTGTTTTCTTAGGAGACTATGGAAAATAGAAAGGATGTTCCATATTCTCTGACTCCACGGAAGGTTCAATTATATACGTGTTATTCTTTCACAGTGCTCATTTTTTTTTTTTTAGAAACGTGCAGCAGTTCAAACTCTATGTATTTCTGCTGCTTTGGTCTATTCTAGTCTATTAGCCTTAGTAATAGAAAATGTTTTCTTGTATGTCTTGAATCTTCCTTACTGAAATTGAAGCCAAGTAGTTATCATGCTATCTCACATAGACTTAGAGAGTTGATTTTTTTGTTTGTTTTTAAAAACCCCTTCCTTTAAAACAATATTTTGCATATTTTGAGATTATGATCCTGTGTCTCTCACAGTGTTCTTTTTTTAGATTAACCAATGTAGAATTTTTTTCCAATCTTGCTTCTCAGTATATGTTTGCATACCATTAATGCTTCATGTTAGTCACATCTGAACTTGTTTTCTTTGGTCTGTGTCCATTTGCAGTGCCTTAAAATGGACATTGAAGTCCAGCTGGACATTTTACCCATGCTGAACAGAGCAAAAGGATTTTTGTAGTCTGTACCCACAGGGTCCTTTGCCTTTTCTACAAAAATGTGGCATATTCAGTGGAGGTGTCATCCTGAGTCATTCATCCCTACTGTTCTATATTCTATATTTGTTTTATTGATTATTCCTGTCCATATTTAGCATCTTATACTTGTCTTTAGTGAATGTCATCCTGGTTTTCCCATTTGGTCAGGGTAAATTTAAATAAATCCCATCTTCTATGACACACAGAGTTCTGGTTTGATGTCACCAGAATATTTAATGAGTATATGTTTAGTTCACTTTTCAGTTCATGAATGATTTATATACCAAATAAATCTCTGTCCCCTAGAGAGGTAATCTGATTATTCTTTTCAGCACTTTTCCAAAAATGAATGTTGTACTAATGGATCTATAAGTCATGACCTCTTAAATTTCTCTCTTTCTGAAGATGAGTATCAGGCACATCCTTCTCCAGTCTTCATGTTCTTCATCCACTTTGTTGAGTCTGTAAGGAGCTTAGAGCCTAATGCCACTTCCTAAAGTAATAAAAGCGATGATGCATCAACATGACTAACAGAAAACAATGAAGTGAAAACTCTTATAAATCTGTAATTGGACAGAGTCATAGTAGAGAGAAAAATGATGTTTTGTCTAGAACTGTTTGTCTAAAAGTTTAAAAAAAGAGGTACTGCGTACCATATCATTTAAATTTGGCTGAAAAGGGGTGGAGGTGGTGGTGGAAATGAATCATATATCAACCCACAAAAAAAAAAAAAATTAAATAATTTTGGGAAGAAAGGCTTAAATAATAATTTGCATCAAAGATATCATGTGGAATTTGCCCCAGGCCTTGAGAGATTACCTCAGTAGTATTATTTTGAGGAATTATTTCAAACTATGATTTGTTCTTTTGTAGAAAGGTCTGTGAGTGTAGGAGACAGCATCATGGCTGCAAGTATTGGAAAATGCTTTTCTTCATCTTTAGCTCAGGAATTATCATGTTTCTGTTAATATTACTAAACATTTGTGAGTAATAGATCCAGTGACTGGTGGTTATACATGCAGATGGGGTTGTCTACAAACCCGGAACTTACAGAGTGGTTTGCATTTCATGCTCTGGTTTCATTTGTATACTTTGGTTTGTGCAAAGCCAGATGGAAAGATTGATGACATTTTTCTTTCAAAGCATTTGCAATACAAGGTAATTACAAAATCAGTAAAGTTATATGTTTAATAGCTTAATCAGTAATTAATGCTCTTTCACAGAAGTTGCTGGATCTGGTGATACATGACAGCCAGGAGCACATTGCTAGGGAGAGCTGAATTTTCATGTTGCAGTGTGATCATGTACTGCTATTACTTTGATGACTTGCTTGAAAATAGGTGTGTTTTCTTCAAGGAGTATCCTTGTTGAAAGTCATCAGGATGGCAGGAAGAAAATTGTAAGTATATTCCTCAAAGCAATTGCATTGATGGCTGAGGGAATGGAATTACAGTGTAGATTTTATTCCTGGTAGAAGGTGTTATATGAGTATCATTCTATTTATCTGTGGATTTCTAGAATGCAATAATTTTACAGAATTCAGTTTTTGCTGTTTTGAGAATAATACAATCAAATATGAACTTTGCGCCAGGTGTTTTTCCTGATGAATCTGGCAAGTAGAATCCTGAGGTGGATGACTGATGGGGGTAGGCTGTGCAGGGTTTTATGGGTTACTGTCATGAGTGAGAATTGATGTTTTCTTTAAGTCCTAAGGCAAGAGACTGTGGGATCTTCCTTGAGGTATTTCTGCTGTGTAGTATAATGAGTGTTGGACTTAGTCTTCATGGTTTAGGATCCCTATAGCTCTTGCTTCATGTGGTAGTTCAGTCTTTGAAACTGCTAGATTTTGTTTTTTCTTTCCAAGTGAGAAGGCTTATGATGCTTTTTTTGTTTGTTTGTTTTTATAATGCTTTTGTTGATTATTCACTTTGGGATTTTTTTTTTTTTTTTCCTTGATCAAGTCAATATGTTTGTACACTTTTAGATATGTATTTGGATGCTGTCTGCTGTTGGATGTGTAATTTTGGTTTTCAGGTTATCAATTGTTTGTGATTAGATCTGGCTACTTATTGGATGTAGAAAAATGCTTTGAGACAGGATGTTATTGGGTTGTTTTTCTCAGTAGAAGCTGAGGCGCCTGGGAGAGATAGGAAATTGAAATTTGCTCAGTTGATTTTTGTAAAATACGTTAGGGCTGTTGCATAAATATCTGTGGTTGATGTTTGGTTGGTAGATGGCATAATTACTTTTCAGATAGCTATCTTCTTGAGATAACATAGTTAGCATAGGGACCATTCCTCATCTTCTGTTACATGGTCTTTTACCACTGTATGGTGAGTACTTCTTGTTGGTTTATTTTTTTTTAGTTTGATTTCTTTTGTAGTAGGTTCCCCCCTGCCCTGCCCCCCCGAATGGTGGTATTTTCACAACATTGACAAAACTGTATGTAGAAAGTCTTATCTAGATGATGTGTGTTTTGCTTAGGAAGTAGATGTCACTGTTTACCTTGGCATCTTTTTGCTGGTGCCTATTTTAATTTCCAATGCCATGTTCTAGCATTTTGTATATTGTTGTGATGATGTTTTATAATCATTAATAATGTCTTATTGTTAGCACATTATGTTACCATCACAGGAGGGGCCTGAAGATCTAGAGAGAATTGGCTGCTGAAATATACCTACAAGCTATTTGCAGACATGGGAATTTTTTTCATATAAAGAGATAAGTGACATACAAGAAGGTGGAGGGATGTCATCATATATATTTCCCAGTAAGGACATTGGATTATGTATTAACATAATTCATTGATATCCTTATTGAAAGAAATCTCCCTCTACTATTTTTTTGATGGTTTCATGCAATTTTGGCAATTACAGATGTGCAAAATATGAATATTGTTTAGTAATTCAGGTCTATTAGTTTATTGTCAGTACATTTTTTACAACACAGTTTTGAGCATGAAAAAATGTTGTAACTTTCTTAATGAACTGAAAAATCCAATTTTAAGTTTCTGTAAGGCCCTGAGGATGTGGTCTTAAGGATATGGCCTTGCATTAGACGGTATGCAGTCTTAAATAACTGGTCTGAGTTACTGTGTGAGACAAGGCTAGTCAATAGCCAGCGTGAGAGAAGGTCGCTTAAATCTAGCAGCAGCAGCTCCATGTTTAACTGGCAGCGTACAGCTATTCTATCGGCTTACAGACCTCCTCCAGCTCCCGCTAAAATGAGGAGAGGTTTGCTATTGATATCAAATTGAAATTGACTGGGACTTTGACTGACATTTTCCAAATGGTTTATTTATAATAAAGATTTTGAGTGTGCCCAGTAGGGTTGAAAAATTTAAAAACTTTTTTACGTAAAGTATTGAAAAATTCCAAACTGCCCGGAGATCAGAGAAAAGAATAGGACTGAGGGAAAGACATATAAGAAGCTGAAAGATGAGTCAAAGCCTCATCTCGTGTAAACATGTAAAAGAAAAAGAGGGAATGTTTCCTATGAAAACTATGGACATGGATCCACGTGTGTTACATGTCAAAAGGGGGCAAGATGTTGTATGAGGAATGCCGATGCCAGAAGTACACTTTGAGAGCAACTGTTTTGGCATCATCATTTTTCCTCAATGTTTAAGCTTCTGCAGTGGTAGGTGCTGTAGAAATTGCCAAGAAAAATATCTTTTTCTGAAATATTAGAACTGGAGACATTTTATGCTGAGGATATCGGGACACGATGTGCTGTCAGCCTCTGTGCAGTAAGAGAGAGAATGATCGGATACAAACATGGCAAATTGTGAGAATGAAGAGCAGGCGTACGCCACAGTGCCCATGCGCGTTGGCTTTCCCTGGAAGCAGAGAGGCTGGAGGAGCAGCCAAGGTGGTGCCTTGGGCACCAGGTCCATGGTGGCACCTGGCACATGCTGAAATCTAGAACCAGCTGCTCTCCTGGCCCTGGGGCTCCTCCGTGAACCACGCTGGGGTGATTGCTTGGGAGATCACCTGGCTCCAGGCAATCAGCATCTGGAGCACATTGATGTCTATGTCCCAAATTGGGTGTGCTTCCTAGCAGAGGCAATTTTGAATACCTCAGCCTTTGTTCCAAATCAGACAGAAATAAAAATTATTTGAAAGGATAGCTCTGTATCACTTAGTCACCCCCTTGCTTGTTCCTGTTTTCTGGGATATTGCTGACAGCAAATTCAGAGCCATCTACAAGGTGACCTGCAACATGACATTTCCAAAATAAATACAATAAATTTAATCTGCATTTTGGAAGGGTTTTTGAGATTTCTGTATTACTCATTGTTGGCTGATTTGGAGCCATTTTGCAATAATGAATATACTGGTGTTAATGAATACTCTATGTGTTGGATATTTTAGGTTTTACTTTATTCATCAGCTGAACATAAGGCAATGTTTTCAAAATTGGAAGTTTTAAGATAGTCATCTCTTGACAAACACTTTTAAGTTAAGTGATATTGCCAGATATACTAGTTCTGTTTTCTTTGTTTTGTGTTTTCCTGGCTGAATTATGCTCCTGACTGGAATGGTCAGATCTTAGGAAAAAATTTGGGCAAGGTGTGAACTAATCATCCCTCAAGAAAAGAGGAAGTAAGTGTTTCCAACACGCTACTGACAGAGGTGTAGAGCATTCTGGTATGCCTAACATGAATGTTACAACACTTACCCCCTCAGTGTGGTAACATAAGCAATACAGTTGTTTAAATAAGACTGACTTAGAAAAGAAAGAGCAGCAGGTGGTTGTAATCACGCAGATTGGTTATCCATCGGAAATAGCAACTGGTGCTAAAACCTAAGGTGCTCTGGCCTGATCTGAAGTGAGGAAAATGCCCTAAGGGACGGACATAAAAAGGCAGACCAGGCACAAAGGTGGGTGATGCGGCTGTTCTCTTTGTACACATTGCCTGAGCGTGTTTCTGCAGAGAAACAGTTATTTTCCTTTAGTTAGAGGTTGAGTACTTTACTTAAACCCTAGTGAACTGCTATTTGGCTTCCATTGTAATGAGTTTCATGTGAAGGAAAAGCTTGAGGGTTGGGGAAGGAAAAGTGAAATTTCAGGTAATAAAAAAGCACAAAGGTCGTATTTCCTTTTTTTAATGCACATCCAGAACAGTCATAAATGAGAGATAAAAGCATTGTGGCGGTAATGAGCATTAACAAAATGTACAAGCTGTGAGACTTTGGAGAAAAGATGGTTTTAACTGACATTTCTTCTTGTTGTAAGTGCTTGAAATATAATTCAGATGTTGCTGAATGTCTAGTTTTTGCTGCACGTCTGATTAAATGGAATAGCTGCCAAAAAGTGTTAGTCTCTCTTACATTTAACACCTTGTGCTACAGTAAACAGTACAATTTAGAAACATAAGTCTCTGTTTTTCTAAGATACAAATAATGCTTACAGAGTAAGCACGGTAGAATACTGTTTACCAGATAGTTTATTCAAATTTCTAGTTAAGTGGTTTCCAATTAAAAAGTTGTCCTAGTTAGAAAATATAATAATTTTAAAAATAAAAAGTTGTATAGTAAATATTTTATCTTTTTTCTTAAACATTTATTTAAGGCCTATGGGGGAAAAAAACCAGTTCAGAATATCTGATCTATTTAACACATGATTAAAGATCACTTAGTCAATCATGTTTTCTGATTAAGCAGAATGTGTGACTATTTTGTCCTTGATAAACAGCAATCGTTGTTATGAAATACAATGTCTTTAAAAGTTGTGTAATAACCAAATGAAATCCCAATTTATCATGTCTTGAAGTGAAGAAAACCCCATCACGGCTATGCTTATCTCTGCACGTGTGAGTAATCCTTCTAATGTGAAGCCATAATGTAGCCTTTTCTGGCGAAAAAACCCTTTGAGGTTTTGTATAAGGAAAAGAAAGGGAATAGAGTAATTCTTTTTCCTGACTATTTTAAGCAGTTACAAGTTTTTTTTTAAAAAAGCAAAAAGCACCACCACCCCCTCCCCCAAACCCACCAAAGAACCAAACTACAACAACAAAAAAAGCCATCACCATTTATCTTATCTTCCACACTGACATACTGTATAAAGTTTCTGGGAAAGAAATGCTAAAAGGCCTTTTAAAAAAACATTTTTTGGCTGCACTAATGAGGGTACAGTATTTGTAATAGCTATACAGCCATGCAGCCCCATCACCCACCTGACCTGAAACTTGACCCTTAATTATTCTGGGGGTGGAATTCATATCCCACTATTAACGTGGAATAGATGTGGGATCAAATAAGACTGGAATGTTAAGGTGGGTACCACTGCCTCTGTCCTCCCTCTGACCCAGACAGCACAGACAGCGTTTGATCATACTAAGGAGTCCTGTTTCTGGGACTTCTCAGGAGGAAATAGGATTTTTTTTTTTTTTTTCCCCAACAAGTCATTGTGCATGGAAATAGGATCATAGCCTGGTTTTGCTGCCTTGTGCCTTCAGGAAAAGTCTAGTGACTCACCTCATGGGTAAGAAGCTTTAGGTTTTATCTGACTCCTGAGAAGAAATGGGAGGACATGGAGGAGCAAATGTCTGTGGAAAAGCCTGTGGACTATTCAGGTTTGGGAAGAAAGTTCAGATCTCCCTTTTCAGAGTAAAATACCAATAAGAACACCTAAAAGAGTTGTATTTGGAGCTTATTTCTGAAGTACCACATTGTTATCAGCAATACATAGTCCAACGGTAATTTATTGATTGTATTTACGTGGGTATGTTTGCCCCAAGAAGAATCATTGAAAGGATAAATTTTTTAGAACAAACAAAAGTTATAACTTCTCCAAAGGTACACAAAAGACCATTAGTGAATGCTTTTTTTCCTTCTAATGTGACTAAGGAAGTGAGAAGTGTAAAGCTTCTACCCACTGATTTTCAGATTACAAAACTTCTCTTCCCCCCAGCTTTGTTGCTTCTGTGTGACTTTGAGGCACATGAACATCTCAACTACCTATATTATATTGATATGATATTTATAAATTCTTAAAAATTCAAGAATCCTTGAATGTCATCCCAAAGACATGTAGTCATTGCCTTCACTTTATTTTTGGCTGGCCGAGCCCAGGGAGTTGTGGTGAATGGAGTTAAGTCCAGCTGGTGACCAGTCACAAGCGGTGTTCCCCAGGGCTCTGTTTTGGGGCCAGCCTTGTTTAATATCTTTATCAATGATCTGGATGAGAGGATTGAGTGCACCCTCAGTAAGTTTGCAGATTACACCAAACTGGGTGGGAGTGTCGATCTGCTGGAGGGTAGGATGGCCCTGCAGAGGGACCTGGACAGGCTGGACCGATGGGCCGAGGCCAGCTGTATGAGGTTTAACAAGGCCAAGTGCTGGGTCCTGCACTTGGGTCACAACAACCCCATGCAACGCTACAGGCTTGGGGACGAGTGGCTGGAAAGCTGCCTGGCCGAAAAGGACCTGGGGGTGTTGGTAGACAGCCATCTGAACATGAGCCAGCAGTGTGCCCAGGTGGCCAAGAAGGCCAACAGCATCCTGGCTTGTATCAGGAATAGTGTGGCCAGCAGGAGCAGGGAGGTGATTGTCCCCCTGTACTCAGCACTGGTGAGGCCGCACCTGGAATAGTGTGTCCAGTTTTGGGCCCCTCACTACAAGAAAGACATTGAGGTGCTGGAGCATGTCCAGAGAAGGGCAGCGAAGCTGGTGAAGGGTCTGGAGCACAGGTCTTATGAGGAGCGGCTGAGGGAACTGGGGTTGTTTAGCCTAGAGAAGAGGAGGCTGAGGGGAGACGTTATCACTCTCTACAACTACCTGAAAGGAGGGTGTAGTGAGGTGGCTGTTGGTCTCTTCTCCCAAGTAGTTAGTGATAGGACAAGAGGAAATGGGCTTAAGCTGCATCAGGGGAGGTTTAGATTGGATATTAGGAAAAATTTCTTCAGGGAAAGGGTAGTCAAGCATTGGAAGAGGCTTCCCAGAGAGGTGGTGGAGTCACCATCCCTGGAAGTGTTCAAAAAATGGGTAGATGTGGCATTCTGGGACATGGTTTAGTGGGCATGGTGGTGTGTGGTTGTTGCTTGGACTTGATGATCTTAGAGATCCTTCCCAATCTTACTGATTCATAGTTTTTACTTTCATTAGCAATAGTCCAGCCACCAAGCCAGGAAACATGAAATTGCTACTCTCCCCTTAATTGGTTTAGTGGTGGACTTGGTAATGTTATGTTAATGGTTGGACTGGATGATCTTAAAGGTCTTTTCCAACCTAAATGATTCTATGATTCTGTGATTTATATGCAGGAATTCTTTCTGGTCTGAATTACTCATTATAAAAAAATTCTGTGTCAATTTGGGTTTCTCTCTATGTACTTGAAATCAGACTAGTCTTTTTGGTTTTTATATTTATGGCTGGAAGAATTTAAATATGGGCATTTAGTATAATACGATTCACAGTGAGTAAAGATAAGTATATTCATTTACGTGAGTTAGAAAAGTGTACTTCACTGGCAGTAATTGCTCAGTGCACTCTTTCAGAGGATGAAAAAATGATTTATCTCACTGTTTCCTCTGTAAGACCTGATTCTAGAAGAGAATCTACAAGAGATTGCCTAAGAGAAACTTACTATTTTTAAGTTTTTCTAGACTATGCTTTTTAAAGGCACTTTACTCCTTATCAAAATTGGCTTTGTATAGTCCTACTGGTATTTTGTCCTTTTTCTTTATTCGGTATCCAAGCCACATTAATTGCATTAAGCTCCCTAAAAAAACTTCTAAATTAAAACAGCAGTGAAACTGTTGCAATATGAATTTAACCTTGATGGATAAAAATTTTCAGGAAAAAAAAATTGATTATTTTGCAGTTTTGGGACTAAGTTGTAAATAAATATCACTACCTTCAAGTGAGTGGTTCATCAAAAATGCATTTATAATGCCAGGATTTTATTCTCACTTGATGTCAGTTGGATTGATATCACTGGCCTATTGGCTCAGTAATCTATGAAATAAAATCAATATACATGAAATTTACAGAAAAAGTCCATCAAAATATGACAATATTACCAAAAATAAGAGTAAGACTTGATAAATGATGCATTCAGAAAGACTTTAATAAAACATAAGAGCCTGTCCTTGGGAAGAAAACCTTTTAACCATTAACTGAAAATATTTTCCTTGACATGAGCAGTATTGTTACAATATATTAATTCTTTCTAATGGCAGGCAGCAATTAAAGAAATTAAACACTTTTCCTCTAATTCGCGTTTCATTGAGTACAATGTGTTAATATAGGGCCAGACATTCCCCTGCAAGGAAAGAAGCAGCAGTCACCTGTAACCACTGTTACCTGCTTCCCTGTCAACCACCCAGATTTTCAGATGCCTACATAATGCATGTGTTGAAGAAAACCGGACATCCTGAAATTCATAGCTTTAGCTCTGGTATTCCGCCGATTTAAACTGTAACACAGATGGTGCTGAATGGAGAAGTTGCCTACTTGTCTGGCCCGCACCATGTGGCAATCCATCATCTTCCGTGTGATTCTAATCCTTTAGCAATGCACGCCATCAGAGATGCCGTCCTGGCCTCTCATTTATCATGTAAACGTTATTTTGTATAATTTCCTTTTTAACGGCAGTTCAAATGACTTAATTATATGTTTTTCAAATCTTGGTTCTCATTAATTGAAAAAGTATTAATTTGTATAACTGTAGTCTAAAAATATTTTAATGAGTAGCAATAATTAAAATGTTAATGACGTGAGAAATTACTTAGTCTAGTTCTAGTATCTAATGAGAACTGTCTCTGCGTCAGCTTAATATTCAGTCTTTCAAACATGGACTTGGGACCATGTTTATTGTGAGTGATTATGTGCTATATTTAGGAACAAATGCAAATGTTACTGAACTGTAAAAAAATTCTCATATGTTAGTTAAGTTTTTTTCTCTAATAAGCCAGTGGTAAGTCAAGTTAAATTTTGTTAAATTTTAATGAAATGAAAGGATTCTTTCTGTACTGGATGCTCTGTTGACAGACTGAGGAACTGAACCAGTGGTCCAATCTGTGTGTTCTGTGTGACAGTGACTGCTATCAGGTGTAAGCAACGTAACGCAGTGGAAATTGGGGACTGCATTCACAAGAGACTTCCCTGCCTCTGAGCGAGCAGTTGACTTCTGCTTTGAAGCAAGATTGCCTAATCGTACATGGTTTTGACTAATGAAACTGTGGCTGCTCTGATAAATCCACAGATAAATGCCTAGTCCTGTTTTAAAATGCGACTAAGTAGTTCTTTACATGAGCAGGGCACTGAAAATGCCAGGCTTTTGTCATTTTATCAGCCAGTACAGTCTATGCCTAATGCTAATAAACATCACTTGAGGTATCTGCTGAGGACTGCTGGCTTGCCTAAGCTAGTACACATCAGCTATGATGCATGCTGGCAGTACTGTCGTCCCAAAACAGAGACCATGTTAACCATGTTTTGTGGGGTTTATGCTAAACAGCATTTATGTTGTGCTATGCTACAGTCAGCAGTCATGAAAAGTCTGGCAAGCAAATAGTATCTGGCTGGGGATGAATTTCAGAAACCTGGTGAGCGTGGGGTGGTGCTGAAGGAAAGGGTGCTTGTAAATATTGGGTCAAAATTAATATGTGTTGCTCTTCAACTGAGAAATGCGAACTTGAACCAATCATTCTGTGCATTATCTAATCAGAATTTCAGAGAGAAAGGACCACTGGTTAGTCCAGTGTCTTTCTCTGTGGTTCCCTTCATAAACAGGGAAAACAACTACTGGGCAGTTTTTGCAAATACAACAGTAAAAGAAAACTGTAGCTTATTCCTTTTGGTTGCACAGTAATGTGCTATTAATGACAGGGCTGAGAACTGCAGGAATCCAGAAGCTCCTACTTCCCTAAAATGGAAAGTTTTTGCAGAGAATATATTTCCCTAAAGTGGGCAGTCTGAGTATCTCTAGCTCCTAGGAAAGGGGAGAGAAAATCATTGTCTTGCTTTTAAATCCTCAGTAAATAATCTCGTGAACCTTGCACTCAATACATTGCATATACATTGTAAAAAGCCAGATATCCTCCTGAAGGACTATGCAGGAGAATAATGTTATGTCGTATAAAACGCCAACCCTCCTTCCACAATGGGTGCAGACTGCTTGCCTGACCCTGACTTCAAATGCAAATCTCCCCAAATGCTTTCTCACTCTGTAGTTGCATAACTAGCTATTCTTGTGAGTTTTCCTTTTATATCTCCAGGGAAGGAGATGGAGAAACAAATCTGGAGCTAACCCCTTGTATACCAGCAGATAGTAGCATTTCATAACGTCTCTACATGCATGCATGAACGTTCGGGTGTTTTCTAATTTCTCTGTTTGTGCCAAGTTACGTTAATGTTAGCATCTCAATGTTTAAAACTACAAAATAGTGTTTCAAATTACAAACAGAAGTCAGATAAATAAACAAAATAATAAAAACCGTTGGAATACTTTGAATTTTCTAGAAGGATATTATGGCATGATTCTAAATACTTTATAGTATGGAATAACTTTTGCTGCTGACATTGAAATTAGAGTAAACTTGCATTCACATAAACAGAGCAGATTTGAGCCCAGTTCCCACATAAAAATACACTTTTTCTCAGGGAAAAAAAAATCCCTTGGGGCCTGGCCATCTTGCAAGCAATTCTGACCCAATTCATATATATTACTTGTAAAATTTATATCCTTTCGTCTCTCACAGGCATTGCATAAAAAATTATGGGAAAAAATGCATTGTAGATTGCATCAGCTTTTTCTTCTTTATTCCCACAGGCACAACAGCTAACAGATCTGGAGCAAAAACTAGCAGTTGCAAAAGATGAATTGGAAAAGGCAGCCCTTGACAAAGTAAGAAGTGTAATGTAATGTAAGCATGTTTATCAGCTGTGAATGTTTCAGTGTAATTTGACAAAAACAAATGGAAGTCTTTCAAAGATTTAGATGCATACTTAATTGCATGTACCTGGGTGTAACGTTGCTGAAGTCAGTGGAACTAATTATGATGCATGAAGTTAAGTACAGCTGCAAAGTTATTTTTAAAAGGAGGGCAATCAAATCAGAAAGAAACACCTCAAAAACCCGCAGAAAGCCAAATGTTACAATTCTTTATGTGCAAACGTACACTAAGGAGAATATGTCTGTAACTGATAATGATTTTTATCTGAGATTTAGTTGTAGTTCCAAGTAGGATGCAGTAGAGAAATGGGTCAGTCTCTTGTTAGGGTGGGACTGATGTGACAGAGCTAACTCTTCTGTGGGCAGAGGTGCCCCCTCAGGACAGGGGCAAATCAGGACACGTTCACTCCTGTCAGCTGTGCAACAGGGGAACTTTATTCTAGATTTAGGGTAGCTGGGAAGAAAATACCATGCAATAGGGAAGCCGTTTATCAGAAAGGAAAAAACTTCAATACGCTATCAAAGACTACTTTTTTGGTTTGGTTTTCTAGTATTTTGAGGTTCCAGTAGACATCAAAAAAAAAGTATGCCCCTTGCACTAAAGCATTTTCATTTAATCTTTAATATTGCAATCACTGAAATCATCCTCTTGACTGAGGATTTGCATCCAGCATTGCAAAGTGTCATCTATATAAGCAGTGCTTACAATAGCATTATCCAAACCTGTGTCTCTGGTAATATATCACGCGTTTCTTGTTAGTACACTGAACTGAACTGTTACACGTATTAATTAAAAATTAACCGTGTTCCTCTTTTGCATGTATAATACTCAGATGTGGTCTCTCACTAGTGCCAGTATACTGTCTGTGGCAATGGCAAGAGAGCAAAGCTTGCAGTAAATATCTTCTAAAGGCAGTTATTCATTATAATGCAGACAGTTGTGGAGGAGAAAGCAAAGAACATTTGACATCAGGAACTTTTAATGAGAATGCTATTAAGGGATTTGGTCAGCAAATTAAAAGAGAATTTGCAGCATACCCAACTGACTTCTCTGACCCTCTGTTTCTTTCCTATTAAATATTACAGAATTTTAATTCAGGGCTTAGTTATGGTTCCATAGGCTTAGCAGAAGCCCAGTGTCGTCATCTTGCAAATCATCATTGAGAGAGTCTTTGGATGGCATCATTGCTTACATGCTATAAAAATGCAGTGGAAACGGCAAGCAGGAGCAAAAAAAACAGTGCAAATGAAAGAAAAAGACAAAGTTCATGCCAGTGAGAATTGTGAGACAGTTTTATGAGACTAGAAATACCCGTGTTGGACTAGTTCTAACTGCAGAGTAATAAGACCCTTTAAGTTGTAGGTACGTTTTTCCCCTGGTTAAGAGCTTTTCTGTATGAACCATGAACTGAAAAGAGTTAGAGATGGCCAATGGTCTGTCCACGTCTTCAGTGAAGACTTGACCTTAACTGTTTTGACAATGTTAGCACACATAGTGTCAGCTGAAGGAATGGAAGCAATGTGTAAAGCAATGTGCATTTTTGGAACATGGCCTGTATTTGAAATGAATAAATGAGTGATCAAATCTCAAACTGTGCCTATAAATAGGCATTAATTTGTATCTTTCTTTTGGGAGGGTATCAGTCTTTCCTATTAAATATTAGCTTGTGCTGACAGTGGACTTAGTGTCTCTCCTAAGTCTGTTCACACTACAGCACTTTTGTAGTTCCCATGATAGACCCTTGGAAGACTGACAGATTTTGCATTACCGCAGCCCAAATCACTCTATATTGAATCCAACCACATGACAAGAGTATAAACAGATCTGTGAAACCTGAAGATGTGTCATATGTTCACACATGTATTTTGACCAGCAAGCAGCCTATTTTAACCACAATTACATCTATGCAAGGTTATTGAGAACTTCGTCAAACTACATCCCTGGTTCCAATAGTGTTTCCTTAAGTTGTACTCTTGTGCTGCCCATTTATACATCTCCTATCAGCAAAGTCAAAATTGAATTTTGCTACCCACAGGATGAAAACAAAATAACCTATTCTGCTTTTACCTTTGGAATGGCAAGATGGCTGCCCGTAGCCAAGGCAGGACAAGCAGGGGATGGCAGGGCTGGGAGATGAGAGGATGAGAAATTATCCAGAGGAATTTCCAGACAGGAGGAGTGTGGTTTCAGATCAGCGTGATTTGCAGGGAGCACTAGGGTCATATAGTGCTATAATGGCCGAGTCTGTGTCTTCAAGCAAAATTAGACAGTCTGCTACCTCTGCCAGTTTGGAGTCAGCTTATTTTGACTATGTCAAATGGTGATTTATGTTCTTTGTGCAGTGACTTCTTGAAAAGGTAGGGGAAAAGACATATTACATGAAAAGAAGTATGCTAAGATCTTCTGTTGTCAATTAGAAATTAGAAGATCCCTGAGTCAGATGGATAAAGTAATCCTTTCCCTTATACACTGCCATTAGGTCGGTGACATATCAGTCTGATTCGAGGTTCATACATTTTCCTAAGTAGTTATTCATACAAAGTGCTGTCCTCTTTAATGATAATCTAGCACTCCACTGAACACGGCTTAAGGGAAAGACATTCAATTTTGTCTGTTTGCAAACAAAACAAACTCCATTCCATCTCCTATTCCTTTGATTTTTCCTTATTGTGCTGTGCATTAATTGTCTTTTTATGGTTGTCTTTGACCTTACCATTGAAATGTACCCTACTAACTGGTTTTGTTTGTTTATTTTTAAAGAAACATTCAGATTTGCCCAGTTATGAGATATATTCCCTGGTTTCAGTTCAGTGGAAGTGTGTTATCTGACGTAAAACACGGAATATTTGTCAGGTTCTAAAAAACACTTGTTCAGCGAATAAACTAAAATAAGGTGGTGTATACTGAATACCATTGCTTAGGATTCATATAACTGTGAAATATTTTTATATTGTGTAGATAATCTTTCACATACATAGTATGTAGTGTGTAATATGTTACATATACATATATTTTCCATTAACTTTTGCATGGTATACTTCACAATCCTTGATTTGTGGATCTTCAAAAAAAAATCTTCGAAGGTCAAAATGTGCTTATGTAGCCTGTATTTATAGGCACATTCTTAAAGAATAAGAGCAAGATTATTTTTTTAAGGTCAAATGCTGCCTAACTTGATCTGAAACGAGTATAAGGAAGTTACCTCAATATCTAACGTTTGACTTGTAAATGACTTGCTGTAGTGGAGCAAAGATTTAAAATGAGATTTCCTCAGTGCCATAGTTATCTCACTGTTCTTACTGTCTCAGCTTATTTCAGTGACAGACTGCTATTTTCATTAATACATCTATCTGTATTTCTGTGAGTAACATAGCAGTGTCCTAACATGAGTTGCAAGCACTTCACCACTAAAAGTTTTCATTCGGCTTCATGGACAGTAATGAATCTGAACAATCATATTCCTAACAGCTGGAAAGTTCTATGGTTTATTTACTGTACAGTGCAACAGCATAATGTGTGCATGTATGTTCACGAGGGAGGTTATCTTTCTGTTGGATTAAAAGAAAACTTTGTAACCTGTGGAGATACACTAATTGTTCTGAACATTATAAACAAAATTGCTTGCGAAGTTTGTGTCTCTGCAATACTTGTGAATATCTCCTTCTCCTATTATATGTAGAAGTCTGAACACTGTATTGTATTTTTGTTTCTTCTGAGATTAAATAATATTTAATTATTTGCAATAATCAACGTAGATAAAACTGCATGGAGGAAAGGGAAGAGTGCAATGACTTTCTAAGCAGATTGGTGTGTAATGCACAGTAACCTAATCGTATAAAAAAAACCCCTGCTTTAAAGTGCCTTAATGTCTTCCATTAATAAGAAAAAACAGCAGCTGCTCATAAATGTTTGGTTTAATGCAGAGAGAGAAAGCAAGCAATTTTGTCCATAAGAACACATCTTAGAGAACTGATGATTTCTTATTTTCCCCAGGAGTCACAGCTGAAAGCTCTAAAGGAGACCGTGCAGCTTTGCCTGTCTTCTGTTCTGCACAATCAGCCTCCCGCTACGAATCTAATGCCTTCAAAACCGGCTGAGAAGCTGACATCCCCAGTTACAAAGGGCTCAAAAGTTCCATTTCAAATGGCAAGCACCAAGGTATGGTTTCTCTCTCAGTTTTTATTTTTTTAAACATCTTTGAAAGTTTGTCCTGTAAGAGCATTAAACTGGAACTAAGGAGGATTTTAAATTCATTGAAAGATTAGGATGAATTTTGAGGATAATTCTAAGCCTGTTTGTGATGTCAATAAATTTTTTTGAAAGTTGGGAAGCAGCTACTTTTTTTGCTGAGGAACAAAATTTTGTCTTATCACTTGCTAAATGGACCATGTCTGCATAACCAATCTACAAGGAAGATGGATTTGCATCTAAAATAAGCGAGGGTGCTAATTCATAGGATTATTTACCTGTCAGGCACTGATAGTGAGTTTGTGGTAATAAAACAGTAAGACAGTTTTTGCTTATTGTGGTTTTTTTAGTGAAAAAGAGTGATACAAAACCATAAAATAGCCTGGGACACCCAAATTTGCCAAAAGAACTATGGAATTGGTGATAGGCCATAGGGAATATTCCAATCATGCAAGATGGGAAGGGCAGTTTAGGAGAAAGCATGAGAAAAAAAATTGATGAAAAATGTTTTGATTCTGTAGATTCAAGCATTTTAATACAGTCAGGATTTACAGTGATTAACAACTGTCCTGGTAATTTTCATCTCCAGGGTTGCATTTTGCTCATGTATTCAACTGATTCAATAGATCTAGAAGAAATCTGTGCTTTCAATTAAAAAGGAAGTTTTACAGAAGCATGACTGAAGGAGACTTTAATGTCCTCCTTATATTGCAGAACTCTTTCCTGAAATATAAATAGGAATTGCTAACTCATAGCCGGCTTGTAATTTTTATACGGCAGCTGTTGATATTCACTGTTAGTAGAGAGGCTGAAGCCAAAAATTAGTAATCTTTCTGTATGTAATTAAAATTGAAATATAATTTCAGAAAGCAGAATATAATTATAAAACTGGATCTCACATTGCTACTCTTACAATAATGATTGTTGGTTCCTTAATAACTGTTTTATAGGAAGAAACCTTCATTCCCTAAAATTATTACCTCTGGAAACAAAGCACCGTGCTAATTAATAGCAGCACATGGGGATATTAGTGCTCATTTAGATTAAGATCGCTGGTTCTATGTTCTGCAGGAGAGTGGACTCTTCTTTGTAGGTCATGCAGACTGAGCTTCTGGGATCTCAGGAGCGCATTTTTCCTAATTAATGTGGCTGTAGAATTGCCTGGCTTGTTCTCATTGTCCTCTTCAGGTTGTAAGTGTTTGTGCCTCTGTCATGAAAGCAGAGGTGTACTGAAGGATACGGCCCGACAAACCTCTGTGCCTGTGTTTAAGATTGGTATAGGGTCAGAGCCTTTGAAGCGTTTGAGGTGTCCTTGGTTTTATGGGTATTACTGTAGTGCAACGAAGGAAATGGGAATACGGTGTAGAGATCAGAATTAGATTTTTGACATTTGACTGAAACACAGCATACTCTTCCTTTTTTTTTCCGTGATCATACAGATTTTGTGTTTAATGTTCCTGTTTGTAAAATGTGTCAGTATTTCCGTGCTCCAGCCTTTTGAGAACCAGCACTTAGTCCTCTGTATCCAAAAGTGCTTGAATAAGTTATACTGCCTCTTTAATAGACATTGCTCACATTTCTCTGCACTTGGCATATGCCACGAAAACGTCTGAGAAAATAACGGTCTGCAATCCTGTTCTTCCACACACTGACATCTCATTATTATAAATCTGTGCATTATCTGTGATTATAAAACCACTGAAATCTGCTACTGTGAAATAGGTTGTCAAAGAATCATAGTCAGTCCAGAATTATACCCTCTGCACTTAAGCTGTATTATAGAAGGCTTTTTTTTATAATGACATCCATTCTTATGTATCTTTTCTTTGGCTTTTTCGTCCTCTTACAAACCAGCTAACTCTAACTACAGATGGATAGCTTTTTTTTTTTATTATTAGATTTGCATAAACTTTTTGATATAGCAGGCTAGTCTTTTTAGGTGAATATAAATGTGTGTGATTACTTAAATATGTTTTTGTATGTAAAAATGGGAACTTCAGATGAGCAGCACTTACGCATCTTGTCATGTCTGATAAGCAGCAGTTTCGCCTTCAGGAAAGAAATGATGATTTGTCTGGTAAATATCTTATTTCAAAGATACTGTCATCCATCCTAAAAATTGCTTTCTAAAAATGTCAAACTTATTTTAAATGCATTGAAGAGTACATCATACACTGTATGATACCTCTGTCACTTGGGGACAATCATCCCTGGGATTGGGGTGCTCCCTGCTTAAAAAAAAAAAAAGGTGCAAATAAATAGGTTGTCTGTTTGTATTCATAATTGGTAACCATAATACCTGAGTGCTTGTTAGGGAAGATATTTAGCACAAGAACATGGTGTAGAAAGGATAATTAGGAAAGCAAATTGCCAAATTTCTTGGGAAGGTTCATTTAAAAACTGATTTCCTGGTGTCGTATTTTGGTCTTTCTAGAGAATGTGATGTAAAAGAAGCATAAATCAGGTTTAAAAAATCAGTGCAAATCAGCGCGTAGAAGTGCCTGAATCAGTGCAAAAAAGTTGTTCTGGATAGCTCCGTAATTTGGAAGAGTGGGTAATAATAGGAAATTCTTACATTTAAATCATAGAAAGTTCCCTTAAAGTGGTGAAAAGCAGTATCAGTCTGAGGTGCATTTTGTCACGTCTTGGATGAGTTAATATTTACAATTTACAAGAACATAAAATACAGAATTTACCATTTGAATTGGCACTAATAGTTCAGACCAAAACCATTTTACATGTCATGTACCTGTCATAACACCATACTGGTGCTGAAAGCATTGACCATTACAAATGGATTTAGGGCTTTGTTCGTACAACTTCAATGACACTGACAACTAAAACCAAGCATAACCAGAGGGCTGATCATTAATCCTGAGCTATGAGGTCTTTAACTTTCTGGATTGTTGACAATTATTTTTATTATACAGTTTCTTTTGCACTGTAATGTCACAGCAATAGTCATACTGTGTTCTGCCAGTGGAAAATGCTTCCAAGCTAGTTGAGAGCTGTCAGATCTGGCTTTTGTTGTAGCAATTTCCTTGCCTCATTCCCATTACAGAGGTGATGAGGAAAGAGAAAAATGAAGAGAAAGGAGAAGGACTGAAACGCCACTTTCTTTTTTTAATCTCCAGATGAGTGCCTAAGGACCTGGGTACTTAAAGAGTATTGTTAATGGATGGAAACTGTAACATTTACTAGGCTACTTGCTGTGGGAAGTGTGGGCTGGTATAAGCCGTGAATCAGAGCACTAGTACTGACTTCCTATTGAGGCATTTTCTGCACTTACTGTATCTCAGCATAACAGAAAAATCTGTGAATTTCTATGGAGTTAGTAGATGGAATGCATTCTTACTCCATTTGTTTTAATTCCTCTTTCTGAAAAAGATTAACATTATACCCTATTTAAAAAAATATATATGTAATAATAGCTATCATTCCAATGTCTTTGGGTATGCAGTGTAAAGATACCTGTGCTCCAAATGCAACAAAATAAGTTTTAGTAACACTGTGGAAAATTAATGGCAAATCAAAATCAGAAGTGAAACAGAGGAAAAGTCTGTTGCCAGTAGCGAGGTTGAGTACACAAATGATGGGGAATATGGTGATACAGATACCAGAATAATAGTGACTAGTTTGCTCCATAGCGTTTTTGCCTAATGCAAAAGCATTGTCTCATGCATTTCCCAAATGAATTCCTTCATTATAAATGCCCTGTGGTTTGTGTATTTTGTGAACTGCACTATTTTAAGAGTGGAAATACACATGAATTTCAAACTGTGAAGAACAACGCTCCCTCCCATATTGTATGTAGCGTAGGTGGAAAGACCACCTATGAATGCCACTTCAGTGTCCTCGTCTTGGTGGAGGAAATACAGGCTGAATAAGAATGAGAACTATCCTTTTGTAGAAATGTATAGTGCAGACTGAAAGGGGAACTGCCGCTCCATTTTTAAAAGATTTAAAGATCTCACAAGAAAAATGCATCGCTTTTGTGGTAAAAACTGCTGCAAGGAGCCATTGCCTCTGCCTCGCGTATATTGTGAGTATTGTGGACTCCAGCGTACATTGATCAGTGTAAAAATTCAGAAAAGTTAAAGTACTGTGGGCCATCCTCCTCTCCTTTTTATCTCCTTCCTATTTGGAAGTAAGTACTTCATTCATTCCCCATCAAAGTAAGCTTGGGGAACTTTGTATCTTTGTTAACCCTAAGGAAGTGTTCTTGTTGGAGCAGGAATGAGGAGAGCTTGTGAGACTGTTCAAAGAAGATACAAGTCTGGAAAGTTGGTCAAGAAACAAAGCAGACTCTGAAAAGCATTTTGAAATGGCCATATAGGAAATTAAGAGGCTGAGTTTTCTCTGTTGGTACAGAAATAATGTATTTAGGTTACATTTAAGCTCACAGTTATTCTGAGCATCTCCTACAGACACAGAGCAAGGCTGCTGAAAAAATACAATGGTCGTTGTGTCAAGAGTCTTAGCTTCTTCACTAATCAGGGGTTTTGAAATTTTTTTAAAAACCTATTTATAAAGGATCTATGATTTACCTGGGAAGCCAGAATATATCTTAGGCTCTAAACCTTATCCATTTCATTCTACAAAAGTAGAAATAATTGACATAAATATTTATGTAAAATAATAATATAATAATGATTTGTACTAAATATTGGTTATACAATTATTATCATATTACTGATAATACTGTAGGATATTGTAATTATAGAATTGACTAGAAATTTGAAAACCATTATAGTTATATGTGTACATTTCTTCAAATTATACATACACACCTTGAAGGAATGAAGAAATGTTTAGGATGTGTAGGCTGGACCCAATCCATATTCATGAAGACTGAACAAAGTTTTTTTTTTTTTTAACTGTCTTTTAAGAGTGTTTTTGTAGATCCTAGAAAACTAACAGAATAGCTTCAGATTAATGAAAAATTAACTAGGTGAATGTAGCAATATATCATCTCATCTCTTTCCCTTTGTAGGTCAAGAAAGAAACCTAAATCAGGATAAATTACTTAAGGAAATAATTTCTGTTTTCTAAAATCAGATCTATTACTGTTCATATACTTTATCATAATATTCCAGTATAAATGAAGGTTCTGATGCTTTGAACAAAGTAATTGCAAATCCTTTGCTCAAGAACCTATGAAACAACACAAGTATGATTATGGACTTATTTTTTTTCCTTATAGGAAAGATTAAGATGGTGAAAGCTTTTCTAATGTGTCTGATTATCTTTACTCAGGGTGACCTCTGCATAACATGATGAAAACACAACTTAGAAGTTATTTCTCTTTAGGCATTATATTTCAAACTGATACGGCATTATGTCAGTAAGCACCCCAAATCTTGTGTGTAATAACCCCGCCCCAGAGACTGGAAGATGGGCAAATGGACTTCTGAAAAATAGAAGATGCTAGGCTGAATTTAAAAAGATGTTAGTGAAATGAATTGGATATCTGAAATTCACAATATGTATACGCCTTTTGGTAACACAGTCTCTGTTTTGTGGACTTGAAAAGAACAAAGCTTTAAAATGTAAAATATTTGTGACTCTTCTTTTCCAGTTTTCCATTGCTACGTAATTCCTCGTTGTTGCCTGAATCATTCTCTTCATCTGTCTGGTATTTCAGACCATGAGGGCAGAGGAAGGCTCTACTAGTCAGATTTTTTCCTCTATTTCCCTTCTTTCTCTCATTCTCCTGTTCTTTGTTGCTAACTACTCCTCATTTCTCCTACCTTACAACTTTTCAGCATCATTCTGTCTAGCTAAGTATTCCCTTCTGACATCTATTCCTTCCTTAAACTTAACAATAATAAATTTCACTAAGCTGTTTCTTTTCCTATAAAATAAGCATTCAGATCTCAGAGAGCAGTGCGTTCAGTGTTGTCTGAGGCAGCTTTGTGAAAGGGTCTGTTTCTGGAAGATGGTAAAATATAAGGTTAGACTTGAAACAATGATGGGTTTTAAACAAAAAATTAAGTCTGTTTTGTTCCCTGTGATGGTAAATGAAAATTCTATGTAGTTGTGAAAAACACATAGAGCAGAACTTTTCATTTAATTGAACTCCAGGAGAATACAAACCCAAACAGATACAGCATGGTGTGCTTGGAGTTATTTGGAAATTAATTGTGTGCTCACAATTGGGGGGGGAGGGGGGGGGAAAGGTGTGTATCCTCACAACTTTATCAGAGGAAACCGAGATTGACCCTGAGGGCAAAAAACACAATAACTGTGGTCAGGTCTAAGTAGACAGCAAGAGCATTGAGGGCAGTGAATAGATTTGTGCTCCATTAAAGCCTTAGGAAGTCTGCCTCTGTGGTACCTCAGTGCTTTTCTACTTTTGTTGCCTCAAACTTTGCTTCTGCCAGAGTTAATGAGATCTCACTGACACCTGCAGTTTCAGTGACCTGTAGATCATTGCATTCAGCACAGGGATTGGAAAACCGTAATTAAGAAAAGAAAAAGGCAATTACTAAATGCAGACTCAGCCACATTTTGTAATACACAGTAATGACATACAATCATATAACCCTTTCCTAATGCATAAACATTATGGGAATAAAATAGCATTGAAAAATGACAGTATCCATTGTTTTAGAGTTTAATTTCAAAGAGAGTAAGGAACATGTGTCTGCTTCTAAGGTACTTACCATAGAAATCTCAGGTACTATGAGTACCTGTAAGGCTAATGTAGTAAGAAATTTGTTTTTAAAAAGATAAAAGGTAATTTAATTGCAGAAGCATGACTAGCATGACTTATTTCTTCATGTAAGTCTCTCCTGTTCTGCTTTTTGTAGCTCTCTTTGGGCTTACAGACTTTTACTCTCATTAAGATCAACTAGAAGCCAACCATAGTTTTGTATTATTGTTAATGATGATTCATAAGATTATGCCAACTCTTCCTCATATCTTTTATTTCCAGAATTTCCTTCAGATCGAGTCTGGTTTTGCTGTTGCCTCAGAAGGCTTCCACAGAACTTTTTCTGCCCCTTTTTCTTCAGTGACTAATTTTTAATAAAATTTTATTACATGCTGGAAAACATTTAACACCAGAGATCATTAAATTGAAAGCTGAAGCTCTTTGCTTTTATTACTTACTTTAAAGAGGTCTTCATTATTAGCACATTATCTTGATAGTAAATCAGTTTCAGAGGTTTTTTCAACTGAGTATCATCAAGGGAAATTGGAAAAAAAGCACCTGGCATCTCTTATTTAGTCCATAACCTGAAAACAATATCATTCTCCTTCAAGTTTTAGTGACACTATCTTTATAATTATCTTCATTTCATTAACTATTTGACCTCACTCCTCTTTGTTACAGAGTGTAAGTAGCTGGACTGGCCCATTACCGTAGGGTTCAACTCTGACATTAGCAATGGGCTAATGGGCTGAAGAGGTAACTGGTAACCATTTATTACTGCACTTTTTTTGGCTGTTAACTGCAGGTCAGTGTGCCTGTGTATGAAAAATACTCCAAAGTCTCACTCCAAATACTCTCTTTTTTAATTAGTGTCTTTACTTACCAGATGTTTCTATAAAGTCTCCCACAACCTAGTGCATAATATGTCTCAAAAATACTGTGGGTTACAGTGGTTGAAAAGGGATATGAGTATATCAAATTTAAATGTCTTAAGGGATGTTTTAAATCACGTCAAAAAACCCTATTGTTAGGTATGGCTAATGGGCTTGCATGGACCTGGGGATTAGCACATCGCAGCTTACATCCATCTTCTGAAAGTCTCCTTCAGCCTAAAACCAGGCCCCCATGCTGGAGCAGCCTCAGGCTTGCTGTGATATTCAGCAGCTTTCTGGACAAGCTTACTTGTCTGAAAGAGAAGATCCCCTTAATTACTTGTCAGATGTTATTATTTTAGAGATATCTTTCCTCACCTACTGATATCTCATATCAAGTGATGGTTTTTTTAAATGTTTCTTCACCCCCACCTCCCACTCCCCCCGTGACAGTGGAGATGATCGGGGAAATGTACAGTATTTCTAATTTTAGTTAAAGTTGTGTTTAGCAGAAAAATAGTAACACATTGTTTTATCTTGTGACTTTCCTAGCTGACATGTTTGTTACATGTTCTGTTAAAAAATATGCGGATGTGAGCAATGAAAACGAAACTGAATTTATGTGCCTTTGCAGTTGCACATTAGTAAACCTATTTTAAGATTTGTTAGTATTAGCACTTTTTTTCTACTGATGTTACATGTAAAAGAAGACACGAAATGTGTGGAGAATCTAATTCATCATTTTAAGTGGCTTACAAACTTGAATATAATTGTGCAAGTACTCCTAAGGGAATGTTGCTACCCAAAGATATACTAAAGATTCATTTGAAAATTATTAATGCAGGTATCCTGCGTACAATATGTATTATTAATGTACTGTTACAAAGTTTCACTTGATATGTATATAGTGGATATAGATATCACTTTTGGAGCCAGAAGGGAAACCTTAGAGATAAGTGATCTTTTTCTTTGATTTGAGCAAAGACGTGATTTGGAAATTATTCACAAAGAAAATACTGATTGACTGCACATTTTGGCCATTAGTAGGAATTTTCTAGCAATTTGATTAAAAACATTGTGTGGAATCATAAAGCGTAAGAAATGCATAATGGACTAGTGATAAACCCAAGGCATTCAAGTTCCATTTAGTCTTGAGTAATTTCGGAAATCACCTACTGGCCTACACCTGTAGTCTCATCATCTTCCAGAACTGTTAAGCTCCCCTTTATTCTACATTTATTAGTTTATGTTAAAATAATAATAAATAAAATGTAAAATAAAAAATAAAATGGTATTTTATTGTCAATGAGAAAACATAGTCTGAAGCAATGTGGTCTCATATGATGGAAAAGCAGACATTCAGTTAAAACAAAAACAATTTTAGTATCAAGCCTATATTTGTTCAAATCCTTAAATATAATCCCAAAGTTAAATACATGGTGCTTAAATTCAGTGTTTGAAGGCATGAAAAATGGAGTCAAATAATAAATGGCTATCAAATCTTTTTTATTGCTAAATATTTTGAGGTAGTTTACAGATTATTTATGGAATCCTATTTCTCGTATCTTTTGAAAAATAATAGTCCTCATCTCTGTTGATGGAACTGTGGTTATGATAATAATCGTATTGTCACGTATTTTTTAGTAAGAACAACTGTATTTATAAGAAGGGACTTAAACAGATAACTGGAAGCAAACAGTTTATTTTGGAACAGCTTCCTCTACCAGGATTCCTACTTTTTCTTAAATCAGTAAGAAAACGTCTTTTAAGGCACGCTTGGGGAGAAAAGTCAAAGTCTCAAAAGGAAAAGCATTTCTCCAAGTGACCTCATTTATGAAACTCAGCTCATGGTTCAGAAGGGTTCCAGCTTCACCGAGTTCATCCTCCTGGGGTCTGTAACTCTTCCCGGGTTGGGCATCTTTGGCTTTGTCTTCCTGAAAATACAGATGTTCATGTCTGTGACTGTAACTTCAGTAGCTGCTTTTTGTTCATCTGGGAAGACTGTAATTGCCTATAAAACATATTCTGAAAGTGTGTATTATTGCTGCTCTGAAGTGTAAGAAGTGTTATACAATGTTCATTATCCCACAGCTAATTGCTTTTTCCTTTGTGATGGCTGTAAGAAAATCAAGACTGTTATTGAAGGAATGTGTTTATTTGGTTGTTTCAGTTTCTTAAGTATTATAACATCAAAAAAAACCCACCTTAATCTGCTTAAGTATCTTAACAGTTTCATAAAAGAAAGGTTTTTTATTTTCTCCTCTGTAGTGAAGGATAGCCTGTTTTAAAACTTTAGAAATGGTGGAAGAATGAAGAGAGGTAGAAAGTATATTTATATGTAGGTGTACCCTTGAGTATATACCCATCTCTCTGGCCATCCTTGAACTTTGCATACTACAAAATCATAGGTATTTGAACTTGCCTGCTCTATAAGAAAAAATGATGGTAAAATTTAGCTATTATTAAGTGAATGTGAGATTGTAGGTTTAGATATAATGTAATATAGGTACTTGACTTGTATAAACATATTAACAAGTTTTTTCTCTAATAACACTATATGTGTGATGATCCAACAAAACCTTCTATTTATCAAACTTAATTCTATTTCCTTTTCTTGTTGTTTTAGCTACAAAGACATTTACAATAGACATATAGAGTTACTGCTAAACAAATGCTTATTAGAAGAAATTTGAAGTAAAATGATCTGTATCAAGTGAGCTAGTTGCATTCCAGCATTAGACATAAGTGTTCATGAGTAACTAGGCCACTCAAAAAATAGACTTCTGCTGTCTACCCCCAGTCTCTGATACCATGTTGGAGTAATATTTTGGCATCAGTGAAAGTTTCTTTACACTGTGAATTTATTGTATTGTCATACACACTAAGGACAGAAGAAACCCTTGGGGACATCTGGTCTCACCTGGCATAATATTTGCCACAATGGTTTTCTATAAAAATGTTGATGTATAGCTTGAAGATTTTATTCTACCAGTTTACCGATTGTATAAAAACTCCCTAATAATGCTTTCATCCATGTCTTCAATACCAGAAATTCAGCAAAAAGGAGTTATAAACACAACTCAGACCTTCTTTCCTGTCTTATTGTGATCCAGTGTAACTGAAGTCCAGATTCTGCCTGTTCTTACATGGACATTCATTAGAAGAAAAAACCTAGGTAACTCTCCCGCTCCTTCTGTAATCCATAGTTCAGCTAGGAAGAATTATAATTGCCCCTTATTCTCTATTACCCTTAAGTGTATTTTGGTTTTTAGATATTAGATAAAAGAGCTGAACAGACAAAATCTAGAGCAGGACAGTAAATTTCATTACTCAATAATTCAGCATCTGACATATTGTATCATCATTGCTGAATGCTCCTAGAAGCATTCTGCTGCTCTGAGGAAAATGCCACTGGAGGCTCTAGGACTTTGCTGTCCAGTCCATTATTATTTATTATTTAAATTGGACTAATGTGAGTTAAGCTTTTTCCAAATACATGGAATGATGCATTTTGTAGTTTTAAGAGCCTGCATGAAAACGTCTTTCCCTGTCAAGCCAATATATCATGAGCGACTCCAGTGCAGCCCTGGCAAATTACATACTGGCATGTAATCTAGGCAGCAGCCCAAAATGGTGAAGAAAAAGGACACAGCTAAGCACATGACATACTACTTAGACAAAAGTTACTAGGAAAAAATGCGATTAAAGAAACGATGTGGAAACAAATCCATGCATTATTAAACGGTATATCCAGCAGCTGCCTCTTTCCCTTGTAAATCCTGCTTGGTCTCTACTATGAAGATGGCCACCATCTTGATGAAATTTGGATTTAGGCTACCTTTCATTATTCTAAATTATTTGCTATAGGAATCATTAGGCAAAGCATCAAAAATTATGGAAAGCTTTGAAAAGTAGGGATGTCAAAACTTAAGCTCTTCTAATTATAGTCCTTTTTTAATTTTCTTTTTTCATTTCAGATTTTATAATGACAACTACCTGCTTAATATTTCACCAATCACTTTATGCAGAGGTTCCTAGGAGTCCTAGGTGATTATGTGTATTTTGTAGAATGGTTTTATAAACACTTTGTATTTATGGGAATACAAATATACATCTTGGATATTTATAATTAGTCAGAAAATACACTTTCTTACCCTCCAGAACAGAAGTGCTATAAGGTACAGATAATGGCATTTGTCATGGCTGAATTTACGTACAAGTACTGCTACGCTGTTTATTTAGGCATCCTAATACTAACATGACCGTGTAACAGTCAGTTTGGAAATACGTGATGGCATTCTAGCAGGAATGAATTTTCTGCAGTTTTAGTACCCTTCAAATATTGAGTAGAAGGGGGCCGAAGTATGTAATTCTTAGTATACTGGCATAACTGTAGAGAACAGGAAGGAGCTTACAATTTTTGTTTTTCTTTTCATAAATTTGTTCCCATTACAGTAATAAAGTACAAACAATAACCCCAGCTGTCTTTAATTTAGCTGTCCTGAGCATCCAGCACAGTCCAGCTTCAGCTCATAGAACAGACAGCAGAAACAGCTGAAGAAGAGCTAGCAGCCTCGCTGGTTTAAAGCAAACTGCCTACCCCCAGCGACATGGCACTCAGTATTTTCTGATTCTCCTTGCTTTGTAGGCAGATTCTGCAGCCTTTGCTCATTCTTGGCTTGTTTGGGTTTTTTAAGGATTTTTCCAGTAGTTAGCTACTTGATTAGAAAAGCTCTCAACAAGAATGTAGATGAATGTTTGTAATATCAGCAGACCCGTGAGGGACATACGGCCCCATGTGCCAGGAACAGGTAATAAACGATGCCTGTAAGTACAACTAAATAGCTCACAGGCAATAAAGGGATGAATTCCTTTCTACATAGGAAAGCTTCCCTATATTTTAATTAAACAGTGCAATAAAAAACTCAATGTATTTCTAAAATGCACATTCTTTGATAGAAGCATACGTGTCAAGCAGACCTGGGAGTTATAACGCAAAAAACAACAGTATAACATCTTTTCCCTGTTTCCCCTGTTGCCATTGCCTCCTCTGCCCCTGGTATTGCCGACATTGTTGTTAGTGCTTCTACTCTCTTTAAAGAACTCAAATTAAAACGTAGCTGCAAAGTGCATCTACAACCTCAACACTCATCCCCATCTCTAAACATCTGTGGAATACTTAAAAGATTTTTGCCTAAATTCTTTAGTTGCTTGACTCCATTTTACGGTGACAATACTTTAAGTGCATGAAGCATGGGCTCATTTAATGATTTGAACTTTTTATTTATCACCTGTGCTAAACTGTATCTCGTGATATGAAGTCCAGAAGTACTTACTATATTTCTTTCCTGTTTATTCTTGAAAATACAGGATTTCTACTACAACTTCTTGTCACAAATTCTGCCATGAAGGAATGTCTGTAATTGAAATATCAAACACTAGGTTAAACTGAAATTATTTGGGCTTTGAACAGACTGCTGATTCTTTATTTTTGTATTGCAAGGTCATATTCTTGGTCCAAAGTAAAGATTGTCTGTTGGAGTTACCCAGATCTGTCACCAATCAAGTACAATTAGAATGAAAATGCCAACATTTACACATGTGTTTATACAGAGATAAGTTTATTACTATATGCACCTATAGTGATTTTATATTATTTTCTCTTTTCTGATCAAATAGTCTGCCTTCCAATAACCACTGAAGGTTCACAATCCATTCTGCTGTGCTTGTATACAAGCGGGTTCTTCTGTGCCTCTACAGTAAGCAACATCAGTGATTCACGCAGAGACCAAAGAAAATCTGTCCCACGGCCAACAACAAACTTGTCATGAGTTTTTGTTCATAGTTTATCTGGCAGAAAAAGTTAATAAGAGGAAAATTTATTTGGTCATTGTTACTAATACTCATATTGTGAAACTGTTTTAATCAACGAATGTCAATGAGATGCCTCATCTCTGGGTCAGAATTCTCTTAGCTGCTCATTGAATCCAGCACAGAAGAGCAACAAAATGTATTTTCTGATGGGATTGTCATTGCTTATACAGGCAGTTGCTCAAATTTATTCAGTTACCTGAAGAAAATCTACATTCATATTTAGCAGATAGTCTAGTCACAACAAAAAAGTGCTAAATACAAACAGATGAACAGATTGTATTTCATCTGACACATCTCCAAATATAAAATTTGCTTGATCTTGGCTTACTGTGAGAGCCTGCGTTGAATGAAAAAAGGATGGGTGATTCAGGGAATTATGGGGAAGAAAAAAAAAAAAGCCCATGTAGAAGTGTGGAAAGAAGTGAAATAATCTTGATAATGTAACGCTGGGAGAGAAACCTTTTAGCTTTAAGGGTGCCTTTGAATTCAGATGGCTAAGAATTGCATAATTCGGAAGAAAGCTTATATGAAAGCTTGGGTTTATTGTAAACTCTTTTGCATATGAAACAATCAATGTGGAGCTATAGAATAACTCATCACTGAAGCAATGTGAATAGGATAAGGAGTAAATCCTTCATGACTGTCAGGCAGCGCACTTGTACTGGCTGACAACTTGGCCTAAGTTGTCACTGATCCAGCATGGGTGTATTATCTGTAGAGAGAAAGAGCTGTTCTCTCCTGCTTTGTGCTGTACGTTGTGTCCTTGCTCCTGCCATTCAGGGCTTCTAAGGGAGGGCCAATAACCAAAGGAAACCTGCCCCCCTGTTCTTACAAGGGTAGGAAAATAAAAATTGAAGGTAGTCCTTTCTTATATTTAGCAGTTTTATTCTGCAAAATACTGGCAGAATATTCGTGAAGTGCTGAAGTAGACACTTGCAGGTGTATCGCATACCTTTCCAATGCGGTTTCTTCAACCAGTGTCCCTCTGTTTTTTGTGTCTTAGAGTGTATGGCACCAGTATGAAGAAATAAGAAAACCTTTTGGATTAAATCTAGTTTCACAACACAGGATTCTGATGTTTTGCACCATATCCATACACATCTGTAAATGCTGTCCCTACTAAAAGAAGTGTAACCAAAATCCACCATACCTATTCTTAAGCTTTGAGAATGCTACTCTTCACTCACAAGTTTTCCCATGGAGGATGGGTATATATGACTATTACATGTTTTTAGAAGTCCAAGTCTTGGTCCTTGTGCTCATTATTTACTAAGGAAACGTGTTGAAAATTGATTACAGCCCTCATGATTTTTTTTCTTGTTGAGAACACAATTTGCGATGTTCCTTTTCCGTGTACTCCACAGCCCTTTGAATGTAAGGGATTCTTTGAATAATTTACACTAAAACCAGAAGTAGTCTGACAGCATGTGGAAGCATCTTGTATGCAATCAAAACTACAGGTGTGTTCTATCCACTCGGAATTTTTCCCTTTCTGACATTTTATTCCTTTATTTTAAAAATTCAGTGAGATTTCCAGTTGTTTTAGAATAGCTACAATTGATTGGGTCTTATATTGTGGTTTTGGATAATTTTCTGATTTTAGACTCATTCTGAAGATGCATTAGAACTGCACAGTCCTTGAACATAGTCCTTTCTTGATAGCACATATTACAGAAACATAGTCCAGATTCTCAGCTGATTTGTTTCTATATCTATGCTGATTCATATCAGTCTTTCTCTGGTTATTTCTTTATTAATACTAAGGATCTGAGTCGAAATACCACATGATTCTACCAACTCTCAAGTCATTGTGCAGGTTTAGGTCTCACTGGGAGCAGAGTGGAAGAACTGTTACACTTCTGACACTGATCAGCTGAAAGTGTGGGTACAGAAGAAGCAACACTTGATTTGTCTGTACGCAAGATGACTTCATCATTGCTGTTGTTTCCTTTTGAAAGTTGGAAAGGAGATATTTAGTATCTTTGGTAGCATGTCACACTCATCAGTTTTTGCAGAGTTTAGCCAATTGTTTTCTGTTGTTTATTCATTTTAAATTGCTGTACTATTGAATGAATACCAAAGGCATGCAGGATGATACAGTGACTATAGAGTACCTTACAAATTAATTAATTACATCTTGGCATCATCTGCTGTCCGGTAAGTTACAGACACCAGAGTACGGAGCAGTACTCTGAGCTGGAGTATGTCTAGCTCAGTACTTGGGCTAGAACTTGAGCTCAGTTGTGCAGATGTTAACCTTGAGGGCACCAACTGCCTTCCTCTCAATTTCCAGTTGTGAATGTAATATCCTAGTTTGGATCATCATGAAGTTTAGCACAGCTGTAGTTCCAAATTATGGGACGTTTGAAAAAAATACATGCGAATTGGTGATTCCATGGTTCATCTTCCTTCGTGGTTCTGTCATGATGTGGCAGAGCACTGGCCTAGAGAACTGCAAAGACAGAAAGAAAAGGTTAATGTCTAACTCCCACTGCAAATCAAGTGGGAGGAAAAAGTGAAAACCCAAAATCTCAAATGCATGATTTTAAGATTGCTTAAAATTGTTTCAAGGTGAATTTAGAGCCAAAAATAGCAGAAGCACATCAGCTAGCTTTTGTCTGAAGTAATCTACAAAAAAAAGTTACTGACTTGCATAAAAATTCTGTTGAAAGGCAGTCAAGTGGTTACATAAGTGCCAAAAGCAATTAAACTTGGTCAGGGTGACCCTTCATCCTCAAACAATAACATTGTGCCTAGATATTTACAGTATATTCAGCGTACTATATCACACAGGCTGATCTGAGATCTCCAGTCGCAGCAAGCAAGCATAAATCTCTATTAGGAAGACATTAAAAAACCAGCTTGTCTCCAGATACATCGTTTAGAGATTAAAATGTATGTATTATTTATTGATGAAGTTTTGGTGGTTGGTTTTTTTTCTCAAAGTGCTAGGAGCTCTAGAGAAATGTGGAATACTGATGCAGTAGATATCTTAGCACATAATACAAATGAAAGTCCAGACCCACCCTGCTGTGCAGTATGGTACTTGTACAAACGATATGCAACCTCTGCTCTGCAGTTGGATATTTTAAATTTTTCAACTTTTAAATACTGCATATTTCTAAAGTTTTGGTATTCCTATGCAGAACGTAAACTGCAGTTTACTTGCCATCCTGATTTATATGTGTTCCCATCTTTAGATTTTAAATGCATGTGAAGTCTCAGGAAGCCTAAAATGTATTCACTCACTTCACATGTTTAGGGCCTAAAAGAATAATTGTATTTGTTCGGAGATGGAATTATTTCTGTATTTTACCACAATATTCTTAATTTTGATGGACTGTTATTTCACTTATTGTCCCTGCGTGGGTAAGCTGTGCAAAATGCAGCACGGGCAACTGAATGGAAGTTCTACTCCTATTATTTCCACTAATTAAGTGATCCTGCAGTTTGCCATGCGGTACTTCTGTTTTCTCATCTATGAAATAAGGGGCACTGTCTACTGCAAAACATGGTAGGAGAGCTATTTTGAGCGTGCTGTGTGTTATCAGGTCCACACTTTTTTGTTGTTCCAAATAACTTTCAATTTATGATGTGACAAGCAAGAATTAAAAATAGGCAGATGAGATGAAGACAACCTCATGTGAATAACTCTATTGGTTGTTGTTAGCGACATGCAGACACATTATCAAAATATACTATATTTGCTCTTTTTTACTTATCATTTGTCTCTAATGCCTCTTTCCTTTTTTTAATATTATACTGGTTGCCTTTTTCCTTATATGCTTTCTAACATCTTGTCCTTAATTTCTGGGGTTGAGGGGGGTGGTTTGGGTTTTTGGGGGGGTGGGGTTTGTTTGGTTTTGTTTTTTAATGAGCAGCACTATCTAGGTGATGAATTTTCAGCTACTCTAAGGCTCTGATTTGCATAGGTCAGTCAGATAGTGCTCTGTATCTCTCTGTCATCCTTCAGCTACTCTGACTGCTAAACTGCTTATGAATCTGGGTTGGTCTTTGCAGGTGACTGTACAAGTAGGTGGCAAGTATAATATCCAGAAATGGAGTGAGTGTTCTGGCCGTACTGAGAGGAGCTGTAGGGGATTCTGCAGTCTCAAGTTACATACTCAGGACTATTGTCTTCAAGGTGCGCTGGGGAAAAATATTTTAAAATCTGTTGTTTATACGTAGAAAGATCTCCTGGAAAAAAATTTCATGTAATACGTTGCCAGACAGTCATGCTGCAGTTTACTCTCTCTTTCTTGGATTTCAAAAATGTACTCAGAAATAAGACTTGAAGGACACTTTTGTTAGTGTAAGGCAGCAAAACATAGTAAAGCTAATCCTGCCTTTTAAAAAATTGTTAGAAAAATTTTGATATCCAAGTGCTTTGTATCAGGTCTGTAGCATAGATAATATTCCACAGAACTGTGGAATCCCTTTGAATAATTACAGGGTATAAAAAGTCAACATAGCTTTAACTATGTCCAAACCCAGTTATTTCTCACATTGCCCCCAAATTTTTTGCTTGACTTAGAGAAACAATAAATTAAAACTTTATAATTGAAATACAAATAATTAATGATACAGATGTCAGAAGTCTATTACTAAGTCCTCTAACAGCACAATAATTCAAGAAAGACTTGATGTGCTACGTGGCAAATGCAGTCATATTTCTAGGCCAACTACACAGAGCCTTCAGTAATAAACATAATTCTTTCCTTGGCCATTTTGGAAGTTATTCTACTTTCCTTTTATCTAGGAAATACAGGTTTAGGTGTACTGGGTGCAATAAAGTGCCTTGAAAGCAGTTTAGCAATGATATTTTTATGCTCTTAAATATATTCAATGACATATACATGCCTACATGATATAAATAAAGGTTTTAGGGTCCACTTCTCTTGAGATATTTATGCAAAGGCTGCCTGTGGACCTTAACAACACACTATCAGATGAATTTTAAAAATGTCTGCAGCATAACTTTATGGTAACCCAGTGACCTAACTGTAGTGGCATGAGATCTGAACTGAGGACTGAAATCCTGTAGTACTACACAAACGTTCTCTTGAAAATCTGTGACAGGATAGGGAATAAATCTAAGGGAAATCTCAGAACAGAAGGGTCATAAAAACAGGCTGCATTTGGGGATTAAAAAGAGTGGAGGCAAGGGGTGTCTTATAGGAATCCACCCTGTTTTGTAAGGCACTGAGCCTGCTCAGCTTGCACTGAAATTGCTGTGGTGGTGCCGAGGGGTTTGCAGGACCATACCCCCAGCGTGTTCTCAACCGCTCTCCCACAGCAGTCAGCTGTCCTCAAAATATGTAATATGTATGCAGCTCACACTTCACTACATCATTAGAGGCAGCACTAGGCTTCAGAAAATGTTTGTATCATTAGCCCAGTTGACTTCAAAGAGAGCAAATTGTATAGAGCATTTCTCTCACCTATAAAAGTCAGGATTAACAAAAGCTACACCTACAGATGGAGTAGAGGAGGTCTAATAGGACTTGTTAAATTTCCTAACTGGATTATATGAAGTGGAATTTAGTTTTTGTTCTTTAAGGTGCAAACTTTCATACATTGGTATGCACTCATAAAATAGGAGATGTTTTTCAAAAGGTATTTTTCTCCTCTTTACATATCAGCCAAATGATTAAAGTGAGACAGAAGCTGTAGGCAGCTGTGGGAACACCTACCCAGTTACAAATAAAATCCCAACAGATAATCATATAAAGAAAATATTTTACCAATTTCACTGGTTTCTCTTACGGAATGCAGTGTCCCTTGCTGATGATAATACTGAAATCTTGTATTGCTTTTCACTGACAAGATGTAATTTCCATTTTCACGGGCTCATTTTACAGATTCTTACATTTGTACAAATTTTAGCCTGCTATTTATGTTAGCGTACTTTGTTCAAGTTTGCTATACGAATAACAAGTTTGGATATTTTTAGCAGACAGACTGGTTTGGTTTTGGCAGAATGTAAGCCAAGTGTCCTTTAAATTCACTTTGCAATGATGTCGTCTACTAAAACAGAGCGGATAAACAATAGGCTAAATTACTACAGGTAATAAATGAGAAATTATGTAGACTCATGATGCTAAATATGTTGCACTTTTCATTGGATTAGCATAAAATTACTGGGCACAGGTGCTTTTGTAATTGGGACTCATTTGGAAAATGTTAGTGTTCAGTGACCCTCGAAGTTGAATAGCTGGTTTTTGTGGTGTTAGTACAATGCAGTGCCATTTCAAGTAATGTTGGAATGCCATCTGTCCTCACAATTCAATAGTTTTTCTTACATTACAGAAGACTTCTGCATGCATTTAGTTGCAGATCTCAGTCCTGTTATCTGCAGAAAATTACAAATGTCTTTTTATTAAGAATCTTTCTTGTAACTGCACAAGTTCTCATCACCCAAAAGTGTATGGCAGTAGAAGAACTGCTGTGTACACAGAATGTGCTTGAATATCCTCCATAGTAAACTATTAATACATTTCAGACTAATACAGGTTAGTTCTTTTATCACTGCAATCAAGCTGCACTTTAAGTGATTTTGTTTGTTTGTTTGTTTAGTTTGGTTTTAAGTCATAGGGAGACACACTGAAAAAATGCAAGCTAGAAAAATGCGGCATCCAGGATGATCTTATAGAACAAATTTAGCTTGTCAGAATGTACCCAAACTGAAATTTTGCTGGGTTATTATTAGGTCTTATGTAGATCTAATGGGAGTGATTAAAGATTTCCATAGCTGTAAAAGCCTTAAGGAAATGCTGTCTGATTAATTCTAGACTTCGGGCTGTTCTTCGGCTGGTTGTGATTTTCTCCACCCTATTAATGTGAAAGAGAAGTAAAATTAGTCTAGGCATAAGCTGTTTAGAACCAACAATGTTTTGGGGGAAGGTGGTATATGGAGGTATTCACAGCTTTAGAGATGTAAACTGCAATACACCATTTTATTGATGGTTAAAATACCTTTATTGGTTTAACTTTCTAACTTTTTTTCATACAAAAGATTCTAGTAATAGAAGAGTGAAGCATAAAACAAGAGAACATAGAATTGCTACAGTGAACCAGTAAAGACTAAAAACCTTGTGGGTAATCAAGTAGCTTTTAACGCTCCGCTCTCAGATTATTACACATTTATACAAACTGAAAAAGTATTGGCCTCAGTCCTATCATTCCACCCTTTGCAAAGACAGGAGTAGAATTATCATTCTTTTCTCTGTTTCTATTTAGAGCACTTGACAGCCTGGGCATTATAAACATTTACTTTGGAAACTACTGCATAGGCTATTCAAGACATGTACAGCTGTAGAACGGAACAGGTACTTCACAGTGAATAGTTTATTTGATTAATTTTTCTGTTTTTTCCTGTAAGGCATCATGAGCCATCTACAAGTAGTTTTTTCCTCGCTACTGGTATTATTATTATTAGGAAATATTCTAAGTCATAAAGGCCATTCAAATCCTGTTAAAAATAAAAAAAAAAACCCACCAGGAGTTTGCTTCCTTACTGTCCTCTGTGCAAGTGAACGTCTGCTCTGTTAACCACAGAGTATTTGAAAATATAAAATGGGCACTGTCAAAAAAACCCCAAACCCAACACAGAAGACTAATGCATGCTCTAGAGACCTTGCAGTGACATTCAGATCTAAACACTGGCAAGCGTAATAACAGTTTGTTCAACGTTAACTGTGTCTTCTGGAAGAAAATGGGAAAATACATTAAAAAAAGAACAAACCCATAACTAACTCTCGTGAAATTGTCACCTTGTGGGACTTAAAAAAATCGGATTTTTTTTTTCCTTAAATACTGGAAACATACTTTTAATATCATAATTTATTGAATTTTCTTGTTATCTTGTCAGTTAGGAAGAATAGGAACCAGGACATTAGCATGACCTGATTAAAAAATGAATTTTGTAATTAGACTGGTGATATTTAATCTCAATCTTGTGCTATCTCTTTCTTCTCCCACACTTGTGCACACACATACACACACACACAATCATATCTAAATTAATATTTATATCAGATTATATATCATGCTATATATTAGATATTATAAATTATATATAATTATATATGCACGCATGTGGGGTATATGTGCACTAAGCACTACTCAGAACTACTTAATTCTTTTATGGTGGTCATTATTGATTAAAATATAATTTGGACTGTAAATGTTTAGCCTCACTAGGTTCCAAAATTGTGTGACATATGGGGTTCTCTTTAATGTTTAATTTTCCTGAACAGCCTACCTAACTGCTGTCTCCAATAATTCTAGTTTTTCATTGTCTCATATGTTTCATATAAACATACACTTCTGCTATGTGACAAGGAGATGGTGATGTTTTGTCCTCAGCTTAATGTAGATTATTATTTATCGGTTTCACTAGGTCAGTACAAGGAAAAAGTATTTCTAAGTTTTGGGTTTAATTAATTTAGATAATTTTAGCATGTTCCCTCATATAATCTTATCAGAATTTTGTTTTGTTTACTTTTGCTTAATATTCTCGAAGCAGGTGACTTAGATATCCTCTATCTTTTTTGCAGTTAAATATAAGTAAATACATCATTTTGACTCTGTGTTGAAAACTGAGGTAGAATGAATCATTACAGAGGTCGTCTTATTGATCCTGAGAAAACTGATTATATACATTCTCATGAGGGTTCCCCCCCCCAACTGTGTGGAAATATAAATAAGGAACTACAGTTGTTAGAAAGAAGTGAGGCAACTGAAAATGTTAGTTTAAGGTTCTACTAGAAAACATGCATTTAAATTATCTGCAATATGCAACACTTTCAGAATAAGCTGTATTAGAAAAAACCAGCAGAATTCAGAGCACAATGATAAACAGATGTGGCTTCTTTTTGTTTGTGCATAGCCAGGTATTTTGGCAATTGCTTTGAATTGGCATCCACTCCCTGTTTATAGATGCTCTAGAATAGTTCTCCAGCTGTTTCTGTAAAGGGCACTGCTCTCCCGCAAGTCCTGCCTCGTTTACCAGCCCCTTGAAGCTGTCTTGGAGGCATCTGGGTAACAACTTAAATGCTAAATGCCTGAGCATAGTTCATGGAGTTCCACTCCATACTGTAAATGCAAATACATTTTGTATATTGCCAGAGGAAGGTGAGCTATTATTATTTTCATCTTCTGTTTCTGTGCTTCTTTCTTATCTTCAGGCACGTTTGTGAGTTTGCTACACATCGTGCTGGACTCCCGTGGAAAGGGTGCTTTGTTCTGGCCTCTGACAGTAGACTATCATCCTCCAGCTCTCTGGAGTTCAGGAACACTGTACTGGCTCTCATGGAGGAAGGATATTCCAGTTAGAGATGATCTCCACTGGTCTGAGGTGGTTAGTACTAGTTTTTTCCCAAGGAGATTGACTTTAACTGGAAGAATTATGTATTAGGAAATACTACCAACAGCACTTGAAAACTTTAAGATATCTTCCCTAGCTCTTGACAAATGACACTTTTTTGATTTTTTTTTTTTCCTTTTAGAGTAGGTTTTTTTCAAGAGAAGAGGGACCCCAGAACACTTAACAAAAAAATTTAAAAACATTAATGTCCATATTATGTCCAGCATAATATACTGCTGGGAGGCGGCTGCATGTGTGAGGGAAAATTCTGCACTCATAGTATGTTATGAAAAGGATTATTCAGGAAATTAACATCTAAATATATCATCTATCATCCCAAATGATCAATTTGAAAGAACAAGTCCTTTCCCTCTGATGGATGTTCAGCCATTTGAGGTTATTGTGAATGTTCATCTCAGAGAAATTCCGTTACAACCAACACAAATGAATGTGAAATGTGAAGAAAAGAAAATGTGGTCTTTTGTTATCCATGTTAAAGATGTCCTAAAAATTTTCACTGTTAATGGGAGTGAGGTTGTCCTAGATTCCTTGCAAAACTGACTGTTGTGCTCAGTGCTCAGTGTTGGCATAATGTATACCAGTAAGCAGCTATTTTCCACCTTAAAGATACTTGAATATAGTGCAAATAAAAAAAAAAATAATCAAGGGCAATTCTGTTTACTTAAGAAACAGCATCTAGAAGTTTAAAGATATGATAAATTGTAGGATTTGCAGTCCTTTGAGAAGAGTTGCCCTGTATGAATGTAACTCTGTAGATGTGCATTAAATAGAAATAAAAACTGAACTATATCTCTCCCACTTACTGTTGAATAATATTGACTGTGCAATAGAAAAAAACTGGTTACCTCTACTGTATACACAGACAAAAATATATATATACGTGTACAATGACCATCACTGTCACAGAAATATATAGGGTGATTACTGTTAGTAGAATTGGGCTTCTCATTTATTTCTGCATGTGAGTTAAGCTGTGGAAGATCTTAAAGTCAGTATATAATGAAATGCGATACAATGATTTCCTTTATACTATATGTGGATATTAATACATATTTATCTGTGATTTCTGTTGAGGAAAGTTGTAATAAATACTCAATTACTTTAAAATGTCTGAAATTTGTAGGGCTAGGAGAGCGAGTCAAAAGTTTATCATACAATCCAAAAAGCAACTGTGAACTTCTCTAATTGCAAATGGTGCTACTCAAAAAAGAGCCGGGGGAAGGAAAAGGTGATGGGATTGACACCTTTTTCTTGACAGAAATAAATATGTGAGGCGTTATGTGGCAGTTGGCCTGTGTGCACTTGTGATATGCAGACAAATTCCCTGGTTTCCAGGAGCAGTCAGACAGAACTGGCTTTGGAAAGGAAATATTTCTGGCTCTTGTGCTATGCACCTTGCCCAGAAAAGCTCTGACAACTTCATCCAGCTGCTACAGACAAAACTGCTCTAGTTTTTCACAGTAAGTGCTACAAATCCTTGAGCAATTTTGGATTTCCTAGACACGACAATAAGCAATTTCCATCCCAAAGGAATAAGACATCTCCCAGAAGAACACAAACTGTTTGAGTGTGCTGAGAAGCGGGGATGACTCAAGCCTTGGTTGTTTCTTGTTTGTACCTGCTTTGCAGACCATCTGTTTAGTAACCTGACTGGAGGGAGGTGAATAGAAGCAATCCCCAGCCCAGGGGGGTCTCTGAGATTGGCCAGGCAAATGTCACAAAGTGCCGCCAGGCGCAGCAGGCACGCCAAAGTCAGGCTAGCGAGCCTTTGCTGTAGGTAGTTTTTCAGTGTTGGTAGATTGGGCCAGTGAAGCCTTCAATAGCAAAAGATGTGTTTCTGAGCAAACTCCAACGATTTCTGCATTTATAGTTTATCAAAAGAGGCTATGAATATGCATATCAGGACATTGCCCATCATTAGAGAAAAATCATCATGGCTGTCGTAGAACTGTGGGGTTCTTTTGGTCCTTGGGTATCATGAACTTGCACTCTGACAGAAACAATCTTCTTGTTAGATTGGTACGAGTATCCTTAAATATTTTTTTTTTTAACATGGAAATTGAATATCACTAGAAACCCTTAGTGTAGCAAAGAGTAATCTGTGAGAGCGTAAGTAACAGGAAATAAATGCGTTGATGGAACCCATATTTGTCTTGGCAGGTCATCTGGCAAGACATCCTGACAGTAGCACTCTGGCATCTCACGTGAACAAATGCTGACCAGAGAGAGTAAGAGTTGTGCAGTCATGCCAAAAAGCCATGTGGGAAGAAGAAAGATCTGATAAGACTATTTCTAATATAGGAAAGAATTGAACTGCATAAACTTGTTCAAAAAATTGAACTACTCGAAGTCAGAGACATTATGAAAGATGGAATTCAGTTGCCCTAGCTTTGCAATTTTATTTAGCAGTTGAGTATATTAGAATAACAATGCACGCTTTGCGAAGAAAATTTGTATGATGTTAGAAATGAAAAATATATAAAGCATAACTGAAGGAAATTTCAAAGGCATGAAGTAGAATTGGTTTCTTGTTATTTATTCCATTGTAGACTTTGGAAGAGAACTCAAAGAAATAATGAATTTGGCTTGCTTCTCTGTCATAAGTATTCTGGAAGTTTTGCTGCAAGCAAAGCGTGCACCAACGGAGTTTAGTTTCATCTGCAAGCATATATGTTAAATGCATTGTAAACAATTTTGCTTATTTCAACTATCTGAAATGCGAAGCTTGGTTTTCAGTCAAGCTTGTAAGGTATCACCAGGAAGATGCTGTAATTTCTAAATTATTTCAAAGAAAAAAACATGAAAGTAGTGATGATCTTTGAAAAAATGTTTGCATGCGAGCTCCTGTATTGAAAAGCTTGGAGGGGGGTTCAGAAAGCTTTAAGCAAATTGGGAAGTAGTTCAGAAACTGCTTTCAAACTGATTCACTCTGGAACACTTGTTGGCATTTTTATTAGGTAAGCTGTCAGTCTAGTAAATATGCTTCATTCAGACAAATAGTAGCATATTCATTTTTATTAGGAGAGATTAATTTAATAACAAAGGATCTTGTTTGCAGAGTCTATCTCAAAGACTCCTACATCATCAGCAAACAGATAAGCCTTCAAAAATATTTTTATTTTGATTTTTTTTTTCCCCATGTAATAAGTCAGTCTTAGTACCAAAATGTTATAAAATAAAAGTACCTACATAAGATGCAAGAAAGCCCTGTGGCATTCTGGCTGAAGGGCAGAACTTGAATCTACAGGACCCAGCCAGGGCCTGGCAAGACACCTTCTTGCACTCTGTTCTGCTGTCCTCTTTTGGCCGCTCCAAGAAGTGCGGTGGCATTTTAAACTAGAACCCAAGACATGCACATCAATGTCAGCTTAGGGTAACAATATGAAAAATTATTGGAGATGATGGTTGTGCAACAGCTGAAGTGATGCGATGTTTGTCAATTGGAAACCAGAGAGGGAATGAAGCAGACCCGTCGCTGCTCCCTACCTTGGCTGGAGTCCGAGCAGTGCAGCTGTGGCAAGTGATTTTTAAAGGCTGTTACAGAATCTGGTCCTACTGGTTAAGGCAATCATATGAAAACTGAAACACCTCGAAAAATGTTGTATTTTGTTTTGGGAGAGAAAAAAGGGGAAGACTTCTAGGATAGAATACTGCATTTCACTGTTTTGAATATTGAAGAGGATGAGAATTGGAAATTTTCCTGCTTTCCATTTTCCTAGAGGAAGGAAATGCTGTAAGCCTTTGAAAACGTGACACTGGGAAGGTGTTTTCTTGATGACAGCCTCACCTAAATATCCCAAACTTCCCCTTGTTGTGTAGAAATGAGTACAACATGCCAAGAAATTGGGTGTATATGCTCTGTGTATAATTTGCTAAGGTACCCTCTTGAGCATGAATCAAATTCTGAAACTGGAGGCACTATGCACAGACATTTATTCTCCTGAGTTAATAGGGCTTCAAGCTGGCTGATTTCCCTAGCATCCCATGCGGATTTACTGGTTCAAGTTGTGAAGAAATCAGGTGAATGTGTGTACTGTCATTCACTGTACATATGCCTCTCTTATTCAATGGGAAGAAATTTAAGTTTGCAGAACTGTAATAATTCTTTCAGTCCAAACAGGCAAATCACTCAATACAAGTATGAAATGGCATTCATTATTTAACAAAACAATTATTTATATTGGTCTTTTTAATCTGTTCACCTCCTCATCGCTTCTTCTGGTAGTCAATCGCTCAATAAAATTACCAGTTCCTCACTCAAGAGCTGTTAAACAGAGACTATATTGCAAATAGTAACCAGCCAGGTTTGTTTTCTCTTGTTCTCCGTCATTTTTGAAAACTTTGTATTCGTTAGTAATTCAGTGCACTGTAAGTGGCATGAGGAAAGGATGGTTCAAGCTTTCAAAACTGGTGTCTGAAGTTCTAACTTTTCTTTGCAGAGAAATTAGTTTCATTTGCTCCCTGTCCCCATCCCCCTGAAGAGTTTCAGGATGTCTTGCAGACAATTTGATGGAAGCCAAATACCTGAGGACAGTTACAAACGCTTCATGATCTGAAACATAACAAAAAGAGAGGGTCATCAATGCTGGTTTTTTTAATTTGATTATTTTCTGGGAATATATTGTATCAGAGTAAGAATAGGTCATTACGTTTTGATTTGGGTTGGGGGGTTGTTGGTTTGTTTTGGGTTTTTTTTTCCCGCAAAGGTATATTTTGGAAACACTTAACAAATCTTAGATAATTTACATTCCTTCGATGAATTTCAGTGGACTTTGAATTGGACACTGGAAGATGGATGTTTTTTAAACAAATAATTCTGCAGAACTAAGAATAACAAGGTGATCATAATGATCATCTCATGAATATCAGCAAATTATGGTGCATCCAGCTGTTTTAGTTACTTCATGTCTCAGCAGAGTATGCAGTGGTGGTGTGCAGGCAATGACACATGCATCGGGATATCCAGTTAACTTATTTATTATTAGTTTATTTAATACATTTTCCAGATTTTATGGATCATTTCTTTTTGAAATAATTCCTTGTCACGTTATGCCATGGTCTAGTATTTAAGGCCGCAAAATTGTGAAGTTATCAAGCTAAATTAAAAAATACTGAGGTGTAAATACAGTGCAAGCTCTATATAAAAAAGCGGTGCATATTCTTCCTGTTCATGTCCCTTTGAATCTTAAAAGTTGCAGGAAATATGGAAAAACATGCCTAAACCAGCTGATATCTTAGCGGAAGGATTATATTCACTGCTTATATAAAGTGACAGCCTGGATTGTAGAGTAACTGCTCCGTCTAGCAGTCCATTTTGAGTGTAAGGAGCTAAGTGAGAGGCATGAAATGGAACACGTTTTGCCAGCTCGCAGTGACGTGAGGTCCCAGCAGAGAGAGACTGCAGAGAGCTGAAGGAAGCTAAAGCAGTTCATAAATGACTTCAGCTCAGGGCCTAAATCTTTCCCAGAATCCACAAGAGTCAGAGAAATAGGAGTTTTAAAAATGCTTTTTTTCCTCCTTTACCCCCACATCCAAATGTTTTTTTTTTCCAAAAGAAAATGTAGCGTCATTTGTGCTTCATTTGATTTTGCGTAACGTACAAAAAAATATACCATCAAGTCACTTTTGTGTGGTCAGTTTTCAGGTAGAAAGTCTTGATTACTTCTATGGAAGTAATCCTTTACAAGGGAGTGCTTTAATGAGAATGAATATCAAAACATCCCCTTTACAAAATTTGCTGAAAATGCAGTGTCTATATTAGTTAACAGTTTGCAATATCTGACCTCTTGGTTTCTTGTCATTATCCTGATTTTTCAAATGTGACTTTTCTGAAATGTTATCTATATTAACTGTTTATTTTCCTTTCTTTTTTTTATTTCCCATGTCCAGCGAAATGCCTCATCAGAGAAAGAGAATCTTCACATGGCCTCAAGAAAGGAAGAAAATCAGAGCATCCAGGATTGCGATTCTCAAGATGTAAGCCTAGCCCACCTAGAAATCAGGTCTAATCTAGATTATATGAAAACAGTAATGCCTTAGGCAATTATCGATGTGACTTACTTTTCCTAGTCAAGCTGGTACATATATTTTATAAGCCAGCTATATTCTGCATTAAAGTGCTGAGGAGCAAATGCTCTTCACTGTCAATCTATGCAGGTATACTCTCTGGGTTTCTTTTAGAGACTACTTACTAGAACTTGTAGAGCTGTTCTGGGAAGAAGAGCAGTGGAAAAGATATGATTTGATGTTTAATCGTTTCAAGAATTAGTTTGTTCCTGGTTGAAGACCTGCTGCATTACAGCGAGATGCAGAACCTTGTTTACATAACATTTCCACTAATAATCAGGCACAGCTGTCACAGATGCTTCATTTGATAAAACAAAACCTTCGGGAAGATCTAAGAGGTGACAGTGTAATAGCTGAAAGTATGTAATCTCGTCCACTGCCAGTCTAGGAGAGCCGCAAGCTGTGTTTTTCTTATGACACGTCTGACAGAAAGCTAAATCTGTTGCTTTTACTGAGGCGAAACTCTCATTCAAACAGCATGGTGGGAGCTATTAACAGAAATCCCAGATGCGTGTATTGTGGCTCAATTATAATACAAGTGAAACAGGAAAAACCAGAAAGAATGAGACACACAAAATTTGTTGAGTATAGTATTAAAAAAAAAAAAAAAAAGTATAGTGTTACCTTGACTAATTCACAGATGAAATATAGAAGATGGCAGGAAAAAGCCTATATACAGCGGCTCTTGAATGAACTACTAAACCCATTACCTACCTCCAAATATAACAAACTCCTATGGAGGTAACTGGGTAGCTTGCTGCTAGCGATCATAGCAATGTGAAGAAAAGTTTGGAAAACAAATCTGAGATAACTCAGTGTCCAACAAATTGTAAAATGCTGTATGTGCTATCCATGTGTTACAAATACGTTTCAAATTTATTCAATTGTAAGTGACTTCCCCTCTGCCGCATTCTCTGGAGGGGCACAGAGACAAGGAGAAATTGTGTATCCGGGACAAGAGTGGATAATTTGCCGTTGCACCTTTCTTAACGTCTAAAGATGAAGGAAAGTTCATTTCTTATTAATAAAAATTGAAGAAGGAGAAGAAAGAATAAGATGTAAAATTCTGAAGTCGGAGTGAACTCCGTTTAGATTATGACTAAAGGTTGGTTATCACCGCTGAAAGTTATGGAGAGTTTGATGGAATACAGGTTACTTTAGGTAGAGGCTGAATTTATTTAGGCTGAATATTTGTGGAAAGAGGTTCAAGCAGCTATTTTTTACAGAAGTGAATATATTAAAGCAGAGAGGAAAAAAAAGTTCTTAATACATTTCACAAATCAAGAGAGTATTTGATTTCTGTATCAAGTAATGCGGTGAAAGACACCTAAAAGATGCACTTTTCCATAAAATCAAGGATTTAGTTGTTTTGATTGGGGGGGGTGGTGGCTTTTTGTGCTTCTAGCAACTAGTATATTTAGCCATTTAGTCAGCATGGTATGCTGCTTGGTATGAAAAATTTGTCTGAGAAAGCAGAAGACTACTCTTTTTGGAGTTAGAAGTCTTGAGGAGTCAAACTATTTTTCATGATTCAAGTTAAATTAAAATCTAACCCTGTTCCCTGCCTTTGTCTAAGTAGCATTATAATTCAAAGAAAAAGAAATTAGGCTATATATCTATAAATTTGAGTAATAGGATTAAGTTTTATATCATTTAATCTCTCAATTATCATATTTTAAGACCAATTCTATATTCTATAAGACTCTCATTTCCTTTAAATTTTAAATCTTTAAGGTTTGTTAAGTCTGTATTTGACAAAACCTCCTGTATGGAGGAAAAAGTAGTAAAATTAGAGAAAGCATACCACAGGGGGTGTTCCGATTCACTGTGCCTTGCTAGATAATGTTCCTTACTGGAAAATTAAGCAGGCAACAGTTTTATCAGTCTTATGTTGCTTTTAAACATGTTGCTGCTAGAAATTCATTTTCCAACTGAAAAATGGGTATTATGTAATATTCATAGTTCCATTCTGTTCACTTTTTTAAAAAATCAACACACAAAGATTTCACTGCACCGTGAACACTTGGAGTGTCTGTTGAAGAAATGGCTTTGGGAGCCAAGTTACAACAAAGATTGTCAGGACAGCCACCCCTCCAAGCAAGGAAGCCGTAAATATTGTGGTATTTATCCCAGTCAGAAACAGAATCTCCAATGTAATTAAAAAACGTAGAAACAGGAAGACATGTTCTCTTTACATTAAGTGGGACTTTTAAGGTTGGGTTTTTTTATTATTTATTTCCAAGTTCACTTGGAAATAAAAATTGCTCGGTTTGCTTTTTGTTAATATAAAAGCTCATTTGGAGCCCATCATGGGAGAATAAAACATCCCAGTTTGTCAAAACCCGTGATTTCACTTTAAATACCACACAAACTTCAATTATGAAAATAGGAAAGTTTTCTTGTAAACCCAAAGATTTATTAAAGAAAGGCAGTAAAATTTTCAAAGAGAACTAAAGCATTGAAATACATTTTTCACAAACTGTTCCAACTATTTTACAAGTCTCAGGACCTACCTTGACCACTTTTTGTCCTGTGGGTTGCTCACAGTGATGAATGAAGTAATTTTCCTTGTTCTTGTTTAAGCTGAAACTTTTTCTTTCTTTCTCTTACACGCACTGTCCATCTGAACGTGGACTGCATGGGGCATAATAACAGTGCAGATGATGACATTGGGCTAGCAACCTCTTCCTACCTTTTATTATTTTTTTTTTATATCTTATGTTAACAGATATTTTTTTAGAGACAAGGAAGAATTCAAATTAGTTTTGAGAAACAAAATAAAAATGTCTCTTTCCACAATTAACCCTTATATGATGACTTTAGAGATACAACCTTAAATCCTGAAAGAACTAGAAGCAATTTATTTTCCTAAAGGTTCATATTACTTCAATAGTACAAAGGCGTGATTTGTACCTGTGAACACTATCACTTTGAGAAAATTCCAGACTTGGGAATATACTCGTGTTTTTCTCATACTTTTATCATCATTTATTTGTGTGTGTTTGTGTGTGTTTTTATCGGAAGTTTTTACAGCTCCTAAACTCCAAATGAGGGAAGTATAGGCTGGATGACAGGTTCTCATGTGCCATTTGTTTAAGAAAAAACAAATGAAGGTTGATGCCAAGATAAAAGACCAGGACCTTAATGGATATGCTTAAAACTAAGATGGTGCTTAGAAACCTAATATTTCAGCAACGCTTTCACAGAGCTTTGCAAAGATCCTCTGATTGTCTCTCTGATAAATAAAATGTGATTTATGTTTTGGAAGAATTACTGTAGTAAAGACTGACTAGAGAAGAACAGGCAATGTTTCAGTTTTTAAGGCAAGAAATAAAGGGAAATTGCTAGTTGCTGGTCTCAATCAATATTTTGTAGTCTGTATAGCTAAGCATCTCTTTCTCTCTTAAATTTGTTTTCTTTATGGCTTTATGCGTGTTCATAACAATTAAATTAGTTTACATTGGAATGAATACAAATGAAATATTGTTTACAAATGGGATACAGGCGGGCCAAATTATATTAGCTGATTTTGAAATTAGATACTGCTAACACCTTTGATGTCATGAAATTTGACGTGGGACCTGTAGCAGCCAGAAGGAAGTAGGATATCCTGTAACACAACGTCTTTATTACTTGAAATCATCTGAAATTTCTCAAAGACCAAAACAATCATAACTTCATTTTTCTTTTAAAAGTTTCCATTATTATTATTTTATTAGAGGAATCTTGTCAATACTATTTTTTCTTAGTCTTGTTCGGAGATGTTTTCCCTATGACTGATTCCTGAAAGTCTCTGTGCAGAACTAGAGTTCTGCAGAGCTCTTTTCCATCTGCCATTTCCCTTTTCCCTCTTCCCAAAAGCTTTTGGGAGCTTTTTTTGGCTTTTACACCAGAATGTACTTTGTCCCTTTTTCATATCAAATAATTGTTATGGCCATTTAACATGTCATTTAAAACAACCTGTTTGGTAGTGCTAAAACATCAAACAACTTATGAAGTGGTTCTTTGTTCTGTGTTCTCATCTTAGATTTCTTGCTCTTTGTCCTTGTAGAGTCTTCTCTGATAAATAAAAGTGATAGTGCTTTTATTTACTGCCTTAATTTCCTGCAGTAAACAAATGCTGCATGTTCATTAATCATTCAGTGACAAAGGACACTGAGTATTGGAGCAAAACTTGTACATGTTCCTAAGCAACAACATCATTTTGCTTCATTTTTCTCTATCAGTTTCAATTGTAGAGCTTTGATCGCATTGTACTCTCCCATTGCTTTCCCAAGGGAGTAATGAGAGAAAAAAGAAATCATCGTTATAACAAAACTTCCACCTGATAAAATTCTTAAAGTGAATTCAGTAATTCTGTTCCCTAAATGTGGACTATGAAGGTCGTAAGAAGATACACCATCTCAGTTTAACCATCCAGTCAGTACACTGTGCTCTAAAATAAGAGAAGGATATGAAAAACTGCAGAGGTGTCTTATGAAAACGTATACGCACACTGTACTGTACATCTTGCTCCATATCTTTCTTCTAAACAGTGAGGGTCAAAGGAGATTGAAACACAGATCTGTAACAAAATCATGAGAAAATCTGATAAAACATGTCCTTGAATAAACTGTGGGCCTAATTTGGCTAACGACAACTAAGATATCTAGCTTGTCAGTTGACCTAACCGTACCATCCTTTTCTCCCATACCTGGTTTAGTTTCTTCAGAACTAGCTCAGTACTTTCTCCTCCATTGTACTCTACAAACACCCTGCATATGTGCTTTAGTGCCCACTGAAGCCAAAAGGAAGTCTGCAGGGATGCGAAGGAATGCAGAAGCTGCAATATTTGGTCTACTAAATCTGTATGAGACCCTTTAGCAGCGGTGGAATTATTTTCTTACTGTAAATGCTGGATATAATATCACTCATTTAAACTTCTTGATTTCCTGTCCATTTGTGATATGTTGGATGATTATTTGAGTAATAAAGCCAGTTCTTATTCGCTGTGTTGATGCAGTGGAATACCCTTCTAGTTACATTGTTCAACAGTTTGCAGATCAAATTGCATCGTTTGATAGCCAAGAGACATGCTGGGTTTTAACTGGCTTTTTGAAAATGCTTTTTAAATGAAGATGCACACTTGGCTGATCCACCTTTGTAATTTATGCATCCAGCTGTGAATCTCTCCAGCTCTGCTGTATAATTCACTAGGTGAAGTGAATACTGTAACTTCTGAAATGTTGTGTACTTTACTGATCAAGCTGCATGTTTTCTAACCAGAATTTCACACAAAGCTACTTTGTTAATCAAACTGCACACTAAACTGATAAAGGCGGCACAGTACTTCAAGACATATGCCCCACCTCAATTTTCCTATCTTGTTGAATTTCTCACTGTTCTAGATATTTTTTTTCCTCTTGTATGCACAAAATGTATCGCTTAAGGCAAAATGCACTTGTTCTATGAAAATTTTATTTTACAAACACAGTAGATCTTCGCAAATCATACAAATAGATCGTTAATGTGTTTCTTAAAGTTTATGTAGAGCAAGTAACAAGCATTCAGCATCACTAAATTTGGTGTATCTGTTTCTCTACCCTGTAGGAGAATATCATAATAAGATTTCTGTTGTGCTTAGTCATAAAAATTGTAAATGTTGGCCAAACTGAATTTTAAGGAGATGTTAAGAAGAAACTATGCAATTTGAAAAGAGTTAGTAACAGTGAAAACAGTGAAATGGCATGGCCAACTGTCAAACACACTTGAATAAAAGTTTCCAGAATTTCTTTTTCCTGAAGTCTTTTCTTTGGGAAGGGTTGAGCTTTCACTACTTGGAATTCTGACTGCTCTGTGCTAGGGCTTTTGAAGTTGAGTATTCAAACATTAGATCCTTCTTGATGTTTTATGATAAAAATACAGTGTATGTAATTTAATGAATACGATGTTGGTCTTACAGATAATGCCCATAATTACAAAACACATGGCAGACATAGTGGAAATATCAGTGAGAGCAACTTAATGGCAAGATAAAGAATGCTTCCACACATAAAATATAGAGATTATTCTGTAAAATTAATTCATTCATGGGTGAAATTCTGGGATCTGTCACTAATGGTTAGATACAATACATTAAATTATTATAGTTTTTATTAAAATAAGGAAATATTAGGGAAGGGGGAAAAAAGAGAGAAGGCAGGACTCTAAGCTTCAGAGAAATCCATCTTTCTGTCTTGTTTCACTGCTCTGAGTCATAAAACTACTTCAAGGACTAGTCATCATTTACTTAATAACCGTGTACTTGGTTAAATGCTGGCTGTGGTTATAAATATTGAAGGTTTGCTTCCTGAATCTAGAAAAAGGGGGGTGCTTGTGTGGGCACATGCTAATGAAGCTAGGATAAAATGTACTTGCTTGAGAAGTCTTTAGGAACTGAAGAAAATATCCATAGCAGAATCCCTCTTCATCTTTGATGAACTTAAAAATGTAATGGTTGCGGTTAAAGCTTTAATAAATGTTAAGCTTTTCTGGGTGAGGAAAACAGTCAAATAGTCCAAATCCTCCTTCCAGCCTGGTGAGGTAAGCATTGTTTGTGGCTAATGAATAGAGCAAATACTAATTGAATCTCTAAAACATCAGTTTAAAGTATAATGAGAAATTGGAGAATTGAGAATTTAGTGTAAAAATGCATTTAGCTTGCATTGTGTTTCAAACTCCCGTACACCACTTTTTGTGAAATATTTGGAATTGCAGTAGTATATTGATACAGGGAACATGGGAATTGTGCTTCTGAATGAGACCAGGAGTTAATCTGCCATCCCCGTTCTCCTTGAAACTGCCGACCTCAGGCTCCATAAAGGAAGGCAGAAGAAATCACACAACGTAGTTAAGGATAAACTACCCATTTTGTTCTGAATGCCAATGGCAGGGAATAAGCTTAGGTAATGAAGCTGGAATTTGAGAATACTATTAGCTTTTTTGCTGTCGGTTTCATAAATGCAAAACAGTATGCTGATTTTTTTTATAATCTTGTATGAAAAGTTTGCTGTAAGACATCTTTTCACCACACTAACAATAATTTGCACTTTTAAACTATTGCAAGATCTTGGTCACCCAGTATTTTTCAGCTAGATCAAAGTATGTGTGTTATCTTCTTACTTTATAGCTTCCTAGGTATTTAGTCTTGCCCACCTCTGCCATGTCCTCTGCCTTTTGATTTGTATTCTTTATCCACCTGTCGCTTCAGGCACAAACAAGAAAATAACCAACATTATTAAGTAGTATTATTATGTTGACCCTAGAGCCACATACTACACTTCTGGATCCCAGGAAGGACATTAGCTGAGGGACAAAGGGTAGTCATCTAGATATGGTGCCTTCATTGTCCCCTGGGTATTAGAAATTTTTCTTTTTTTAAAAAATTTTTGGTATGTAGCTTAAAAACCTGGCTGAACTTCTCTGGAAGCACTAAGAAGAGGGGGACAGGCAAAAAAATATTTCATATTTATTCCAAACTTTAAATCAGTAAACAGATTGAGTTATGAGACTGCATTGCCTGCTGTTACCTGGGACTTGTTTAGATGGTGACAGAGCAGTAGTGCCTGTTCCCTGCCCTGCCATGAAGCCAGCACAGATTTAAAACTTACCTGTGACCAATAGTGATTATGTGCAGACAAAACTCTCATCCTCTGTGCGATGTTCCCACTCTTCTCCATACAGCTTTCTGCACAACAGAAAGTGGGGAACAGTCCATATTGTGAAATGTCGTGTTGCACTTGGCATGAAAACCAGAGCATCCTTGAAGTATTGCTGACAAGATTTTAAATTACAACCTGCTTTGTTATGATGGTACAAGAGGAGCCAATGGAGTTGCACTAAACTAACAGGACTCACTTGAGACCTTTTTTCTGGGACTTGCTGCCTTTTTTTTTTTTACCTTCTGGATGTTGTTTCTACTTGGATGTTTTTAGTCTTTTTTATAGTCTTAGCATTTTATTAGCTTTTCTTGTGATAATCTTTCCAAAAAATGTTCGTTCATTGGAAGAAAAGCAATTGATCTCTGAGAGAAATGGGGAAAGCTGCTTTTTGCGCAGGTATATGTGTCTCTGCACAGGCATATGTTGGTGGTGCAAGGAGTGAAGATGATGGGTTACGAGGGGCAGGAGTGTGCTCTGCTCCATTCCGTGGCATTAGAGGGTTTGTGCGTGAGCTGGAAACATAAGTGTCCTGCATAGAGGCTTTCACAGCTGGCATCTTCCCATTCCTCTCCCCTTCCTCATCCTCACGGCTCCAAACAGGGCAGCAGGAATGCCCACTCTTGGGGGAGAAACGCACAGGTACGAGTTCACCCTCGCGCCCCTGATGTGCTGAAATCTTGATTCAAATCTTGGCAAAATGCCAGTATCTTTTCCCACAGGCACTTCTAAAATCTCATCTTCATAAAATAGAAAAAGCATGCTGACAACATTTCAACCCCTTTATTTTCCGAAACAATTATTTATGCTTTTTGCTAGTTTCCACCATGTCAAGCTATTATTCTGTATTTTTGTAATTAGTGTACCTCTCGCAGGAATTAATTTGACAGACAGACGGACTTGCACAGAAGAGCAAACAAAACAATCTTTCCACCACTTGGTGTAGAGGGAATTAGCAAAAAACCCAAAAAGTTTAATATTTGGCTTTTTTTGGTCTGTATGTCACTCACATCTGTGAAAGGTGTTCTGGTGCATTGGTTTTATATTTCCCCATTTGTCTGAGGTGGTCTTTAGCTGAGGGAAAGGCGATGTGTGTATGTTTGTATATTTATGTGTTTATATATACATATACTGCACATATACACACGCACACCTGTGTGAGTATGTATGTATATAAGCACATGAATATACGCACAGGTGTATGTGTTGGTATATATTTGTGAGGGTGTATATGTCAGGGATTCAGTTTAGGTTGTGTTAAACCCAGTTTTATAGCAGCAGATGCTGTTTTATCCATCTGTCTCAGGTTTCGGAACTGAACTGGCTTAAAGCCGCGAGGCAGTGGACATGCATAGCTCATCCACAGTGACTGGTTACAATTCTGGCTATTGAATTGCTGTTGACTGATGGCATGTTGAAAGTCATTGCCGTTGTTCGATCTGTAATTTATTTGTTAATGATATACAAGGTTTCACTGTGACAAGGAATCAATAATGAATGCTTTATGCTTTAACAACGTAAAGACATAGGGGTTGCTTTGTTTAGAAAAATGTCCTATTCTACTATCTTTGTCCAGCAGTAATCCATATGGTGTGTTCCTAAAAAGGAGAATAGCTGTGAGTGAGCAAATATGAAATACTGCAGACATAAATCTTCACTTCTGTTCTCCTACAAGGATGGCCTTTGTTATCAGGTCTATGAAAAGAGTATGAAAGATTAGTCACTTACAAAGCATTGTTTTTATCATTAGTTTTTATTTTCTCTAAAGCAATTTTTTTTTTTCTTCTTGTGTATATGTCTTAAATGGTGGACCTATATTTTTGTTAATTTCAATTAATATTTTTGGATTCCTATCTTGTATGTATTGTCTTAGTGAAATAAGTTACCTGAAATTTTTTGGTATATACAGTTAGAGTAAATTATGGATTTGTAAATGATTTTATATTTCATTAGCATTATTTCTACCCTCTTCATTACACAACCTGCAATGCTGTTCTTTTGTTTTGACCTGTAACATCTTCTGTCCTCAAGCTTCTCACCTAGAAGTCTCTGAAACCCTCAAATTTTTCTGAATACGACTAAACTGAAAACACTTTTTTGGTCTAGCTCACTAGTAAATATATTAAATACAAGTTCTGCCAGGACCACACTTTTAAGCTTCTGAAGTATTAAAAGTCTGTTAAAAGTTTCTACTCATTGTCATCTCACTCTTTAGTCTTTATCTAGAACATTAACCATCTGTTGTTATTTCATTTTTTTTTTCATAAAAGGAGGAGCAGGTGCTTTATCAATAGATTTTTTTTTTTAATCAGTAGTACCCTGATTATTCCCTATAATGCAATATTAATCCGACTTTTATTAGCTATTGTGTATAGTGGGAAAAATTTGCAAAAGAGTCCCCACCATCAGTCACTTCAATTGCACCATCTCAGAGGCTCCCTTCAGTAGCTTAAACATGACTCAGACCCCCCTGAAGTACTATAAAATCCCTGGCAGTACCACTGTCTCTCCAGAAGCTTTCAGGAGGGAGGCAGCCGTCTCCTCTCCAAGTAGTTTTCTTAGTAACATGTTTCATTTTCGTACTCACACCTGTTCATTGATCAACTTAGTTACAGGCAAGGGACTGTCAGAATTTCTCAAGTGCAAAAACTTAATTAATTTTCTTCCCCCTTGTCAATCTCTGCTTTTTAATTAATTCCAGTCTAATGTCATTTCTACTGAAAGGATTTGTATAAAATTTCTTGATACTTACTTTGCATGTTAGGGTGTTTATTTTCAGTTTTCTCTGCTGAGTGAGGTAATTTTTATCGTGTTGCAATTTATGTGGCTATATGATGAATTCAGATTTACTTTCCATTTTCTTAAGAAAATCTGTCTAAAAAGTACCTCAAAACATACCATTTAGAGATTTTTTTTTCCTCTTTTTGTTCATGATTCCTTTGCTCTCCTAGACGCAAATAGCTTATTGTATCCTAGGCCAATGTTATCAACCATAATATAAAAAAAAAAAAATTGCAGAAATGCTAGCAACCCTTGTAGTGGGTATTATTGGGAGTTTCTTCTACAAGGCATGTGTACATTCATATTCCTATGAGCAAAGCTCATATCCATATACTAATGATTTTTTTACCTTTTTCATTAATATTTTGGATTATGTCTGATGTGTAAAAAATATTCTATCTAGGCTTGACTTAGTTTCAAAAATCTAAAAGGGCTTATGCTAAGCAGGAAACATTTCAGAGGAAGAGTTATGTTAAAGTTTAAAATAAACAAAATTACTGTTATTTTGGAAAGAGTCTGGATGACTTAAAACTTGAAAAAATCCCTCATTTATTTTCACTCCATTTAAATGTATCAGTTTTAATAGCAAAACAAGTAGAGAAATTCCAATGTGAACACATTTTAAAGTAATGACCAAAGATTATCAATATTTTCCTGTATTCCACATTTTATTTCTTCACCTATGGCATCATTAATCCCACTCCTGAAGGGACTTTAATTTAATTACAGCAGAAATTGCAGTGCTGGGTAAATCTCTCCTTAAGACTCGTAACACGAGATCTCTTTGGTTCGAAAGTCTACTGTGTAATTAATTTTATTTATGCTGTTCAACTCTGTTTTCCCTCATATTAAAAAGCATATTGGCAAAGAAAATGACATTATTGCTGGAATAAAATGACAGCGATGAATCTAACAAGCTTTTCCGTACCTTTAGAGTCATTTGAATTCCCCATTCAGGGAATTATTATTATCCCCACTCAGGGATTATTATACATAAGAGATCTAGCAGTTTAGACAAGGAAATTGTAATAGAGAAGTCCTAACTGTAATGCTAGTTTTCATCTGTTTCTTAGTATTTCCTCACCCGTAACAGACAATTATAATTACTTATCTGTTCCATGGGACCACTGTAGGAATAAACTTCACTATTTGTGATGAGGGAAAAAAAAAAAAGCTTGGTAAGTGTTAAGTTGTTAAATTTACAGGCACATTAGACTATTACAGGGCTGATGGGAGTATGGGATTCACTTAGCTGTGATAACTTCGGTTTGTTCCATTTCATCAACTAGGCTAAAAAAAAACCACTATGGGATTTGGGTTTTTTTTAGGAAAACCACGACTATTTTAGGAAAAAATACAAAGTCATTATCTCTGACATCTGTATTGACAGGTTGGCAAGACGTGTTTGGGGAATCGCAATAATTCAACATCTCATTTGAAGACAGCAGAAACAGAGACAAGCTTTCAGGTATTCTATTTCTGAGGAATTCTTGGGTTTTTATTAAAAGGTCTTGTAAAGCATGCAATTACTTGAAGTGTATTTACGCACTCTACAGTAATGCCTTTGAAACAGAACTGCTTACTCAGTTCAGATTTTGACTGTACCTCGTTGCAGTTCATCTGTTCAAAATGGCTTCTGGTTGGTAACAATTTGCAAAACTATTTAATACTTGAAGAACTGGACATCCTAGTAGTCAAATGACTTAATTTGATAACATGATGTCCACGGCACTGGCAACAGGAGAAGGGAGAGATTTCCAATATAATTATATATCTGCGATTATGTGAAGCTGTATTCAGCCATGTTACCAATGGAAAAGTCTTAAGCAACTTGTACACTTGAGCTCTTCATTTGATAGACGAAGAGAAAAAGATGAAAATCACTATGATTATAAAGCAGCATCAGACTTGCATGGTTTTGCACTGTCAGAGGTTGTTCCTTTAGTAGAGATCAGAATCCTTTTCTAGACATAGTTGATGAATATTATATTCTCTTATAGTAGTTTAAGACTGATATATCAGTTTAACAGAAGTACAGCTCTGTGTGCACTATTGCCATGGATTTTTAACATAATTTTTTATTTGCTTATGTACGTGCATATCATGTATGCAGTGCTTACACTGATGCTATTTTCACCTTCAACAGAAGTTGCACAGCCCTCCGTGGACTAAACCTGAAGATAACAAATCACCTGAAAGAAACGAGAAAAAATTTGAAGAGTCTGTTAGTACAAAAGAAAAAAAACTCTAAGCACTGCTAATCTACATTTAAAATGCCCATCACTTGCTTCCGTCTTCATATTCTTTTTAGTCCAGAGGCATGAAATGTACCAGGTTTCTAAAGCATGCATTTTTCACTATTTTATGAATGTTTGTAAATTAGTCTAGAATAGACCAATTAGTACCTTTCAGCAATAATCCAAAATGGATGGTTGAAGAAATGCTTTGTAATACAGTCTGGTTTTCGAACTCTTGTTCTACCTGATCAGTAACTGCATACTATAAATTAGTTTCTTTGTAAACAACAGCTATTCTCAAGTATTTTCTCAGTCTGTTCTATCTCGTGTATCTTTATGGCAGATTAGGTTTTAAATCAAGCTAAGAATTAAGGGGCAGTTAATGTGCAGAAAAAAAAAATCTGTGTAAACATAGTTGAAGTACAATCCAACTCATAAGAGCAACTGTAAAAACGGAACAATAGGGGTCCATTACCTTTCAGTAATACCATTTAAAATGTGCTTACTTAAACAATAAAAGGTGTTTGGTTGGTTGGGTTTTTTTTCTAACTGCTATCACAACTAGTCCATTTTTGAGCACTGAAGCATTGACAAAAATGCAGAGTTAAAGGGATAGAGATAGGGTCGTGGCTTTTAGGATTCAAGCAAAAATTTTTGCAGGTGGAACTGAGTTAAAATTCTATAGCTTGGGTACCGGTCATGGGAAGTCAGTTCCATCCCTTATATTTGTGCTGATCTCAACAGAATAAATATACTTGAAATGGTAAAACCCCACTTTGTTCACTCCAGGTGGCCCTTGGTCACTACAGCAGAGAGGACCATTTTGGTTGGGGTAAGCTCTGTGACTCCTAGGGCTCTTCCAGTTTCTCATGGGTCACATACTCTATGACAAGAAAGTAGAAAGGAAAGGAGGAGAAGGAAGAGAGAATGCTTTTGCTTCTTTCTGTGTATGTCATTATTGGTCTAATTTAGGAATTCATATGCCTCATCTTGTTGAGATGCAGCTCTTTCAAGAACTAGTGCCTTAGGAACAGTTAATTGCCTGATGCAATGCTTTTATGCTTTCCTCTTGCATGAAGCGTTTTAAGCAGTTGTAACTTGCAAACTCCCACCTTCCTCTTACTACGCACAGCAGAACATTACAACTTTCACTAGTTTACTTATATTAGTTTGCTTTTCCTTGCTTTTGAATCAGTTTAAAAAATCTTTTATTTCATTTAGTGGCATGCTCTGCTTCAGTTTTAGCTTTTAAGATTTCATCTGTCCTTCAACAGTTTCATACAAAGCTGTCTGTTCCTTGCTGGTGTGAATAATATTTCACCCTGCTGCCTTGTATATGGTCCTCTACTCACAGGTAGATATTGAAGAATGATAGGTTTCTCTGTCTGGAGAAATTACAACAATTTTGAAAAGAAAAGAAACTCATGAGCTGACCAAATGATGGCAAAGTACTGCTCAACAAAGTCACACTATTATCAAAGAAAAGATGATCTATGTTAAGTGTCAAAAGAAGTGAAATCCTGGCCACAAAACTAATCAGGAAAGAGATGTGGCTTTTCACATCTGATCCTAAAATCAATCATCGTCAAATCATACCTATCAAATACAATATGAATTTGTTTCAGGCAAATGTGGGCTACATAGCAGGCACTTACTGCATTTCAGTCATAGCCACAACAAACCTCGCTGAAGACAGTCTGCTGTATTTCAGAATTTTCAGTGAGCAAGAGTCTTGTGATCCTGTCATATCTACAGCTGGCGCTAATTTCTAGTTACATCAAAACCAACATTTCTTTGCATATGACACACCTTAACTGAAATATCTGAGGTATGGGCTGAAAAGGTCACTGAAACACTTTCAATCATCTGTCTAGAAAGGACATGGATCTTCATGTACGTGTCCCAGAGGAATGAGGTAAGCTGTCCTACCTGGCATTCGTTTCACCTTTCTAAAGAATTCAGCAATGCTGACAGCATATCTACTGTTGTTACAACTGCTTATTACCGCTCTGTCAAGGGATGGCTTGGGGTTGGTGTCCACAACACGAAAAAACTGTACCTTATAAGTCAGCAACAATCTAGCTTGCTTTTTTAAATTTTTTTTTAACATACATGAAACCAGTGAATGGTTGAGCAGCCCTCTGCTTTCTGGGAATGTGCATCATTTAATTGGTATTTCACCACCAGATAATTAATGTAATAAACCTGTTTACCATCAGAAAAACAACACAAAATATTGGGGCGGGTGTGGTGGTGTGAGGTTTTTTTTTTTGTTTGTTTGTTTATTTCCAAAGGGTTTGTTGTTAGAAGATTTCCTCTAGCCATGGGACCGTGATCTGGGGTATGTTTGCATGCATGTATGCTTTCACTTTTGTATGTCCCTTTTCCTAGGTGACAGTGAAGATCAGGTGAGACAGAACTGAATAAAGCCATGTTGGTGGGGAGAATTAATCCTCTTGCTTTGATTAAAGCTGTAGAAATCAATTATGTCTGGTCTAAGGATTACTTGACTACCTTCAGATGGGACATTGATTGCCACTCATTCTCAGTGTGATTAGCAATTTCACTTCTTGAAGGTGATGGCTGGGGGAATCCCTGCTTATCTTCATACCTACTATTTTTAGAGTAATCCACATAAAGATACAGAATTAAGAAAAATATTGATAGATAAATTAATCTTCTATCTGTGTATGGTGTAGGTATATCTGATATATTTTGTAGGTATGGCTTAACAAATACTGCTATTCTGAAGATTCTAGTCTTGTATCGAGAGGTTGGTACACATCTAAATTGAAATCTATCCTTGATGGCTGTATCTCAGAGAACCACAGTTCAAAAACATTAATATCTTTTCAGTTTGAGAGGAAACTTCTTTTCAATTTATACATGGAAAAAAGGGACAAAAATGTTTTAGAGACGTCATTGGAATGTATGAGTTTGTGTGGTAAAAGTCGAAGATTTTGAAAAGAAAGAAAAAAACACCTCACAATAATGCTTCCAAGCATTAACATTGCTTGTCACTAGCGAAGGTGTGTATACTTTCCCTCAGCGGCTCAGTAACCATTCTTTCATTTCAGCCATGAGAGTGAGTAGTTTCACATCCCAGTGCTAGGATGAAGCTAAACAGACCTTGCTATTTCCTCCGATTTGTAATTACTCAACATTATAAAGAACATGGTCATAAAGGAACTTGAGTTTATAAAATTTAAGTCACAGTCACTCTTACTTCATCTCTCTAGAATACTCTAAGACTCTTTTATGATCAGGTTCAGAGAGAACCATGTCACTGGGTCTGTTTCCCTGTGCGGACTCATCATACCACAGGGCAGCACATCTTAAGAAAATGTTTTGTAATTCCTTGCAGTTGCCTGGCAACCAGGTCATGGACCACATCCTTCTCTTTGCAAATAAAGATTACACATAAGGAGACAAAGTGCTTTTCTATTTGACATTCCGAAGTTAGCAGTTAAAAGCAGTTTAATTTCCAGTTTAAGGGCAGGCCAGACATACTCTCTTTTGTAAGAGAATGAGATGGATTTTAGATTGTTTCAAACTTTAAACCTCCACTCCAATTCTCCTTTTGCATAACAGGCTTCTCTGAATTAATCTCTTTCTCTCCGTCCATATCTATATGCATATGTATTTGTAAGCATACGTGCATATACGTCTATACATAAATTTACATGTAACTATGCATATACATGTATGAGTGAGTATGTAAATTAAAAATTCTGGAGTGAAATTTCATCCGTGGTGAGATCTTACTTTGCATTATAAAATTTGTAACTAAGAGGTGTTCACTTTACCAAAATGACAAAGATCAAGGCAATGCCCATTTACAAAAATAGAGCATTAAATTCCTCTAATTTTCTTGTTGAAAAACTGTAAAACTGTTTAAGCCTATTTGTCTTTAAAATGGATCATTTTCTGCAGTAGAACATGGTAGATCATTTTGCTTGAGTTAATTTCATTAGGTTTGATTTCTGTTTTAACCATCACGATTCATAAAAATAAGTCTTTGTCCTTCCCTGCTTAAGCATTAAGATAGTGAAATCCAGCCCATTGTTGACCTTTCATACTGCATTTTGTATAGATAGGGTGTTTTTCATTCAGTTACCCAATAACCTGTGAAGTTTGTAATATTTTTTTCAGAAACAATGGGTTATGAAAAGCCAAAAATTACAATGGCAGTCCAGTTCAAGTGCATATGTTACAAAGTGGTCAGAAGGACTGACTTTTCCATTTAAACAATTTCTTTCAATAAGAACAGAGGATACTCTCACTGAGTCTTAGGACATTAAACTTAAGATACATTGAGTTCTGGGTCTCTGCCTGACCTTGTGGCTTTGAGAAAGCTGTTTCTCACTTCCCTAAGTACTTCAGTACAGATGATATAATATGCTACTTTCTATAATGTGAATATATCAATATGGGATAAGATAGTTTACTTAAATTTTTTTAAAGTCAGATCCTCAGATTGAAAAGTGTTATAGAAGCATATGAAATATTAGGACATTTTCTTTGCTTGTTGAAAAAAAATTCAAACTTGATTTCTTAAAGGGAAGCTCCAGAAATGGGTGGATTTCTGGAAAAATCTCAAAACCAGTTAGTAATAGCTAGAAATACCTATTTTATTTGTCTGTCTTCTATTTTATGTATTTTGAGCATTCATTTTTCTATGTATGTTGACAAGGTGTCTATAAGAAAAATTCCCATTTTGGCTCCACTTAAAAATGCAGAAGAAAACCATTTCATGATGAAAATAGATAGCAAAACCTGCATTTGCAATCCTACTTGGTAGTTGCCATTTTATTTTACATTTAGTGTTTCTTTTGAAAGTTGACAAAGCAGTCAACTGCAGTTAGCACACTTGTGATTAAATATATATTAAAATACACTGCTATGCAAGAATTATTGATTTATTTAAATGAACAGTTAAAAAAACTCCAAACAAACCTTAAATATTAGACATACCCAGAGACCACTAACTTGTTCTTCCGAAATATTCTTAATGGTGCTGTGAGTCAAGACGATACAAATTAATGATCTATAAAACACTAACTTGATTTTACTGTAATATTTTAACTTCATAATTTTTTGCCTTAATTCAGGAAACAACTCATGCCTAAAGTAAATCACGTGTGTAAATTATCAGACCAACAAAACTTTCCTGACAGTCATTAACTGTGTTCTCTAACTGAAAATATTTTTCCTTAAATTTCCCTAGGTTATTTTCAAGTACAGTAATATTAGAGAGTTACTTCAATGTTTTCACCTTATTTGCAGAGTAAACAAGTGCCCCAAAATTCTTGATACACTGATTCAGAGAAGTCAGAAAGATGAGAATTTTATTTTTCCACAGCACATTCAGCTTTGTACTACAGCAATGAAGTAGTGATCTCTTTGTACTTTATCATGATTAATATTTCAATTTTATACATTTGTGTATTGTAATTAGCGCTAATTGCAAGAGAATAGAATTATGTATTGGTACGTAGTGACCAAACTATGTTGAACTAAATGGAAGTGAACAGAAGTGACTGTTCATTTGAAATCATTGTCAAAAAATGTGCGTGGTGGTTGGGTGGGGTGGGGGGGAAAGCCTGCCGATTATGTACACATGTGGGACACTTCACAGGTGGTCAGAAGAAACCATTGACCAAAATTAGCAAAACATACAGAAAATACAGAAAATCCTATCCCCTGAATAAGACACAACGAGAAAGAGTTTGAAAACAAGTAGGTTTGCTGCTGCTGTGTCTTCTCCTTGCACTTGTCCTCAGCCCATCACTGTTCCATTGGTATGTGGGCAACGTGGAAATCTGGACAGCCGTCCTCTGCAGCTCCCCCAGAAAAGTCTTCTGTCATCCAGGAGCCATGCTGTGGGCTGCTGCCTGTGAGTTGCAGAGGCTTTTCCTTGGCTGCCCTGCAGATCGACTGCAAGCTCACTAGCTCTCTCTTTCTTCTCTTGCTTTCCCCCAGCTGGCACTGCTGAAGCGTCGCCAAGCTCCTTTCTCCTCTAGGAAAACCAGGGCAGCCTTTATTTCAGTAAATTGTTTTAACTCTGCGTAATCTACGGTGGCATCACAAAAGGTGAACACAGACAAAATCCACTTTGGCAGACTTTGATCCCACCAGCCACGGATTTCAAAGTATAAATTTTCCAGTCTTGCAGATACGGCAAGAAAAAAACCCCAACAACATTCCTGTGACAAAACGTATATCCTTGATATGTTTCCAGTCATTACTAAGGTATAGAACTGAAAGGTCATTAGAATTTTTTTTATTATTTTTAATTCCGGGGCGGGGGCGGGGGGGAAAGTCTGTTTTCCCTGAGCTTACATTGCACATGAGTTAAATTGTTTTGGCTCAAATTAAAGGAAACGTTGTACCTGGGGTGGAAGTCCAAAATGGAAATAACAATTCAAATAATTAAAGGTGGGAGCTTCTAAGAACAGGGCCTTATAATTGGAAGCATTGAATGCTCCTAAACCAGGCAGTTCTTCCACTCTGAAGGACTGGAGGTTAAGTTAATATCCGGTCTGCTGTTTCAGTCCCGCAGTCCCGCCAGGTCACCGGTGCACCTGGAAGCAGGTGAGCAATGTCCTAGCTATAATGTTGCACATAGGTGTATATGCATGCATGTTGCAAACACACTGCCTTGCTCTATACAATGCTCAATTAGAGAGTATTTAACTAAAACTGTGTAATAGTTAGCAAACACATGGAAACCCGGATATTTGTCACGTATATGTCTCGCTTTGTAGCTGTAACTTAATAGGAATACTGTTGATTACTGTGCTGATATTTTGGCGTATCAAGAAACACTTGGCTAAACATCTGTCTTTGTCAAATATTGACCTGTAGCATAACGTGATGTAACGTTCAGAAGGATTTCATTTTATGCATCAGATAATATCCTCTCATTTTCTTCTTCCCATCTTTCTGTCTTTTCTACTGCCAACCTGTCGGCTGAAGTGTTGGTTTCAAGGATTATGTTCCTATTAAATCCTGCTACAGTAGGTGCTAACACAATACAGCGGTCACGTCCCATTGACAAGAGACATTTTCTGTAGGTACGTTTATTCCTATTCCTCAGGCCACTGAACTTGGACAGCTGATTTGGCACAGATGGTGCTGGAGGAGCATCTGACGTCCTGGCTGAGGTATTGCGTCGAGCTGTTGTTGAACCCCAGTGTTATCTTGGGTGCCGTGGCAGGCACACTTCTGAGCAAATACTGCTATGGCACTTGTTTTGTAATTAAAGACGTTAAACAGAATTGGATGTGGTAAGCGGTAGTTTCCCTGTTGTTCTTTTCTATAAAAGCCTTTAAAATTACACCAAGCGTAACTGCCTGTTTCAGAATTGTAAGCCTTGGCAAAGCTAACAAAAAGCGTTCACTGCACTTTCTTTAGTGCTTATTAAACAAGGAGAACTTATTTACATCTTCCCTGTGATATGGGAAAACATGCTGTTTAAACAGTATTATTGACTTACTCTTGGTTTTACAGATTCACAATTCTTCACAGACTCGGTTGACGTTCAAGCTAGTGAATTTTTGAGAAATGAAGTGGAATAGATCATCTAAAAGAATAAAAAATTAAAAATACACTGAAATTAAACAAAGCAACCCCCCTGCCAACAAAATCTAGACTTACTGATGTCAAGGAAAGAGTTGATTACTGATTGAAATAGGACCCACATAAAGTAGGGTTTAAAATTCAAGATTGTTTTAGGATCCCTGGGCCCTTCTTAACCATATAATTTCAATGAAGCTTCTGGGAACAAATGTTCTGTGATGATCTGAAGGGAAGTACAAACATTAGAATTAGCATTAACATATACATACTATATACCCAAGAAAAAATTATATTATACATTATATATTAGTATATAGTAATCATATATACTATAATACATACTATTTCTATAACATCCATAATTTAGATTATATATAAAAGTTACATATTTATAATAATACATAACATGCCCACCCATAATTTATATTATAGGCAGTATATTCTATTACAGTATACATAATGTATTCTTATATAGTGTGTAGCATAAAGAATTCTTTATATATTTGTATCTGTATGTATCTAATGATATGTATATTATATAGATACGTAGATAGAGATATAAAAAATGAGTTTAAATGCAGCTGTTAAATAAAACAGCAAAAAACATATACATGGGCTATTTATCCCTTATTATTTGAGAAAACTAATGCTAAGACTGGTTCAGAACTATTTCAAAGCTGCTAACTGTGAGGACAAGTAAAGCCCAACATTTGGCATGTCAGCTTGTTTCATAATTTCTTTCATTTACATGAGTGAATGAGTAAATACATCTCTTTCTTGCACATTACATTTAAACTCTGCTTGGTCAGAGTAAACAGTACAGAACACAAACCAGGAATTGATCTGCAAGCATCCTCTGAAATAATACTTCCACTATGAAAAAGAATTTTAAATGTAGGATCACTGTTGTAGCTATTGCAGAGCCCCAGGGAAGAAATGAAGAACAGTGTTTCCACTGCTTTGAAATTCACCACTGAGATTTTGATTTTATGTACAGAAAAATGAATTAAGATTCATCTAATGGTTACTAATTAAGATAGCTACTAGGCAGAGTGGTAGTTTTTCAAACTGAAAGATAGTTTGCAGATTTTTGCATGTTTTTAGTCATGCCCAGAATAAGTTGGTAGCAGTTTACAGTCTTACAGTTTTTCAGAGTTGTAATGAAAATGAAGAAAACTTACTTTTTAAGAGCAAGCAGTACCTTTAAAGCAAATAGTGTTCATAATGCCAGTTATCATGGATTTGGTGGTATGATACTTTTTTCCCCAAAGAAAAAGATTCCCAATTCTCTGATTTCAGTACAAACTTCGGGAAGATTTGGATAATTTGGAAGAGCACGCTCCTCTGTCACTTTGGAGAGGAGCCCTCAAGAAAGCTGGCATTTTTCAAAAACCTTTAGAAAACAGAAGGGAAATTCCTCTGCCTTGTGTGTGTGTGTTTATATATGCCCACACATATATACATATGTATACACTTCATTTCAAAAAGAAGTATCTCACCTCACAAACATTCATGTTAGCTCTGCTCCTACATTACATGTGGGTGAAACTGAACAAAACTAGATCATATAAATGCAATTTCAAACTATTTTAAAACCATACAATGCATATTAATCTAACATTAAAAAAATGGGGGTTTACTGTTACAGATTAATATGTATGGGCTTACAGAATTAAAAAAAAAAAAAACATTTAAACATCTTAGATGTTTATATCCCTGAGTAAGAGAGGTCTTTGATTTTGGAGATCTGTACATACTTGGAACCCTTCCTCATTTCTCTGTTTCTCTTCATTGTGGGTCATCGAAGGCAGAGCAGGATTTCCTGGGTGGGTATTTTTCCATGTCTTACTAATGCGAGCGGCAGAATTTAAAATCTGAACACCAACTAACTCAAAAATTCAATGTGAATTTGGCAGGTAGAATTGGTGTCCTGTTTACCAGGTGTTTAATTTAGGCTTCTAAATTTAAAAGCAAACAAACATGAGATTCCCACTTTGGCTATATTTCTCTATTAACTATCATTTCCAAGACAGAATTTGTTAAGTAATGTTGATTAATAGAATTAATTAATACTCACAAAATAATCCCCAAACTGACCCCTTTTCATCTTCATTCCATTATGTCACTAATGAAGGAGACTAGAATTTTGGTAGTTTTAATTAAAAGTGCTTCTTAATCGATGAACAGCGCTAAGCTAAATAATGGCTTTAGAGTTCTGATAACATTTGTGATTGCTAATAATAAAACATCCATTACTTCTACAGGGTTATCACACTCAACTATATGGGCTTTAGCTGCTGATAAACTGGCCCATTTCTTAGGTTATTCACATGCAGGGTGAAGCCATTACATGTTATTTGAGCAAAATCTAACACTTTAAAAAAAATCTTCTTGTGGTGTCATTGCTCTACAGATGTGACAGGCAAAGGCTCACTGCAAGTAATGAAATTACATTGCTTTTACCTTTTGCAGTGCAGATGAGATGACTGCCATCTGTAAGAAATTCCCACATGGCCCAATGTTCAGCTAAATTTAGTGGTGCCAGCTGGGTCTTGTTCCCAGGGTATAATAACCTTGATATCATAGGACTGGCTTTGATGGAGTGAATGATACTGCATCAGAAATGAATTTTTCATTGCCAGTCCTTGGTGCACATATGACAGCTCTGTATTATACAGTCTGTTGAAATAAGCCTGATTTTTTTAGCTTGTGTGTTGCTCTGCATTTGCATCCTGCAGTACTCTGAAGGTGCTTTCTTACGCCTTTCCATCCTCCTCATCTCCTGATGGACCTGGGTGATCAAAAAGGAGGTTGAAGCTGGATTTATTTCATACATAATATGTGAGATCTAATTTCTTATTATTTCTGAATCAGGACATAATGTATTTGTTAGAAATAATGCAGTCAGTGCTCTTTAAAACTATTCAGTGATTGATACATCTGTCTCATTCCTTTCCTCATTTTCTTCTCCTTCTTTCAAATACCATTTTAACTAGGAAAAAATGTGCTTAAAAAAAGGAATGAACATCCTCCGGGAAACATACTGGTTTGAATTATTATGTAGAGAAAAATAATTCACCAACTCAGAAAAGCCTGCCAGAGCAAAACCAAAAAAATGGCTGAGAAAATCTTTTTATTTCCCTGGGTTTGCAAAACTCTCACAGATCCAAATTGTAAATGCTGGATGAAGAACAGCAAAGGAGAGAAGATGTAGGCAATGACTCAGTGATCCTATTCTTTTTTAATGACTGAATTGCAAAATAATGAGTTTGGATTCATTTTATGGAGTTGTTTTGCCTTTTATTTTCACAACTGAAAGGAAGAAAAATAATTCTGACAGTGACTTTAGAGAAAAAGTATTTGTTTTGTCAATTGATATGGGTCTAGTCCTTGTAGCATGCAGCCAGGAAAGGAGAATGCTACATCATGGCAACGAGGTAAACGCATGTGTGTTGCTCTCTTCGTAGCAGTTGGTAATGGTGTCGGTGGCAGTTCAACACTTTTCAGAATATGCAGTTCTTAATGTAACAAGAACACTTTCTTTTAAATTTGTGAAGTGGTTTTTTCACTTGGGAGTCAGATAGGACATAGTTTTTATAGCAAGCAAAAAAGCATGAAAGTTTTAACTACTCCTATAATTAGACACCTGCAAGGACAGATTAATTCATGGTGCCAAAGAAGGGGGTTTTGTATATTACATCTTCCAGTGTTAATCTATTTACCATATTCCATGAAGTTAGAAGGACTATGGAAAAGAACTTTGAAACATAAGTATAGATACATACAAGTTAATAAATATTTCTTTTATACTTAGCAGTCTATTTTTAATTCATAAGTACATTAAGTCGAGTGCACACGCTCACCCACCAACCCTTCCATGCTTCATACAGTAGAGAGGCTGCAAGCAGTGTAATGACACAGACTTAAACAGGGGATCATAGGCCAACTGATAAGATTGTTATCTCTCAAAAATCAGCTTTTAAAGTGGGATGGGAAATATTTTACATGATAAGCATATCTTAGTGATCTCAGATGAAAACAGCCAACCAGCCAGACAACCACAGTAGAAAATGGTCTTGCCAGGCTGTGAATTCAATCAACAACTATTACAGGAGCACTTGAAGGCTTTTCTCTAGTAATAATTTTTTTGCTGACACTATTATTCCCTTTCCTAGGTTCTCATGCAGTGAAATATTCAGACCCAACCTTTAATCTGTGAAAACATCCCTATGCTGTGCTCTGATACTCATCAGAAGTATCCTGGTCTTCCAGTTTTGCAGGCTTGGACCTCTCCTGTTGGCTACACCCTTATCAGTAAGAGGTCTTGGATTCACTTCAAAATTAAAATATTTTCTTCTTCCAAAAGGGTAAAGCTCAAATGCACCAAAACTTACGTGACGTGTGTTACTCTGCCTCCTTTTTGTGAGAGCTTAGCTGAAATCAAGAGAACCAAGCTTCAAAACACGTAAAATGCTACTCATGCAAGGCTGGGAGCATGTTGCTATGGGTGTGCATATATAGAGAGATGCTAATGGACAGCCAGTGCACTTCCATAGCCAATATTTCTGATTTCCCACTGTAGGATGCACGAGCCTTAGTCATATACTGGAGATTTATTTTGCTGGGGGTAGTACCAAAGCAAAATACAAAATGGCTGTCCCAAACAGAATCTGTGAAATATGTTTTGCAAGATTGCATGTTTATAGACATTGCATGTGTGTTGCAATGTCTATAGACAAAATTAGACCTCTCAGCAGTCTTGTGAAGTCCAAATAAAAAGGAAAAAGGAGGACACTTGGGTTTTTTTTTCCTGATCCTTTTTTCTTAAGTATTTAAAGAAGGGGGCGGGGGGAGGAGAAAACCAAAAACCCCACAGTATGGTGGGTTTGAGAGAGGAATCCCCTTGTGTGGTTTGGGGTTTTTTTTCCAGGGAATGTAACTGTCTTCAGCTATGAGAGTTGGAAGCCTTACAAAATGTCCTGAGCAGGTTGCGCTTGGGATATGTTGGTCAGAAAGCAATAGATTTGACCTGCCGTAGTATCACAGAATCATAGAATTTTTTAGGTTGGAAAAGACCTTTCATTAAGATCATCAAGTCCAACCATTAACCTAACACTACCAAGCCCACCACTAAAGCAATTAAGCATAGAGTAATAATTAATTTTGTGTTTCCTGGCTTGGTGGCTGGATTATTTTTTAATGAAAGTAAAACTAGGAAACATTAAGGTTGGAAGGGACCTCTAAGACCGTCAGTCCAACCATCAACCCAACACCACCATGTCCACTAAACCACATCCCAAAGTACCACGTCTACCCATTTTTTGAACACTTCCAGGGATGGTGACTCCACCACCTCTCTGGGCAGCCTGTTCCAATGCTTGACCACCCTTTCCGTGAAGAAATTTTTCCTAATATCCAATCTAAACCTTCCCTGATGCAACTTGAGCCCATTTCCTCTCATCCTATTGCTAACTACTTGGGAGAAGAGACCAACACCCACCTCACTACACCCTCCTTTCAGGTAGTTGTAGAGAGCGATAAGGTCTCCCCTCAGCCTCCTCTTCTCCAGGCTAAACAATCCCAGTTCCCTCAGCTGCTCGTCATGAGACCTGTGCTCCAGACCCTTCACCAGCTTTGTTAAAGTAATAGACTCTTCTCAGTTGTACAGTAAAGACGTAAGTCTCAGGGAGCATGCTGCACAAGGGCAGAATATAGACAAGACAAGAAAAAAGTCAAAGCAAAAAAAAAAAATCTCTGCATGGTAAAAAGAATGCCCCAGTTTTCTAGTCTGATACTTACTGTTCAATAAGACATTAAAACCAGGTGTCGAAGTACGGGCAATGTATCTCTTCATATTCATTCTGCATCTTTGAAGAACCTATTTTATTCTTTTTTCATGTTTCTGAATCCGCAGAAGAACCACAAGCTGATTCACACTGTCACTTGCCAGTACATACGTACATCAGAAGCAGCTCCACTGTCATTTTTCAAAGTGGTTTTAGGCACACCCTGCTTCTCTCTTTAACGTTCATCGTGTGTTGTAGTTGGGAAGAGCTGTTTTAAATTGGTTGCTGTCCTAGCATGTATCTCTCTGAATTAAAGGATGGCTCAGCTGGTGGGATGCTGACGCCCAGCACGCACGGGGTGCCGGCTTTCTTCTGCTTTTCACCAGCCCCGCACTGGGGAAGAGGATAGAGTACCTGTGAAACCAGCCATGTGTTTTTGGGGGGTTAAGACAACGGTGTGAAAGGCAGCTTGTGACTGTTGTTACAATAAAATGTATTAATAAGTCAAACCTGGTAATTTTGAGTGCCAACTTTCTCCTGTCACCTCTGATTGCATTGCTAGGCAAGCATCCTTCGTGTCATCTTGAGCAGAAAAAGGAAAAAAAACCCAAAATCATAGGTTACTGGAGAGGGAATAATAAAGCCTTTCTCTCCACTCAGTCTGTTTCTTTTAATTAAAAATGGTTTTAATGCAGAGCAGAAGAAAGCAGACATTGTCTCCCTGCTATTGTTCTGGCTGGCAAGGTTGAACAGCTCTAATCCATAATATCTGTGATATGTCATTAATTTAGGACTCGTGTTTCTTGTTTTTCTCCTTTCTTGCAGGCTCGTTAATTACAGTCTCATCTATAGAAGCAAAGAATATTCTTAAATAATGGAAAGGAACATCTTTTTCATGTTAATTAAGCAAAGGAATGGGGAAAGAATGGGAAATTGCCATGTATTGCACATACCAGCGAGGAGGAAGTCATGCAGTTGAGGAGTATACAGGCTAAGTGGTAATTCATGCACTCTTCCCCTTCTGATACGACAACTTTTATGTTTTGTGGCAGCTAAAGGACCTGGAATTTGTTTTTTCTATTCCTCAAATGGCATGTTAGGAGGGCTGAACTTGTCTTGGTTTACATGGGATTTATGCAACGTTAATAATGAAGTTTTATCCTGTCAGTACTTCAGAGTCTATAGTGCTTGGGACTGAACGTGAAATGTTTTTAAAGAGAATCTGTGACAATTATAATAACAGCCCATCTTGATTATATATTGGGAAATAAGCGTTACATTGTTGTATTTATCCCTGTTTTCCTCCAAGCTCTAGATCTAAAAATAGCTGTATTTCTATAGTACAAATATTAACAAAAGGACGACAGCATGTTGTCAGAGAGAACATGCACAGCTGTGGAGATATTCTATATGATTTCCCAATGCACGTATCAAACATTTCGCAACAATTAATGTCTTGGCCAGACTGGCAGGGCAAGGAATTCTGTAAAGATACCTTCGATTTTTGTAAGGTTATGGACCCACTGCAGGGAGGGAAATGAAATTTGAAGGAACAGAGAGCTATTATGGATTATCTTTTCAGCATCCTTTATTATCCCCAACTACTGTTGCTGACAAAAGATCACAATCAGATGCTTCAAAGAACAGGGCAACAGATTTTTAGATAGTATTTCTCTGTTGGAATTCCTACATTTTTAGATAATCCTCTGGTACCAGTTGTCAAAGATTTGCTTGAACGTTGAAATAAGAGTTAATACTATTTCCTAAGCTCTTGGTTGCCTAGTATCAACAGAAATCAACAAAAATTTGAACTAAATTCTTAGGGGGAAAGAGGATTTTCTATTATAACTATGAGTATTTTGATTTTACTTAGCAGTTTAATTGAATGCAAAAGAATATCTGTTTGTAAATACCAGAATAAATCTTGGTTCAATTCCACTAAACATTTGTACCTCACATATAGACTTTAAGCATATTTAATTTATTTGTTTAAGTTTTAAATTTTAAAGTGTCTGTGTTTGCATTTCATTAAACATTTGTTCTTCTGTTTTATGAGATCATAGGTAGTGCAAAGCTGCTTGCTTTGAGTTTACCTTTGTTACTTGGTAATTTCTTAAGATTAAAAAAAAGGGGAAGTGAAGAAATTAGAGGGTTTTTTCAACATTTTTACTTTTCAGCTAAAGCACTTAAAAACATGAAAGCATTTATTTTTCTTACTTTTCTAAAAAAGTTTAAGTAAGATAGGCAAGAAGTATTCAGTTGCCAGGTTCCGTTTAGCTGGTTCTTGTGAAGTATGCTTTTTTGTCTCTGTATATATATCTGCTGAAGACATTTTTGGTCCTTTTGGCCCATTTCAGCCAAATCTGCTGGAGGAGTCAAGGACTCAGATATTCCAAGCTTCTGTAAGTGTTAGAAAATAATTAGCTGATACAAAAGAGAAAGTCTAAAACTGTTCAGAGGGCCTTGATGTGCCTCTTTCCCCCAAAATGTCTGCAGAATTCTTCTAAGTGCCCCAAAAGAAGAAGAGGTTAAATGGGAGTTTGCACCTTTTTGTACTCAAAGGTCAACCACCTTTCAAATTCAGACCCCAAGGCAACCAGGCTTTCTTGGGTTTGATGTTATAATGAATAATTTGTTCGTTCTTTTGAGCTGAGTTCTAGGGGTGGAAAGGGAAAGGAACATACAGAGAAGAGGAGAGAAGGCATGTGGAGGTCTAAAATATACACATAAGAAGCAGAAATGTTTTTCTTTTGATAATCCAAAACCAAATAGACAGACTTGAAAGCTTGCAGTAGAAAGTGATTTCTTACATGGGGGAAAAATATTTGTACATTATTTCAAAAATACATCTGTTGTTTGGATGCTTCCACTACAGTTAGGCACCTTTGAATATTCTGGTAACTTTGCCATAATTTAGTATTTCTTTATATCAGTTTGGTTTTGACCTGAAATAAAGTTTTTGGCTGGCAACATTGCCATAATTTGTTTGAATATTTCTTTATGTCAGTTGACCTGAAATAAAAGTTTTTGGGTTTCTCTTGCCAGGATGAAATCAAGTTGGAAATATGAAGGCAATATTTTGCTTCCATTTGATATTTCTAACAAGAGCAAAGAAGGTGAGAGCTGGGGATCAGTTGCATCATGGATTGTTTTTACTTCAGTGGCCCGGAAAGTCAGATGTTTTAGTTCAAACCCCTCATCTCTCACCCTGCTGTCCTTACCATCTCGGCCCTAATCATTCTGCCACCTTTTACAGAGTCTTTTCTTTGGTAATGTAAACATGGACATCAAGCAGTTTGGAGTATGATCTGCAGATCAAAATTCATAACCATGGGAGAGTCCTAAGGAAAGAATTTCAGAGAATGGCCTATACACTATACTGTCAAATCAATTACATGTTAAATGTTAATAGTGTAGTTCAAATGGCAATTAAGTCTCTCCGAGCATTTTTTTTCTTTTTATTAAATTGCATTTTAAAACTAGAGGATGTACATTTACTTGTCAGCTACCATGTTATTACAGATTTTTATTCACTACGTAATTTTTTTTTTGTCTGAGAAAATTTATAGTCATCAATGAGCAAAGGAAGAGGAGGAATTTTTTTTATCTTACATTTCACTGGCTTATTATCAAATTGTTATGGTCTATTAATGACTCAGTGTTTCGGGGGGAGGTGGGGAAACCGCACTATATTTTTCACATTTGTGCAGATGCCTTGGTATTCACAGTCAGCTTTTGCAAGAAGTTAATCATCAAAGGAAAATAATGAATATTTACATTACCTTACAAATTCTTCCCAATTTCCAAGCTTTGTTGTACTTTCTAATTGTCTTGTTCTAAATTATACACTAAATTCTTTGCTTCAAACTTGTCTAAATATACCTCCCACGGCCAGCTCTTGTCTTATGCTCTGTGCGTTATGGATTCCAGTACCTTCAGCTAGGAAACATACAGCTCATTCATTGCTTATCCTCTGTAACCATGAGCTCCTACGGGCACTTTTCTTGGGTCAGAGAGTTGGTAAAACTTGGAATTACTATTCCTCCTTCTTTTTCCATGCAAAAATTTTACCAATTTCACCCAAAATTGTGGGGTATAGTAATGCTGGAAAAAGGCACGTAGTGGCACCCTCTCCTCTCCCTGCCCTGTCCATTAATGGGTGCAGTGCACTTGGGTGTAGAAGTTGATGTTAGGGAATGTCACAGTCACAGGCGGGTCCATATCTACAATGAGAGACTTTGTGTGGATCATTCCTGTGAAATTCCAGTGTGAAATTCCTTACACACCCTCTGAAGCCCTGGTACAAGCACCTGTCAAAGGCAAGAGTACAGATTACTATGCCAACATTGGCATGACTTCACCCACTCTCAATGGATTTCAGGGACCGTATTTTGAATTATCTTTACTTGATCCTATGGAGTGAATTCCCATCAGCAGTTGGGGCACAGTAGGTGCCTTCTTTGGAGAAATATCATGATTTAGTTTAATCCAAAATGAATCCAGCTGTTGTGTTTGGAGATGTCACTGCTATGTAAACTACGCAGCATGAGGGCAGGTGATTCAGAGATACTCATTAACAGCGTAGTCTTGATGTGAACTGAAATGCTGATGTAGATGTACCTAATGAGACATATCAGTTGGCTCCTGCAGTAGGAGTCTTGCTATGTTCTTCAGAAAGTAATAGAGGACAAAAACGTAAATGGTGAAACTTAAATCAGACTTCTGAAAATTCTCTGGGATTCCAAGGATCTTTCCTCCATCCAGTGAAGTAAATCTTTCTGTTTAATGAGAGAGTTAAGCTGTGAATGTTGTCAGCTGGATGTAGGTTATGTTTTTAAGATTTGCATCTACAATTAAGCAATATTTGTGGTCATTAAAAAAGAAATATTTTTATGTCCTTGACTTATCTTTGCCAGCCAATTAAATTAGTTTATGAGTAGGTTCGATCCTGTCAAATTTGGCATGCCATCAGCATTATAATAGCCTGCTTTAGAGCTTTAAAGAGACGTGAAATAACATTTCTTATTTTGAAATGGAATGAACCGGTGTTGAACAAGAGCTATTTTTCGTTCAAATGTTGTCTTTAGGAATAACATAAAGGGGAGTGTGAGTTGTATGAAAACCATTGTGCAAAATTTAAGGGCTGCATGGGGCTGCATGCACAGCTATTGTTTATATTTCATAGCTGCTTGCTTTTTAACACTCTGTACATTTTCATATTCTGCAAATTCTTCATCCAGTTACATGAAGGTTTATGATGTATTAAAATTATTAGCATAGGCCTGCCTCTTATCACCTTCTGGAAGAACTTTAATTTGCAAAATGTGCTTAGTGAAAATGATTTTGCAACCTAACAAAAGGGAAGGAATGAAGACAGGTAGCGTTAGGTTATTTTGGTTGAACCCTCATTTTAAGACATCTAAAGTACTTCTACTTTCATAGTATTACAAAGGCTTTGGTAAAGGTGATCAAATTTTTTTTTATTATGGAACTATTTCCTTTTAACTTACACGTTTTATAAAGCAACACACAGTTTGACTGTAAAATGCACTATTGTTCTCTCTGCCTTCAAAAGAGGTCTTTTGATCTGACAAACAATGGTGCAGAACAAGTAGTCTAACTTGAGTAATAAAGAAATGATCCAGCTTCAGGTCTTATTCAGTAGAGGTTTCCACTGAAACGGCTGCAGCTGTTTCAATGAG